>NC_143584.1:216109122-216464101 GCF_048544385.1 Mastigoproctus giganteus | reverse complement strand
AGAATCGTATTTTAACACTCCCAATCGGCCATTTCACAGAGCGTGCAATGCACATATATAAAAGACGCTTAAAATTACTAGAAATAAAAATTATGAAAATGCAAACTTTCAAATAACTAAAGTAACAGAATAATAAATAGAATAGCAGATCATATCGGGAAAACGAAATGTCATTAGAGGAGTCTACGTTATCAATCTACGAACGCGTGCGCTATTCAGGAGAGGATCTGACGAAGAAAAGGCTAAGAGCAATCCCCTCACCCGACCCCTCTCCTCTCCTCTCCTTAAACACAGAGCAAAAACATGCATGCTATAAACAGTAGCAATCCTTGTTACAGGGACTAACTCCAATCTGAATGACAGAGTGCTATTTTAGCCAGCCCATAATTTAGTCACGATAAAGTTAGCATTAGTAGAGGCATTTGATGCAAGAAAGCAAGCTTATACAGCATCAGCCAAAAAAAAAAAAAAAAAAAAAACCACTTCCACTTCACCCCTCTGTTCGTTCAAAGTTGAACGGGCAACTACCATTCCAAGGGCAAACAGCGAGATCGAATGAGTCTTAAATATAGTACATCAATATGAATCAACAGAAACGAATATAAATATTATATATCAATGAACGGGAAACAGCTTAATTTATATTTCTTGAAATATAAACTAAATTTTCCGTCTACTGAAACAGTACCAAATATTAAAAAATAATAATAATAAGATATAAAAAAATAATAAATAATAAGATGGGATAAAATAATAAATAAGATAAGAAAAAATAATAATAATAGACAACAAAAGGGAAAAAAAAAAAACTATGTAAGATAACTTAGAAGAAACGAAAACAAAACAAACTGTAAAACTGATTCTCTTTATTCGTTTCTATTGAGAGAATAGATAAGCATTGGTAATAACAAATACAGGGACACATTACTCTGAACAGAGCAGAGAATAAACGAACTTCATTATTTGTCCAAATAAAACAAACATATTTTTGTTTTTTTAATGACCAGTAACAGAATTTATGGTTATACACTCATATACTATCTATCACAAGCGCATGCAAAAACACAGGCGTTTTTCTTGTGTTTTTTTCTTTTCTTTTTGTGCCCTAAAAATGAAAGCGGTTTCACTTCTCAAGTTTCTAAAAAATATAATTACAAATCAAAAGAAAATAAATCATAAAAAATGTTTTTGAAGATTTCTTTCGTAACCCCAATTTGCTACCTCAATTTTATCGCCAAATAATCACTAAATCCAAGGGGCGAATGTTATTAGTTTACGAAATAATGACTGTTATTAGAAGTGATTGGCGTAATCAAACGATTAGTAATCGAATGAGATAATTCGAATGATATTAACGAATGCTATAATCGATTATTTTAATAACACTGCACGAAATTAATTATAATAATATAGTATTATTAATTATTAAATGTAAAAATAACTAAACTATAAATATAGACATTGAATAAAAATTAAATTCACATCCACAAATGTATAGTTAATGGTAAAGAACTGTTCCTGCAATAAGTAACCTTGGCATTTTATGATTTGGCCCCTAGCCGCCAGAGACAACCCGTCCATTAGGCGGACCTAAGCGGTTGCCTAGGGCGCAAAGGTCCTAGGGGCGCATTCCAACAAAATGTAATTTTTTTT
The DNA here is from genome assembly GCF_048544385.1 of Mastigoproctus giganteus. Taxonomy (NCBI): domain Eukaryota; kingdom Metazoa; phylum Arthropoda; class Arachnida; order Uropygi; family Thelyphonidae; genus Mastigoproctus; species Mastigoproctus giganteus. The sequence continues at coordinate 216,462,448 of NC_143584.1, read as the reverse complement.
GTGGTTAAAAAAATAATTATTTAAATTAAATAAGGTAATAATTATTTCTAAATAAAGAAATAACATTATCTAAATATTTTATCAAATATTAAGAATATATTTTTTTAAAAAAATATTGATTTACAACATAATCCTCTTTATGGTTTTATAACATTCAGGATCGCTTTGTCAGCGCATCACTTGGATAAATAAGCTTCTGAAAATATTAATAGAAAAGGGATAATATTATAGATGAATGGATTGACAGATAAATGAGTGGGAATAGGTAAGCTTGTTGGTAGGCAGGGTGATGGATAGATAGGCAGATGGATGGTACAGAATACAACGGGGTGCAAATTTTAAGTCTCGACTAGGGCATATGAAACAATTGCGAAACCCCAAGCAAAAAAAAAAAAAAAAAAAAAACAAGAGGTTGCCTAAATGTTGATTATGAAGACAGTGAATAAATAAATATACACAGGAAAAATCTCATTGAAAATATTTCCAAATTCCGGATGATTCTCTTTTTTAATTTGGGACATTAATGTCGAGTGCATCATTTAGATTTTATACCGCCCCCATCCCTCCTTTCTCTACGATACGTGATGTGGTGTGGTGTTACAGACGAATGTTAAGAGTGTCATGGACTGATCAGATAAAGATAAGATCATGAGACGAATGAAGAAAAAGACAGAAATAGCTAACACCATTAAGGAGAGGAAACTAAAATATTTGATGAGGAAATGACAAATATAAGATGTTCAATTGATAATCCAGGGCAAGATCAATGGAAAAAGAATGAAATCTTGGTTAGCAAACCTCAGAGAGAGGTATGATCAGAGTAACGAGGGTTTTTTTAGAGCTTCTACCTCACGTTCGTCCATTGCGAAGATGACAGCAAACCTCTGCAAAGAGAAGGCACACCGAAGAGGAAGAATGGTTCACTTATGATAATTTTCTGCGATATTCATTAGAAAGAAATGATTCGTGAACCACGGAGAGTTCATTGTAACGAGATTTTAGCGTACGTATTGTCCTTTAAGATGTACAGCGAATCGAAGCTTATTGCGTTCAAACATGCTTCCAATAACAGCAATAAGTCTACAACCTTGAAAACTGCTTGCGATGTGCAATATTAAAATACACTTGAGGAATTAACGCTAAAGGGTTACTATTACCTGTTATGTACAGCGGCCTGGCACCACTGACAATGACGACCAACGGACAGGTACCAGGTAGTGCCTCCTAGGTTGCAGATTGACTTCCGCGACGATCTCGCATATACAAGACTGACGGGTGCGCTTTCTTCCTCCGGAAATTGCGGAATGAAAGAAACGGGTATTTGTTGATGGCGAGAGCTCTGTAGCCTAAAGGAAAGCGGCCTGACCCACAAGTGTTGATCAAGGACGAAGATTTTTATTTTACTTTATTTTTTATTTTCAAATCTTCTTCTTATTTGATGTCAAGAAGAAAATTCGTTACAGATTTTGAAGGTAGACGGAGGTGAAGACGATTCAAGAAGGAAACTTCCAGCAGCGAAAGTCTGATGAGCATTAGAAAACAAACGTGCCGATTAACACCACCTGTAAGTAAAAGTATACATTCAGACAAAAACTATAGGAATATATGTAAACAATTATTTATTTTTAAAGAAATTTTTATTTTATTCAAATACTGATTTTTAATATACTACCGATACGAAAGCCCTTCTAGGAAATTATACTTCATTGCAATTAAATGGCATTTATTTGTGAACCCATAATAATAATGCTTTGTAATACTTCTGCTGGAGAAGTGCTGTTTATTTTTATTTATGGCGCAACACTGAGGCAACACGTTCATTTTTTATGAGACTATTGTAAAAGTAGTGCAAGCTGAACAGGTCACGAAATTCGTGTGTCGCTCTTATTTGCAGGATCGTAAGCCAGCCAATGGCAGGCACACGACGTGCTGTTTGATTAACAAGACATGCCAATGAATGGACGGTCGTTCCATTCATAAAAAATCTTCCCCGAATCGTTTAAATTTTTCAGACTACGTGTGGGTAGTCTACGTGTACCTATTCTAAAATAAATGGTAAAATGTATCTGTCACCCTTCTGGGAAGAAAAGGTAATATATATACCTCTGTCTGGAAACAGAAACCGAAAGCAGACCTTTCTAAACAAGAAAAGAAAAAAATAAATAAATAAAAAGAAAAAAAAATTGCCATTCCACGTTTAAATCTGAAAGATCAAATGCAAATAGACTTAGGATCGTAGGAGACAACGTACAAGTAGCACACGAAAATCTTCACGCTAAGTTATACACTGAGGGGACATTTTATTAGGTATACATATCCTTTTTATAAAACGGGAAGCTCACATCGCGTGTTAGCACCATGAGATACAGAGCAGGACAGCAGATACGTAAGGATTTTGCATACATGTAATTCAGTGTGAGAATGGGTAAGATGGAAAGATCCGGTTAAGTGGCTCTAAAAATGCCTCTCAGAAACTGCAACCCTGCTGGGTTTTTTACATATAACTTGCCATGGGTTTGTGGCGATTGGTCCAATAACCAATTCTGTTGGCTCCGTTTACTCCTCTTAGAAATGAGGATTCCTTGCAAGTGTGTATAATGACAAACGCCCATCCGATTGGAACTTCTGAGGTTTTCACATAACTTTTGTTGGGTGTATGGCAATTGGTCCAACAATCAATTCTCTTGGCTCCGTTCACTCTCTCTCTTAGGAATGGGGCTTCCTTGCAAGACGCCCACCTCCTTGTAGTTATGGACAGGAATCAGGGAGGCCCTCTATTGTGTGCTCCATCCTGGTTGAAAGGTGCCAATCAAACAACATAACATCACACCACGTCACGTCACGTCACATTTCAACATCCCGTATAAATCATATGAATAGCTTAGCAATCATCTCAAATGGTAAATAGGGAGATATGAAGAAAACTCCTCCGATCACCATACAGCTGAGCATGTGGTATGAGGTAGGACGAGCTCTTTGGAGTAGAGATCTAACAACCATGCAATTTGCAACAACTGTGTTGCAAAAAAAAAAAAAAAAAAAATTGGATCAAACAGGGCCTACATCGCTGTGCCACGCTTTTGAAACTTCGTTGAGTTCATGCTACGACGAATTTAGGCTGTTCTGAGGGCAAAGGGGAGGACCCACTTTATAATGACCATGGAGTATTGAGCTATATGCAGCGATTTATGTAAAAATATGCAAATTTAAAAGATCACATGGTGTGTGACCCGATTGCTGCCCAAATCAATTCACTAGTAATCGGGAACGAGTGCACTTCCAAAGAAATATAATGTATCAATGCGCATTTTGCAGATGCTACAGCAGAGACGAGGGCTCTACTTGTCAAGTTATCAAAAACTATTATTATTTATTAAATTTATTGTTTTCTTACAATCACACCCTGTACAGCAAGCAAGCTAGACGGATGAAAAAAGAATAGTTAAATAGGTTTATCTTTATGGTTAAACTGATATATACAATTTACAATATTGTACAACAATACAGTATTTAGGATTGTTATTTGACTACACACACACACACACACACACACACACACACACACACATATATATATATATATACACATATATATATATTTTTTTTTTATGTAAACCCCAAACACGATAGGTGTTAGAACCTATAGTACTTAGTAACGTGCTTGGGTTGGAGGTTGAGAAGACGAAAGAAGATATTTGTTGACATTGGACTTGAACTTCTTTAGATTGTAATTTTAAGGAAATACGTATGAAGGTTGTTCCAGAAAACGGCAGTTGAATGAATAAACGAGGAAGATGAAAAGTTGGTTCTGTGAGTTTCAAGTTGGACAGTAAATGGATGTTGGCTGGTGGCGGCACGTGTTCAGACTGTTTTCAAGGAGAGAGCAGGAATTATAGAAGCTAATTCAGAAGAACAGTGCCCACGGAAGTATCTGTAGAAGAGGCATGCAGCAGAAACAGAACGTCTATGAGACAGCGAGTGCAGACTCTGTTAGAGATGAGTCATTAATTAACCTTACTGCCCTCTTCTGAATGGAATCAAGAAGCCTGAGAGAGGATTTGGGGGCACCACCCCAGATGTAGGAACAATATTCCATGGCAGGGCGGATCACAGAGTGAACAGCTGTTTGGAAGAAAAGTAACGCCGAGAGCGAAAGAGAAAACCAAGTTTTTTAGATGCATAAGAAGCAATATTTGTAATGTGCTTGTGCCAAGAGAGATTAGAAGTCAGGGTAATCCCTAAAAGAGATATATCATTTTGCCTAGAAATCGGAGTGTCACTAAAGATAAGCATAGAAGCAGAAGAATCCTTTTTGCGAGATATAAGACGAGACTGAGTTTTAGAAGGGTTGAAATCAACTAAGTTGTCTTTGCCCCACTGGAGAATTACCTGAAGATCGGCATTTAAGGAACTGGTAGCAGATTTTAGAGAAGTTGAAGTTGATTGAGCAGGACAAGGTTTCTCAAAATGGAAAGTGGAATGCAAAGTGCTATCATCGGCAAAACTATGGATAGGATTTCCAGTCAATGGAAGAAGGTCATTAATATACAAGAGGAGAAGAGTGGGGTAAAGAACTGAACCTTGGGGGACACTGGCATTAGTGGAGAAGTTAGAAGACAGAGAGCCATCTACCATCACCCTCAGTGAGAGATCAGAGAGAAAACTGAATAACCAATTACTAAAAACAGTTGGCAAACCATAAGATGGAAGCTTGTTTAGAAGACCTTTATGCCAAACACGATCGAAAGCCTTTGAGATGTCAAGAGCAACTACTTGTGTTTCACCGAACCTTTGCATTGAATTAGTCCATAAATGGGTAACATAAGCCAGAATATCACTAGTGGATCGACACTGACGGAATCCATACTGGCGATCGTTGATCAGACGGAAGGTTTCTAGGTAGTTTAAAATTTGGCGGGTAATTGATTTCTCCATTACTTTAGAAAGAGTAGAAGTAATTGCAATGGGACGATAATTGGATGGGAGGGATTTGTCACCCTTTTTAGGAACTGGCTGGATATGAGCAAATTTCCAAGCACAAGGAAAAACACCTTTGGAATAAGAAAGTGAAAAAAGGCGGCAAAGAATAGGAGTAAGTTCAGGAGCACAGGTTTTCAGAACAAGTGGAAAAATACCATCGGGACCTGGAGCTTTCTTAGCATCAAGATTCGTCAAAATTCTTCTGGCATCCTTTTGACGGAAGACCACAGGAGGCATTGAATGGAGCGTACTGGGAATAGTGGGAGGTGTTTTGCCAAGATCGTTAATGCATGAGTTGAAAGAAAAATGGGATGCTAGCAGGTCAGCTTTATCCTTGACTGAAGTGACAACAGAGCCATCTGGTTTGGACAGAGGTGGCAGCAGAGATGGGCAAAAGTTGTGGCAAATAGCTTTGGCAGGAGACCAGAATGCTCGGCTACCATTAGGGCAAGAAGCAAGTTTTCTACTCTTAGCCTGTTCAAACTCTAGTTTTGACTGATTGATAACTGCTTTACAATTGTTGCGAGCTTTGGTGTAGGCAGAAAATGAAACTGAAGAATAAAGAAACAAGCCAATTACGATATGCAACATTCTTCTCTTGAACAGCCTTAGCACATTTATTGGAAAACCAAGGTTTAGATAAAGGACGAGATTTTAAAGTGGAGTGTGGGATAAAGGATTCCATTCCTGCAAGAATAATTTCACTGACACGATCTGAGCAAACGGTGACATCAGAACTTTTGATACAGTAATCCGACCAAGGAAAAGAAGACTCGCAGGTCATCCCATTTTGCATTCTTGTAATGCCAAACAACACGAGGTTGGGAATAGCCATGAGATAAAGGTTCCATTGGAGAAGAGACGATCACCAAGTTGTGATCTGAAGTGCCTAAAGGACCACTCACTTCGACCGTGTACATAGAAGGGTTGTTTGTGAGAAAAAGGTGAAACGTGTTGGCTGTATGGTTAGGATTGTCTGGTATTCTTGTAGGTAAATGAACAATCTGTGCAAGGTCATTAGTAATTGCAAAAGCCTCAGCATCTTGACCAGCTGGGTCGGTGTGACTAGAAAACAGAAGCTAGCTGGAGTTGTGAACATTAAAATCATCAAGGAAAATTACCTCACTGTTAGAAAAGTTGGACTGGAGAAAGTCAAGTTGCAAAGAGAGGAAGTCAAAGCGCTCCAAGTGATTAGTGGAGTTGGGAGAACGGTAGAGACAACAGATGAATTTGACACAATGAAGTAGAGAGATTTTAAGCCAGAGAAGATCAAAGAGAGGAGATTCCAAATTGCCAAGTCTCTGACAGGGAATATCAGAACGGACATATGCACAAGTACCATCTTTGAGGCGAAAAGAATCATATAGCGAATAATTTGGGCATCTGAGATGGGCAGTAGTTGAATCAACCGATAACTGAGATTCTGTCAGAAAAAGTAAATGGGGTTTGGCAGACTGCAAGTGGAAATGGACATCGTTGAGATTAGAATTGAGACCACGTATATTTGTGAAATGAATTAGGAAGTGCTTGGGAGGTTTAGATCTCTTCGCAGATAAGCTTGCTCTATTAGTTTGACAATTCACGGTGTATTCAATAGTAAGAAAAAGTGGATGGGACATGCTGTATGAAGTAATGAAATTTTTGGATATGGCGTACACATGGTAAGAATATACCAAGATCCTTGACATAACGTGGCCTCGACAATGCTCCCCGCATATACACTACTCGGACTCCCTCCAGTCACTATCTGGCAGAGTAGAGGTAGCAAGATTATACACTAGCTGATCCGGAAGCCTCCTAGAGAGTTACCAATAGGTTCGGTCCGGTGTACTAACTAGAGGCATAGACCAACAATCTAAAGTTATAGGCGCATTTTGGCCATAGCAGCCCTTGCGCCAATAAACCCCACTTCAACAACAACAACAACAACTAAGTAGAGGCAGGCCTGCGAACACCGTTTTAGAGCTGTACCGTCGATATGTAAGGAATATTGGATCTCACCACAATGTTCATCATAACCTCAAAAGTCATCAATCATACTGCATGATGGAAGAGATGGGGAAGGGTTGACCGGAACTTAGCTCTAGAGACTAAACATGGGTTCCACCACTTCAAGCTTCCAATAAGCAAAGTGGTGGTATTGCACCGGTTGATGAGAGTCATCTATCAGCTAGTACTGCCTGGTAACATAGAGGGGCGGCGTTCCTCCATGTGGTGTGGCGCCACATGGAGGAACCCCTGCTTACGTTGGTTCACACCTGGATGGTCACGCACCATGTACTTGTGCATGAAGGTTATACCCAGGTGCATGGAGGTTATATACAGAGTGCTGCGAAGCTGCCAATCCACAGATGTTTTTCAGGTGTTTTTGCCATTCCTGAAAGACTCGAATAGCACCAGTCTTTAATCATTTGACAAGCAGAGTCGCCCTTTCTGCTGCAGCACCTGTTAAATATGCACTGACAATCAGGCTTCTTTGGAAGTACGCAAGATCCTGTCCCTTCCGTATTTCCAGTGAATTGGTATGGACACTAGTTGGCTTTACTCATGGCTTTAGAGCGCACCCTGACACGTCATATCTGTAACCTGTGCAAGATTGTCATGTGACCCATAACTTTACATATTTTTGCATAAATTACTGCATATAGCCCTCCATGATCCTAATACAGTGGTCAGAAGCCAACTGCACAACACTATTCATACAAGTGGCAGCGTAAATTGTTTGCTTGGTGCTGAAAAAAATTTTCTTTTAATCCACCAACAAGTGTTAGCCAGCAAAAGATTAAATACTAAAAGTATTATGGACATAGCTTTCAAAATCGTGAATTCCATCACAGGACAATCTCTTCAAAGTCTTATCAAAATGCAACTCGATGAAAATGAACCAGATCTGATGTTACACACAGATGTGAGTTGGCTGAGTCGGAGTAAGTTTCTACAGAGATTTCGAAATTTGCTGAATGAAATTAAAAAAAAATGTTGATCGAAGGGGAGATGATTATCAGCAGCTACAAGCTAAGGAGTGGTTGTGTGATGTGGCTTTTTTTGGCAGATTTTACTAGTCAATTAAGTGATGTGAATTTGGAATTACAAGAAAAAAAAATAAAACTGTGGGTGACATGATTCGTAGTATTTCTGCATACAAATATCAATTTTTGGCAGACCAAGGATCTCAAATAAAAAAAAAAAAAAAAAAAAAATCGATCATTTTGCAAATAGGCAAGATCATTTGCAAAACTATCCTGTTTTTGAATTTAATAGTGAGAGAAATATGTTTCTGAAATTGAGAAAGTTGTGGATGATTTTCAAACCAGATTCAGTGATTTTAAAACAATTGAAGACATTGTTCAATATATTTCTTATCCATTTAATGTCGACTTAGATACGAAACAAATTGCAGAAAAAATCGTTGAGATTTTTAACATGGAGAAAATATTACTTGAAAATGAAATTATTATATTTCGAAACGATATCTTCCTAAAAGCTAAACCATCAGAAAAAGGCTTTTGGAAATGTCTGCCGAGAAAAGCACCCAAATGTAAAAAATGCAATGAACTTTTAAATTCCTGTTTTGGTTCCACATAACTGTGTGAATCAGCCTTTTCGTATTTGAAACAAACAAAGAACTTGCATACAGAAGATTCTTTACGGTTGGCCTCATCACAGTATATCCCCGAAGACACAAACTTCACATAAATTAAAAATTTAAATACATAGGAATTTAAAATAAGAATTCTGAATTGTATTTAGTTTTAAAATTTATAAACAACATTTTTCAATATGTGTTGATTAACTTTTTTAACCATGTGCAGTGAAATTCTTGAGATGGTAGATCGCATCGCAAATTAAGTTGGCCATCCATGTGATAGAAGAATGGTCAAATAAGGAACTAGACTACCTCAAACACCTAGCAAAATCTATACCATGACATGTACGGGCTGTAATTCGGGCAAAAGGTAGCCCAACTAAATACTGAACAAAGGTTTCCTAATTTTTTGGCCAATGAGTGTACGTTACAACGTACAGCAATATGTATTTCTTTTAAACGATTTTTTTAATAAAAGAGCAAGCCGTAGTGACACACACACACACACACACACACACACACACACACACACACACCTTAGAATCAAATTCTAAGAGGGGGGGGGGGGTTATTATACTACAGACATTCTTTCATTGGAACTCGCTGATATTCATCAAATGTCACAGTAACCCGCTGTTATAGTGGAAGCCAATACCATTAGAGAAAAGGTAAACGTCTTTAGATATAAGAACCTGTCCTAAGCGGCAGTTCCCGTGACCTGACCTTAACAGTGAAATTGGCATAAACATGTTGATGGCGACAGGTTTACTATCTACTAATATATTGGCCCGTAGAGGTCGCGTTGACACACTTCCGGAAAGGAATGAAAATTGTGTGATCTTACTTTGTAGCAATAAAAGAAATTGATAAAGATATCATTAATTAAGCGATTTCGTTTTTGAATTGTTTTAATAATCGAAACAACGATCATGCAAGGCATTAAAATTTAACGAGTACCTCACAAGAAAGCTTTGCTGTATGACACACCGAACTTACCGAGAAGTTTAAAAGAAATATTTAGAACTCTTTATTGTATACAGAATGCACATTGATGTAAAAAAAAAAAAAAAAAAAAAAAAACCTTCACGGCTACAAGCCAGGCGTTTACATAAAAAGAATAACACAATATAATAAACAAAGATGAAGAAGAATAAACAAAAAAAAAAAAAATATATATATATATATATATAGTATTACCAATTATGCATAATTAAAGCCGGGAGCACCAAATGACAAATTTAAACTATATTGAACTCTCTAAGTGAAACTTGAAGATATCCTCTATCATCTGGAGGGTTGTACCAAGAAGGTACGTGATTTAACCGAATCAGTTCATTTTCCCATTTAAAATGTCAGAAATTGTCGTAAATGTTGTCTTGGACAACTTTGCTGTATGAGGGAATATCCATAATAACAGACGCCGATGCGAAACTTTTTAGAGAACTACACATAAAATTCACACCCGGCCCTTCCAACAAAACAAGTATACATTCTTTTGTTCAGCAATTTCTTATATTTGTCTTGAAGGTCGACGCTAAATGATCGCAGAGCATCTTATGAGTTTTTTTCCCCCTCCATAATAAAACATTGAGCTGTACTGTGGATGGGAAACAAAAAGAAGAAATTAAGCGCAGCGTCACTTAAATGGTTTCCCCACGCATTTTCAGAGTTGGGCTGATTCAACGCCAAGGCCATTCACGAAGCGTCAGTATTCTGTTTGTTAACTACGTTTATTCTAAGTTGAGTAATGAAAAAGTGAAATCCGAGACCGGCTAACTACACATAAAAGTTCCTTCAGTCCAACAACGACCGAATAAATGACCTTTGAAAAGAACTAATAAGATTCTCTAACCATCGACGGAATTCGATCCAAAACTTTTCCACCCTGCAGACTTAATTAAAGAGTGAAGAGAAACTTCTTATTTCATTTTGGCAACTACACTGTAAGGACAGAATCCACGGATACCTGGTTCCTGGGCAAGCGACGCTGTCACCCCTTTCGCCTGTCGACGAACCCACCGCTTGAAAGGTATATTAGGTACACTGCATTCACGTAGATGGCAATTCGATGTCCGTATGGATAAATGTCGTGAGTTAAATGACTTTGAAAGAGGGATGATAGGGGTTGCCCGACGCACAGGTCACACTATCGCGGAGGTGGTACAGAAATTGCACTATCCCCGTTCGACAGTATATCAGGAATAAGCCAGTTCCGCAATAACATCTCATCGTCATCGCTGTGGGGGGAGGGAAAGGTGGTGGACGAACGTTGCCGTCAATGTCTGTCTCGCATTGTTTCAGCCAACCGGAGAGTGTATAATATAGTGTTCGTGTCTAATGGCATCAGGGGTTTTCCCCATCTCCACGTTGCTTTCATTGCAAGTGTAACAGTTCACTGTAAAGGCCAGAGATTTAAAAGTGTATGGATTTTGTAAGTGTAGTGTTGTGTATCGTTGTTCTTCTAGCCGCTAGACCCTTGCTGGGGCCCAACGTTGCCCACACTATGCCTCGTAGAGGCAGACCAGGTACACCAGTATTAAATATTTACTCTGGCAGGTCCTGCCACCTAATTACCTGAGATTTCAGTGGCTAGAACCTAACAAAAAAATAAAATAAAATAATAATAATAATAAAATAAAAAATAATAAAAATAAAAAAAATAATTTAAAAAATAATAAAATAAAATAATACTCGCTCGGTGGGGTTAAAAAATTGAGTAGAAAAGCCAAATGAGGTTATTGTGCACGCAATTAAATTTTTCAACTTATGTGGGGTATACGCTAGCGTATTAGATAGAGTGGGGGAGGAGACGGAAGGCTGGGGGGAAAAGACATAAATATGGGGACGATAGAGAAGGCGACCCCACATAATCAGTGGGCCCCCCATACTCCACCAGGCGAAGAGAGGAACGGTGGGGAGGGGAGGAGACAGAAAAGACCGTCCCTTCCCCCCACCGGGGGAGAGAGGAAAAGATAGGACCACGCAATTAATGGGGTGAGACGCTAAAAGATTGGAGACCAAGAGGGGGTGATGCGCAATTCTGAATATTTAGATTTTGTTGTGTGGGGCATTCACTGTGAGGTTCAGTCAGATTGGGGAGGAGGCTGAAGGCTGGGGGAAAGGCAGAAATATGGGGCCTAAAGGAGATCAGTGGGGCATGCGAAGCCCCACCAGGAGAAGAGAAGAGGGGTGGCGGGGAGAGGACGGGGAACCGTCGCCTCCCCCCCGCTGGGAAAAAGGAAAAAGAGTGGGCCAGGAAAGGGTGCCCCACCCAGGTCGCCAAAAGGCAGTGATTTCTGCTAAGTCCAAAAGTCCAATCTGGTGTTCACTCATATGTGAGTCTTGTCCTGACTATAGTGATCAGAGTCGTGCCCAGTGACAAATCTTCTTAGGAGGATAGTTCCCATTTGATGTTGGGTTCCACGTTCCTTTCTGTCGGACACATTTCGGTGTATCTGTTCTGTTGTTACTCCAAGTTCTTGGCGCATGTTATGTCTGTTTGGTGTCAATTCCTTAGGCATTGTCTCCTTGGTATTGCTTTCCACCATTTCCTCTGTGCTGTCGCTTTATTTCTATTTTATTTATTTGCTGCACTGCAGCTATTTAAGCATTGTGGATTGCAATTTCTATTCAAGGCGCTAGTGCGAAGCGGCTGAGGGCTTTATATTCATCTTCTGAATCCAGGAGATGGTGCTCTTGGTTTTTTGGCAGGTATTTGATCTCGGTTATAAGTCTGCATCTATGTTCTTCACAGTTTTCGCAATCATATGCTGCAAAGTTTCCAGTTCCCCACAGATGCAAGTGGAGAACTGGAAACTTGGCAGCATATCATGTATGACAACCGGAGAGCGACAGTGGCACAAATCACCGCCGACTTCAACGAGGGAGGTGCCAGAAAAGTCTTCAACAAGGAACTGTTCAGGCAGGTGGACGGTTGGTAAAGGTCTGGGGAGTTCAATTGGCACACTTACACGTTGCGATCTCTGGTACGTCTAGACACATCTCTGAACGATCCAGGTTACGTGGCCATCCTTGCAGACCATCTGCATCCCTTCATGGTCATTGTGAACCCACAGGGCAATGGACTCTTCCAGCAGGACAATGTGCCTCCCCACAGAACGTGGGGAGGCACATTGTCTAGAACGTGGTTCGAAGAGCATTCCACAGATTTTACCACCATGGAATGGCCTCCCCATTCACGGACATGAGCCCTGTGGAGCATCTTTGGGATGCTGTGGAAAGGTCCGTTCGAGCTTTGGATCCTTCACCCAACTGCGACGGAATTATGGACAGAGATGCAGAAAGCATGGATGGAAATAGCTGTGGAACGCTTTCGTGATAGTGGACTCAATGCCTCGCCGTGTGACTGCCCTTATCTGGGCGAAAGATGAGCCTACCCGTTACTAGGTAGGTATCCCATGATTTCTGTCCAATTAGTGTATAATTATTACAAAATTACATCGGTGAGAACGCACCTTCCGCATGAAGAACAGTGGTTATAAGGCTACACTTACAAAAATTCATCCATACCAGTTTGTTCACTGTCTGAACTGTTGTTGTGGTAGAATTTTAGGAGATCAGGGATTAAGGCCATACTGCTCCATGTATACTGTCTGTAAATCTCCTGTGTTCTGTGGTCGATTTTCTGTTTACTGGACGAAAACCATGCTATCCTCGCCTGAGACCGACTAACTCGGCCACATTGTGAAATAGGCCCATAAAAATTCCTCCCGTCATCGACAGCACTCGAACTCAGATCTTTTCCACTCGGTGGGGAGGACGGAGATTATACTAACTGTGCTACCCATGAGGACGTTGTCTGAATGCGTGTTGTTGGTTTGATTTGTTGATGCAAGGGCTACTAAGGCCACAATGCACCTGTAACAATATTCGTTGGAACAGAAAGTGTGTTTACAGTCGAACAATACTTTTGATAAAAATCGTTCGTGATGACCGTCAAAGCCAAATTTTGAGAATATTTTTCTTGATTCACCAGTACCAAATAAATCAATAATTTAACAATTAGTAAACACGTTTTCGAGAAACAGATAAAAAAAAAATTAAATTAAAACAATAAATAAATAAATAATAAAAAAAAAGACATGTGACTTTCCACACACACAATGGAACAGTCAACTCTGAAAGGACTTTTCAGTGACCGTCTGATTTCTAATTGTGGCTTTCCAAGATTTCCAAATTTAACGTTTCCTAATTATTATTAGTGGAGCTTGGTAAAAGACTGTGTATAAATAATTATCAGCACAATGGAGGGAACTGAAAGTTAATGTACACTGCCCTACCATTAATATCGGGGCACCCTTCCGGTGATAGCTGGCCACGTCCTACCCAAGCACCACGTATCAGATACATTTATAAATATGCTAGTAGGCAGTACTACGATTGTGAATGCAGGATGTCGCGATCGAAGGAATTAAGAGCCTTCCAGTGCAGAATGATAATGATATTTCAAAGGCTGGTGATGTGATCTCCAGATGGAAGCGGGGATTCGTGCTCAAACTGTCACGAAACTACCCAGAAAACCTCCGAAGCAAATGGAATATAACGGGATAACCAGATGTTTAATATCTGGTTATCACTATTATGTGCCAACAAAAACTGTTTAATACAATCGTTATTATCATTATCCACAATTTATGCGCGTACTTGCTAATTCAAGGGCTTTAACATATTCGGGACAATTTACATCTTTAACAGAGTGTTTATAGTCAAGACCTCTACGCTTACAGTTAACACAATTTGGATGTTGGCCCCTGCGCTGACAGTCAGCATAAACATGGCCCCCCCCCCCCCTCAGCACAATGACCACTGTACTGAGCGGAGTGGCCATAACCCAACATTTAATCACAACTGTGAATTTTCTAAACTTATAGGAGGAAAATCCCAAAAATATTCTCGCTCTCAAAAAAACAACATTTTAACTACTTTGGGGCCACCCTAATAACCCTATCAGTCAAATATAACCTGTTTCCACTATTAAATCTAAATACAACTCCATTCTTTACCTCTTCGAGATCATAACCATAGTCCTTCAAATTCTTTAGATATAAGTCCTCAGCTATTTCATCCTTCGTAATATCCTTGGGTATATCATACACCAGTATGGAAGGATTAGTTGTTTTTAACTTATCATAATTAATATCCTTACTAACTAAAGTCTAAACCTATTATTTTGTTCAAATCATCTTTGTTTCTATCAAAACACCTTTATTTCGTATTGTTCATAGGTTTCTCACTTTAATTTCCTTAAAATCATCTTTTAAAGCATTTAGTACCACTTCTTTGACCTCCTCACTATTCGTAAACTGCGCATTAACATCTGCTCTTAATATTAAAGTGTTCACCTGTTTCTGCTTACTACTTCCTCTTCCCCCAACTCTATTACCAATTTTACTGCCTTCATTACCATTACTTATATTTTTCTTAACTACACTACTACATGTTTTAAACTTATCAACGCAAATTTGCTGTTCTTCCTGAGCATGAGGAAATGTTTAGCCCCTCACAATTTCATCAAAAAGGGCAACTGTAACTTCCATCTCTTCTAATTTTGCTTTTAGTCTTTCATTATCAATCAGCACAGCTGTTATAATAACTTCAATGTCAACCCACTATCTAATACACAGTTGACACGTCGTCACATAGCCTCTATTCTTGAATATTTGAAACAATGATGTCACTATCAGGAACATTAGTTCCTGTACTTCTTATAATATCTCCATATAAACTATCAAAATCACCATCTACATTGAAGTCTCTGAAATCATCAAACCCAGCCTCTGCCAAACATTGAATATCAATATCTAATTCATCACTTATTTGCACCCCCTATTCAGTTGTCACACTTGTAATTTCTCCAACTACTTCTACCTGAACAGTATTTTGCTGGGCAACATCACTTGTTCCTTGCAAACTTTCAAAATTTGACACTGTATTCACCACTTTAATACTTTTTCCCTTGAGATATTTACCTTCTAACTTCTTAATTTGATCTAAATTCAACCTGGGAACTCTAGGGTAGAGGGGAAACGCAGAAGCCTCATCCATTTGTAGAAATGCCAGTGTCCAGATATTATTGGTAGGGCAGTGTACATATGAACAATTACACATAATATCTACACTCACTGGCCAAAAAGTCAGAAACCTTTTGCAACTGACCTCAGCAGATAATTAAGCGTGCGGTATGCAAATACCAGTAATCACACAATGTGGATCACAAGTTGTTTGGTCTATCAGATAAATACTGTACACTTTCCTGGGACTTCTTAGAGTCATGGGGAAGACAGATGATCTTTCTGATTTCCAGAAATGTGTTATTGTGGGAGCACGCCCAGCGACAAATGTAAAAACAAAGGTCACCGGTGTGTCGAAGCGACCATCTCAAAAGTATACAATGAGTGGAAGGCGAAAGGAGAACGCAGTTCCAAGAGGAAGAGATGCGACAGAAAGTCAGTACTCCAAGGACAAGACCGCAGGAACTTAAAACGAATTGCGCTCATAATAGAAGATTCAGTGTGCAGAAAACGACCTATGCAGAGGAGTTGAATAATCTGAGTGGTGGTAGGGTTTTAGGAGCATCAGCAATTAAGGCCATATTGCTCCATGAGAAATATACTGTCTGTAAATTGCGCGTGTTCTATGGTCGATTTTCTGTTTACTGGACGAAAACCACGCTACCCTCCTCTGCGAAAACTGAGCCACGTTGTGAAAAAGGCCCATAAAAATTCCTCACATCGCTGACGGGACTCGAACTCAGGTCTTTCCCACCCGGTGTGGGGAGTACGGCGATTCTATCAATTGCGCTACCCACAGGGGCGAATAATATGGGGGCAAATAAAGATTTGTAGTCTCGTGACACAACAGTCATATCATTCTGTTAACAAATCGAAAGATTCAATTGTAGTTGTACCGCAAACACAAAGACTGAACTGTGGAACAGTGGGAACAGTAATGTGATCCGAGGATTATTCATTTACACTTTTTTTTTTTTTTTTTTTTTTTTTCACCAATAACAGAGTGAAAGTGTGGAGTCAGCCTCAAGAAGCTATGCATTCAGTTTCGTGTCGATGCAGTCACATAGTTCCCCGAGGAGCTGTTGTGGCCACTAACAAATTCCTCCAACTGCATCGATTATGTGCTATACGAGCGGCATCGCCAAATGTTACGCACAAAAGTTCACTGATCCCATCCTTCCACCTAGTTGCGGGTCTTCCTTTAACAGCAGTTTTTTGGAGTTGGTTTTGTTATGGGTTCCTATGGCATCAGATAATGTGGTGGTATGCCATTGCCTACCACATGGCCGATTTTAAAAGGGACCAGCTTTAATCATAGGAAGAGTTCTCATGCAATCCAAGAGATGCTCTTGAAGAAGAAAGGTGACTACAGCAGAGCCCCACTTAGTGCAGAAGGCTGATTATAACTGGTTTACGCCTGATTTCCAGAGGCCATATTGCGCCGTATATAATATATCTGTAAACTGGGTATGTTCTGTGGTCGATTTGCTGTTTGCTGGACGAAAAACCCGAGTTTCCGAAGAAAAACATGCTATCCTCGTCTGAGCTCGACTAACTCAGCCACGTTGTGAAAAAGGCTCATAAAAATATTCTGCTTTCATTGGTGGGATTCGAATTCAGGTCTTTTCCACCTGGTGTGGGGAGGACAGTGATTATACCAACTGTACCACGCACGAGGGCAGCAGATGGAGGTGGTTGGCGGCTGCCTATTTTTATAGATCTGAATCCAATTGAGAATTTCTTGAATAAGTTGGAAAGGACAATTCTCTACCGAGCACAATACAGCAATATATTGTGCAATACTAACAATGTCACAATGGTCAAATTTAGTAAAATCAGCCAACTACTGAAACTCATGCCACCATGTGTATGGCTGCAATTCAGGCAAAGGGTGACCTTACAAAATATTGAATAAAGGTTTCTAATTTTTTTGTATACCGTTGAGTTTATAGTACAATTAGTGTTCTGTGGTATTGTTCTGCACATGCGCTAGTTTTCCTTCACAAATGTGTTTTAAACAATGCCGTCCAGTAATTCGTTTTATGTTTTTTTTTTTTGTTTGTTTTTGTTTTTTTTTTTTTTTCCGGCAATATGAGCATTTCAAGACTGCTGGTAGTGCTGAAATTTTGTGGGAGGGGGACGGCTTCGTAGAATTAAGTTTCTGAGGTCTGTCAGTACCCGAACGTGCAATAGGTGTTATTTCATCTGCCACCTTAATCAACACAGCTAGAAGTACAGCCCTTCCATTTGGCTGTGAAACTGGAGTTTGGATCAAAGGTTACACCCACATTATGTTTGTTTGAGATGGGGACTTTTGTTTCCTGGATTGTAGGAGTGCCCTGTGTTGGATTGCTCTTCAGTAAGTATATTACTAGAACTAGCTTATCTGGCTGGATTTGCGGGCTGAACTGGGCGAAGTATGTTGCTATTTAATTCAACTGATAGTTTATTCTTTCTTTGACATGTTGGGGTTTGTCAGAACTATTAATGCGTTCAACACTTTGATGTCATCTGCGTAGCACAGTAAGTCGTTTCTTTCACAAACGAGAGGTAGAAGTAGTACTGTGAAGAGGATCCTCACGTCGTTAAGAGCATTTCCCCACCACCCTTCATTAGGGTCTGCGGACGCCGGTGGCTTAATTACAAGAGCTAGGCTGTACTGAGCGCAGTGTGCGGGGTTCGAGACCAGCTGTCGGTAGTCGTGGATTTCCTCCTCAGTATCTTGAGTTTGTTGGTCTCAAGGCTGGGTGCTATTAGCAAGTCAAATCCAAGAACCCTGACTAGAAATGCATTCAAATAAATAAATTAGGGTGTGCGCTTGCGCCAGGAAACTGAATGGACACGCATTTTTAGCTCCGTGTTTTTACACTTTTTTAGTATGGATATATTGTTGTTTACCTGCAACAGGTAAATTAAGTGTCAACAGATTTGTTTCTTCTTGTAGAACTCTCTGATAAGAAAACATTTTAGTTTCTAGGAGTATCCAGCCTGATTTTTAGCGTTATTTATCCAACGTCTTTGTCTAATGGTTAGGTAAACACGTAGATCACCCAGGTAAGAAAACATTTTAGTTTCTAGGCATATCTGGCCTGATTTGTAGCGTTATTTATCCAACTTCTTTGTCTATGAGTCAGGTAAACACATTGCCATAGACAGGACATTGGGGGGGGGGGGAGAGAGAGAGAGAGAGTGAGTGTGTGTGTATACCGTTCTGTTGCCACGCCCACAACTGGCTGCTTGACTGGGGAATCTCTCTCTCTCTCTCTCTCTCTCTCTCTCTCTCTCTCTCTCTCTCTCTCTCTCTCTCTCTCTCTCTCTCTCTCTCTGAGTGACCTTGAACAGATTGTTCCTTCGTTTTCAGTTATCCAGTGTTTTTATAGTAAAAATGACCATACTTGCATTTCCTTCGTTTTCGTCCCCCTTGTTGCTACCTCAGGAACCATGCCTTGGAGTAAAAACTCTCTTCACTGTTGTTCTTGAAAAACCCTTAGTGGAAGTAGACCCGTTTCTACGTTAAGTTCCGCATATACATGTATATTTAGTGACTTTCCCCCTACTGCTATCCCCTCTACAAAGTAGCCCAAATAATCGCCTACTCTCTTCTGGCGATAAATTATCCAACATTTTAGTTTCTAGGAGCCCATGCCACCATATGTATGGTGGCATGGGCTCCTAGAAATTAAAACTCCTTAAACCTACCAATGTTTGTCTCTTGTCTCGTGGGTTCTACCCAGATTATCCGAACCACCCATTTTTGAAGTGTTCTACAGGACTGTGCACTGATTGATTCGATTATCCGAAGACTACCGATAATCCATATCTTTGATACCTGCCTTACTATTAAGAAATAGTCTGATTCCGATATTGGGTACATGGAGAGGGATCGTGCTGATCCTCCTGAGCATAATCTGGGATGAATCTTCGCCACATGAATTCAAACATATCCCCACAGTTGATTAAGACCCAGTCTACAAAAAGAAAGAGCAAAAAAAAAAAAAAAAAAAAAAAAATAGCCCATAATCTGGTACGGAATCTCCCTCCCTTAGGGACATTAGTCGAAGACCCATGAGAGAATAACCTTAGCAGCACCATGTCCAATGACGACTTCCTACAAGAACCGCCAACAGACAAATTCCTAAAGTTAAGAGACGTCCTGAAAAAGAATATATCAAAGCAAACGAACCATATTTCTGCTGCCACGAGAGCTGACATTATTGGAATTTGGTCTAGGATGGAGAGTGTTATTCTACACCTCCACACAGACAATGAAAGGCTAAATGCCAAGCTGGAAATGCTTACCTGTGAACGGGAAAATAAAATGCAACAGTCTCCAATCATGCTCACAGGCGTTGAGGAATGACTTACTCGATCCAACAGTCACAAATTAAAGACAGCAGGAGAAAAAGTCAGGGAAAAAACAGCCAGAGTCCCACGTTGTCCTCCTTAAACCTACCAATGTTTGTATGTAGGCTTTACGGCTGTTGTTGTTATTTGGTTTTAGGAGCATTAGCAACTAAGGCCATATTGCTCCGGGGATATGCGGTGGTCATTTCCTGACCTTTCCGCATCCTCCGTATTTGGTGGTCACGGGCTCGAATCCCGGTCTAATCAAGAAGCGTGTGCTACGCACTGCTGCTCCTGCCCACCTGGCTACGGAGGCGCTAGACTTTACGGCACAAGGGCAGCAAAGGCCATAATGCACCTAACTATGGTGATGTTAAATACATAGTTCTATCTCTATACATGTTATTCAAATTTATACTGCATTGTACAGTTTTATCTGTTTGAGGAAATCAAAAATTTTGGTCACATGTGGCGTATCTGCCAGGAGGTCAGAAATGCTGAAAGAGGTGTTTTGTGGGGGGTGGAAAACAATGATGCTATATTTTATATATTTAGTTATTTATTTATTTATTGTTCTATTTTTATTTCGTTTTGTTCCCTATTATGTGTTTGTCCACTTTATTCTTATTTCCCCCACTTACGCATCTGACTTGACTTCCTAGGAGAATTCCAGATTCGAGGGAACTTCTCAATTAATTATAATTCCCTTCGGAAAGGCTGAGTGTTCAGGAATAACAACTCACAAATTAACAAACAACAAAGTTTATTTACATATACAGTATATACAAAGGGTACTAGGAAAGTTTTGCAAATATGACGCAACAATGAATCACAGGAAGCTGCTTGTTGCTGCATGTTGAGACATGTTCATACGTGCATAGTAGCCGCCGCACCAAGTCGATGGGCTCAGTTATTCATTAGTAGTGAGAGTGTAAAGTGCTTGCGATGGCATCGTGGTCACGAAATGAGATAAGGACAGTTTTGCGGTATAATTTCGTGCGTGGTTTAACCATAGACCAGTGCTTAGAAGAAATGACTCTTGCACTAGATGATGATTGTCCACATCGTACAACGATATTCAGGTGGTATAGAAAATTCCAAAGGGGAAATTTCACTCTGGAGGATTCTGAGAGGCCGGGAAGGCCACGAACGTCAGTTACGGAGGAAAACGTTACTGCTGTGAGGAAAATGCTTGACGAAAACAGGCGAGTGACCTACCAACAGATAGAGGATACTTTGGGCCTAAATGCACCAGCAATTCGTTCGATTCTGCAAGATCATTTGCACGTGAAGAAACTTTGTTCTCTCTGGGTGCCGCATCAACTGACTGAAGAGCAGATGACACGACGTGTGACTTGGTGCCGGGAGATGTTAAAAAAGTTTGATAAGGGACAATCTCGGTATGTGAACAACATCGTGACAGGTGACGAGACTTGGCTGTACTAATACGATCTGCCGACCAAGGCTCAAAACAAAGTTTGGGTCTTTGATGATGACGACACACCCGTAATTGTCAGAAAATCCCGATCTGTAAAGAAGAAAATGATAGCTGTATTTTTCAAATCGAGTGGAATTGTGGAACGTGTCGTTTTGGACACGCAGAAGACAGTCACAGCTAAGTGGTATACTGAACAATGCCTGCCTAAAGTCATTGTCAAGAATGGACACCTGGTACCTCCTGCTGCCAAAGTCAAGAATGGACACCTGGTACCTCCATCACGATAATGCTAGAGCTCATCGCGCCAAAGCCTGCACCGAATATTTGACCACGACAGGACTGAAACTTCTCGAGCACCCTCCCTACAGTCCAGACCTTGCTCCCTGCGACTTTGCACTGTTCCCGCATGTGAAAATGAAGCTAAAAGGGAGGCGGTTTTCCAGTGATGAGGACCTTCTACGGGCTTGGGACAATGAGTGTGCTTTACTCCCTAGTGAAACTTGGCAGAACTGGTTTAAAGATTAGTTTCGGAGGATGGAGAGGTGTATTGAATGTAGAGGAAATTACTTTGAAAAAATTAAATAAACAAAGCTGTATTGCAAAACTTTCCTAGTACCCTTTGTATATTACATAATATGCAATTAAAAAAACATGTAATATGCATACAAGGTTAAGTCAAGGACACCTTGCATATATTATTCTTATATTGACCATCAATATGCTATTTTCATCATTATAATCTGTGTTCTCGCCATTCTGTTACAATACACTGAAGACCAATCTTAACTTTCCTAAAGTCTCTATTTGTTATTAGTCTTTCAGTTAGATCAACAGTTCTTCATCAATACAAACACTATATTCAATTATCTATCCTTAGAACATTCAAATATTCTCATATAAAATTTACTATATTCAATTATCTATCTTTAGAACATTCCAAGATTCTCACTATAAACTTTATTATCCTTCTAACATATTATAATCATTTGAACAACAATTTAATTTATTACTTATCTTTCGTTTCTCTTGCATTTTACAATAACCCTTTTTGAATTAATTAAACTCTGTTAGTATATATATAATTTACTTAAGAGATAATTTATCTATCAAGTTACTTCTAGTGCTATCTCTGTTTTTCATTAATTAATCACTATACTGTTTCACCAACAGTCCTTGTTAACCTACAGTACTTACTATTATCTTTTTTCTTTGGTTTGCTTTCCGGGGCGGTTTCAACCTTCCATTTTTGGCTCTCTGAAGATCTCCTTCATCTGCTATCACCTGAATTTGCTACAGATAATTTTTTTAGGAACTCTTGGCTGCATGGGACTGGCGTTCTTTCTCCACCTTATTAAAACCTATCACAAGGAAAACTCATAGGGCATCTCACACTACTCCTTCTCCTCTCCACTTTATTAAAACTTATCACAAGGAAAAACTCATAGGGTGCTACCCTCGTTTTTCCGCTCCACCTATTAAGAACTTTTTTAAGAAGAAAACTTCCCAGGGCGCTACCCTTCTCTTTTCCCACCACGACCAAACACTCAACTGTTAACTGACACATATTTCCTACCACTCAGCAAGTGAACCCTCAACTGTCCATGTTACTAACTCATTTTACTTATCTCGACTGCTGTGTCCGCTGACTATTTCATTTTCCCTAGCACCAACAAAAACTCAACTTAGAATCCCACTAACTCATTTTCCTAAACACCCACATAACTCAACTCTGGGATCTGTCACTAACTCATCTTCGCAAAACATTCCCAAATTCTCAACTCTGTGTGTCCTCTAACTCATTTCCATAAACACACACATAAAACTCAACTCTGTGTCTCCTAACTCATTTCCATAAACCCACACATAAAACTCAACTCTGTCTCTTTTCTCTCCGTTCACTCACTTTTTGTTCATCTCCTTTTCTGTACCGCCTACATATGTCAAATACGCCCTAGTTTTTAGTTTAACCAATCTTACTCATTTTATCAACTTTCTCTCTCTTCTTATTCGCTAATTTTAATTTTCTCAAGCTGATTCCTTGTTGCTCGATCCAACTTCTCATTTTAAGAAGTCTGCAAACTTTCTCAGGCTGTCAGTACCTTTGAAGTGACTGGCAGGTGAGGGCCGTGCAAGACTTCGCGCAGGTGCGCGAAGTCTTGCACGGCCCTCACCTGCCAGTCGCTTCTCCAGGAAGAAGTCGGAGTTGCTTATCCCACCCTTGTCATTCACAACTGGAAACACTCTAATAGAGAACGTTTTCGTTAGTTCCTTGGTTTTAGGCCAGCAGGGGCACTGGAAACTTTTTTCAGTTACCACAAAGCTCTCTATTTGATTTTTTTTTTTTTTTTTTTTTGATTTGGTAGTTGTTGGCGCATCGGCTTCTGTGGCCATATTGCACCTCCCAAGGTTTTTGCAGTACTTTGATCCAAGCCCGAGGCGGGAATCGAACCCGCGACCTTTGGGTTGCCGGGCAGGTACTTTACCCACTCGGCTAGCCCGGTCGGCTCTCTATTTGAGATACTACACTAACGACCATTCGTGACTACCTTTCATCCGGAGTGCCTAGCACTCAGTAGTTGACCGATTTATTTACTTATTTTATTCACATTTAATTATTATTTTTATATACTTGAATAATAAATTTATGCTTAATAAACTGTGTTAATATACTAAATTTGTTGTTCTTAATCCAAAAACATTACTACTAAAGTAACAATATCAGGAAAAAAAATTTTTAGAGTATTTTTCATATCCTTTTAATTTTCAATTTTTCTTCATAGCAAAAGTACCGGAATCTATTTTTTTTTTTACAAAAAAAGCACTGTCGATAACTACACCAAAATGTTTAGTACATTTGGGTGTAGTTACCACAGGGATACGTTTACTATCCAATTTTATTACAGATCTTTCAATATCTAGTTTGCCTTTAACCAACATTATGACTTTTTTTTTATTTTATTTTATTTGAAATCTTAAGTTGATGTTCTTCAGAATACCCAAATAAACTGTTCATGACCTGCGAAGCAGTCTCTTCTAATTCTCCCCTGGTCCTACCAGGAACACAGACTGCCAGATCATTAGCATATGAAATTCTATGACAATTAATAATTGCCTTCTGCAACCATAAATTCAGCACAAGGTTCCAGAACATGGATAGCTTATGTGATATGCATAAAAAAAAAAAAAAAAAAGAAAGAAAGATATAATAATTACCGGATTTCTATTAGTCCAATTTAATGAAATTTCGGATAGCTCGACAAACCCTTCTAAAAGGCCCAAATATAAATTTCACGAAAATTCATCCACTGGGAATCGAATTGTTACTTGATGATCAAAAAAATAATAATACTGTAATAATAAAAATTAAATAATAATAATGATGACGGGATTTCTATCGGTCAGATTTTAATGAAATTTGGAATGGTTAGGCAGCTTCTTTTTTAAATTTCCAAATATAACATTTCATGAAAATCTGTCCACTGGGAATTGAGTTGTTACATGCAGACAGTTGAACGGACACGATGAAGACAATAGGCGCATTAGGCATATATGCTAACAGGCTTAAAAAAGTTCTATTCTTTCTCAGCTAACTGTGAATAACAATATGCAGCCCTCTGAATTTTCATAGTTATGAACTCAAATGATTCGGAACATTTTCTTTTCTCTAAACTGACTCATAACTAATTAAAGGAGGATAGTTATTTAAAAATTAATATAGATAATGGCCCCCCCTTATTTGAATTAAGTTTTTTAAAGCTTTAAGAACTGTTCTAGTTTCCGACAGAATAAATCCCGGGATTCTCCAAACAAGCAGGCGCCTGCGTAGCCAGGAGCAGCAGCGCGTAGCACACGCTTCTTGATTAGACCGGTGTTCGAGCCCGTGCCTACCAAATACGGAGGATGAGGAAAGGTCAGGGAATGACCACCGCATATCCCCGGAGCAATATGGCCTTAGTTGCTAATGCTCCTAAAAACCAAATAACAAACAACAACAACCAAACAAGCTTTGTCAAACCTTAGCAGGGAGAAGGAGGTGATTGTCCTTGGTCAGGCAATGGTCAGGCTACGCCTTGAATACTGCGTACAGGTCTGGAGGCCTCATTTTAGGAAGGCCTCGTATACTGTCATGACGCTTGCCTCCAACCATGGCATCACCAATAACACCACAGGTGACAAAAACTTCACAAACACCTATAACCATAAACTCAAAGGATGACACAAATCGAACGTTCTCTAGAAGCCAACGGAAACAGCTGTACCTTCTGGTTATGGAGTTATTTAAGGGTATCTTTAGCCACCAATGACGATGTTCAGGTTGAGGATTTGAAGGCAATTGGCGCAACAAAATAGCTTTTGCATTTTGGCTTTAACTTCTAATAACATCGAAAATGATTATTTCTCCTCATACTGTGTAGCGAATTTTTAATGTATATTTCTTGGCACGCCGAGTGAAAATTCTGGAACAGCTTTTTGTACAAACTTGTATATGGGCTTAATGTACAACACTCAAAATAATCGTCTTGATTTTGATAATTCGGGTATTGTTATAACTGTAGGAGCACGCGCAATACCCAACAGAATATAGGAACCAAACCGAGATGTTTAATGCATGAAATGCTAATTTAGTGATGCAATTATTTTGAAGAATGATATGAGGTTTTTTTTTTTATGTTGTTGCTGTAGTAGGATTTTAAGCACATCAGCGACTTAGACCATATTGCGCCATATACAAATTATATCTTATAGTTGTAAGAGCGATATAGCTCAATACGTCCTACTAAAGTTATTAAAAACTATACGACTCCTAGTTTTTAACAAATTATATCTGTAAATTGCATGTGTTCTGTGGTCGATTTGCCTGTTTTCTGGACAAAAAACCCGAGTTTCCGAGAGTAACCGTGCTATTCTCGCAAAGACCAACTAACTCAGCCATGTAAAAAAAGGTCCATAAACATTTCTTGCGTCCCTAATGCACTTCGAAGTCAGGTCTTTTCAATTCAGTGTGGGTAGGACGAAGATTATATCAACTATGCTACCTTACAGATCGTTATAAGAATTATTGCAAGACTGTCTACTTACGCGTGACAGTGATGTGATGCGCAGTTGCAGCTGACCTACGTGACTGCTTCCCTCGACAAGATCATTTGCATATCGTAAGCCGTTTGCGTGCAGTCGACTTTGGGATGTTCTACAATGGTGGACAAAAAAAAAACTACATCAATTGTGAATTTTACAAATGTGTTTTGAGCTGCATTGTGGGTTGCAGAAATGTTCGAAATGCATTTGTTAGATGGGATATATATATATCTTTGTGAAGAAATCCAATAAAAAGACTCCACCTAATATATCTAATTTCCATAAATACCTTCCCAAAGGGTAAAATGCGTAATTAATGGAAATATGACAACCAAACATACATTTTATTGCATTTACGTGTACAAACTGAAATGACAGGTTAACGTTAGTATTATGTACTGTAAATCAGCAAAATAAGTCCTCATATTTTGTTGTTCCTCCTCGAGCTGCAATTACAGCCTTGCATCGATCTGGCGTAGAGTTAATCAACTTCTGGATATACGGTTGCCCAAATTCGTGGTACCACACCCTCACAATGCTCTCCTGCAGCTGAATCTTACTTGTTGGCTTCTTCTGACCAATTAT
Source organism: Mastigoproctus giganteus (assembly GCF_048544385.1). Classification (NCBI taxonomy): domain Eukaryota; kingdom Metazoa; phylum Arthropoda; class Arachnida; order Uropygi; family Thelyphonidae; genus Mastigoproctus; species Mastigoproctus giganteus. Next base: position 216,435,408 of record NC_143584.1, on the reverse strand, counting down.
AGACGACATTATGTACTAGCAATTTTCAATAGGGTTCAAATCTGCACTGTTACCAAGCCAGTCCAACATTGTAATGCCAGCATTTCTGAGGTATGACTGCATCTTAAGGGAGAAAAACGAGGGAAAACATTGGTATAAGCATATTTTAAGCCTTGGGAGACAAGAAGACAAACTCATAAATTAAATCTAAATAGCATAAAACTTACCAATTTTGCTGTGTGGCAAGGTGCTGAGTCTTGTTTTAAAATGCAGTTTTGGACGTCTGTGTGGTGATCCCTAATAACGGATTTCAGGCACTCCTCCAAGATAGCAGTGTAGGTTTCTGCATTCACCGTTCGGTTAATAAACTTAATTCACCCCACCCATTTCCTTGTTATGCATCCCCAGACCATCTGACCGGCGGGGAACTTTACAGTAGATGTTATGCAGTCAGGATGGTATGCCTCGGATTTTCGTCTTCTGACATATCGCTTCCCATCCGAGCCATGCAGGTTGAATTTCGATTTGTCAGAAAAGATGAGGGTGTCCCATTGCTCTTTTGTCCATGAAATATACGTTTTAGCCCAAGCAAGGCGCTTCTTCCTCATTTATTGGGTCAACAAAGGATTCTTCTTGGGCCGATAGGCATGCAGACCACATTCCGAAAGCCGTCTTTGGATAGTTCATGCACTTGTTTCAACACCAGAGGCCATCTCAAAGTCCAGTTTTAGATCAGGAACACTAGCATGGCGGTTACGAAGGCATAGCCGTTTCAAATGTCGATCTTGGGAAGACTTAGTCACTCTCTTACGGCCTGACCCAGGTCTTCTCTTCACATCACCGGTTTCACGCTTTAATTTCAGCATCCAGGATACTGTTGACAGCCTATTGTATCAGCGATAGCACGCGTAGAAAGCCCTTCCTGGGACAGAGCAACAGCTACAATCTGTATTCTTTAAATCTTTTTTTTTTCTTGATGTCAATGAAAATATGGAGCCATGCTTACACCTCTGCAAAACAGGATACTAATGAGCGTGTATACCCTTCCAACGACGTATTTATATAAACGGCTGATGAAATACCTTGTATTTACTGTCTGATGCAATAGAAACATTTTCTGACGCAATACCTTTTCTTTACGAAAAACAAAATGGCTGTAATCAAACAATATCTTATACGTTTTACTATAAATGTTACTTTTTTTTTAAGGTGATGCAGTTTTTTTGTCCGCCATTGTATTGTTCAAGGTTGTTGCGTGAAGAGATGGAACAAAGAGTGAACATTAAATTTAAATTACATCAAGTTGGAGAAAAGTGCAATTGAAACCTATGAATTGATAAAAACAAGTATATGGTAACGATATTCTATCTCGCTGGCATATTTTTCACGGTTTCGCAAGATTTCGGGATAGCCGTGAGTGCTCCAATAGTTTCAAACCTCTAAAACAGTCAAAAAATTTCGCTCGTCGAATGATGAAACTTTAGTGAAACAATTTGTACAATTCTGATAGAAGACTTAGGCAAAAGGAAGATCTGAGTTAGATTCATTCAGTTCTGTTTCCAGAGTGATGAAAAATAAAATGAAAGCTGCTTGGACTCAAAGCATACGAAGAACTCATTCAAACTATTGAAGATGATTTCTCCTTGCTCGATTCGTTCACTAACGTTATTCCAAATGCGTTTTTCTATACTGTTACCCACTACACTAAATGTGAAGCCTGGATCGGCCTTTGGCGATCCAGCCTTCACACCTGTCGGTTCTTTCGCCCTTAACACCAGCTCCGTTACAAAATTTAAAGAATACAGATTGATTGCGCACTTTGTTTCATGAAATGGAGCACTCCTTTAGTAACAGAATGGGCAAGAAAGACTTAAGAGACTATGAAAATAGCATCGTGGTCGGCGCGTGAAGTGCCCGTATGAATATCTCGGAAACTGCAACCCAGCTTGGGTTTTCACATACGACTGTGTCTCGGGAGTATATCGAAGTTAATCCATAAACGAAATAAGGTCCAGTCAAAGCCAACCGTACGGTCGGAAACAGTTCGCAGATGCGAAAACCAAACAGGGACTGAGGATAATAGAAAGGCTATAGTCAGTGAAAATATCAACCCAGTTCAACAGTGATAACTAAAGAACCATTTCAGAACGCAGAAGTACTGTAGTTGGAACTTTTGTGAACTACATACGCATCGCAACCGACAAAATGGATTCAACTCCTGTCAGCAAAAAACACGAAGTTACAGTTATAGTGGACTCAGTAAAGGATTGATCTGAAATAGTCATGGTCTGACTTATTCCTGTTCATGCTGTTTCAATACTGAAAGAACGACCAGAATATACCGGAAACAGCATGAAGCCATGGACCCATCCTTTCAGGTGTCAGCACTGCAAGTTGGTGCCGGTGGAGTAATGGCATGGGGAGTGTTTACGTGGTGTACAATGAGCCCCTTGATACCAGAGGAGAAACACTTGGATGCCACAGGCTACCTGAAAATTGTTTCCGACAAGACGCATCTTTTCATGGCTGCAGTGTATTCATCTGCGAATAGGTTCTTCCAACTGGATAATGCACCATGTCACAAGATCAGAATTGTACAGAACTCGTTCAAGGAACATGCGAGTGATTAAGCCTACTGCAATAGCGTCCCCACTCACCATATCTCAATTTAATTTAGAACCTCTAAGATGAAGTAAAAGGAGCTCTTCAGAATAGAGATCCACAACCATCTAGTTTGAAATAACTGGATGGTTGTGTTTTATTGGTCCATATTGAGTCAATTGGAAAGCAACTTGTCAACATGGACCAACGTCCGTTCGTCACGCTTTTGGAAACCTCACTGTCTATGTAACGATGAATCCAAGCTTTATTAGGTAAGTGTAACCTAATAAAGTGGACAGCCAGTGTATATTTAACTCGCAGTCTAATCGGTATTACTTCGATGTATACAGTAATAACGGTCAGACAATGTTTTTATTTCTCTTTAATTTCTAGCCAAACAAAGATGAACTGAAAAAAAATACAGAAAATAAAAACAGAATTATTTTAATCGGTTACCTAAAAGATAAAATAAATTGATCACATAACTAAAGAAATTCTGGAGGTTTTCTTCGAGGGAGCACCAACCAACGCCCCGCTTTTCCCTAATAGCTGCTGACAGTACGGAGAGTTCCGTTGAAACTTTTTAGAAAGAATAAAACTGCAACAATTCACAGTTGATTAACATAATAAATAAAGACTGTATTTATACCTGTTCTTGCTCTTCAATAAATGTCTCCTTGAGGGTATCTTTCCCTCTGTTTGGAAAATTGCTTTGCTTATCAAAAAGGTGGATAAGCATGTCTCAAATCCGCGTGCCTACAGACCAATTGCGCTGCTTGCCAATCTTGGGAAGATCTTGGAGCGTCTTATGGATCTTCGACTAACAACTCTGTTTCAACAACAAAATTTCTCTCCCCCCTCCGCCAATATGGCTTCACTACAAGTAATTCTTACGAGGGGGGGCCTTGTCTGACTTCATCTAGCACATTGAAAATTTGAAATCCAAATTTGAACTAGCTATTATGGTCGACAATAAGGGCGCCTTCGACACTGTCTGGTAGGGTAGCACCCTTGAATGCCTCCGGTCTGCCAGATGGGCTTTCATGATGTATAAATTATTTCCAAGTTACTTCTCTGACCGCGCAATAATTGTCAAATCAAAAATTCTTCAAGTCTCTATGAAGGTCCCTCGGGGACCCTTACTATAATAATTTAGCTATAGACTAGTCTTACGGTAGGTATATCCATATCTCCCCCCGCCCTTTTTTGTCAGCACCACTGCCTTTTTTTTTTTTTTTTTCTTCAAAACCAGCACCACAGTCCCCCCTCCCTCCAGAATAGACCCCAGAGGATTCTCGTCCACTTTCTGGCAACATCAGGTGGTTCAGAGTCTCTTTTGAAACAGTATGCGCTCTAGTTGGACTGGCCCACATTCCCGTGGTGTGAACGAGTATCCAGAGTCAGTTCTCCAAGTGGCTGATGCTTCTGGGTAGCCAAGTATCCAAAACATGCACAACTCACACAAATCTACACCACTCGCATTTCTGGCCTTTTTATAGTGATTCTGTTCTTCACAGAGACAGGAGGCAGACTTGAACAGACGTTCAAGGTGCCGCCCTTTGCATATACCCATATGGGTCCACATATGTATATTCTTATTTGGACGTTCCAAAACCTGTCTTAAGTTGATGGTAAACTAAATTTACAAGGAAAAAACGAACGAAGTGTGATGAGGAAAACTGTTCATTTTTGAATGGGTAGATCAAATTCAGTAAAAGTATTTAAACATGAACGTTATTTTCCGATTTCCTTCTAATAAATCATCTGCAGGAAAGTGTGAAGTAAATGTACAGAAAATGTAAACAAATGAGCAACGACATGAAATACAATAGTGCTCTCAAGAAATCGCGCCACCTCATTTTTTTAGGTTGTTTGTCCTAAAAAAACAAAACTTTTAGAAATAGCTGAAAGAACATAAGAAATAACAATATACATATGAAACTATTATTTGCAGAAAATTTACTTTTATGCCCTATGGATAATGTACAATGAAATAAGTACTTTTCTCCAAAATAACAGCGTATTACTTATGGTTCATATAATAACAAAAATGCTATGAAAGCAATGATTTTTTTCCATTACTTTTCTCATACTAAGACGATAGGCAGCTATATAACCAAAAAACACAACAAAATGTACACTAATATTTCGTTGGCCAACCCTTGCTTTGATGACTGCTCCACATCATCGTGGCAGAGATAAGGTTCTGAATATATTTCTGGGAAACCTCATGGTACCGATTAATGTCTCCTGCAGATTAATGCAGATTAAACGCGATTAATGTTTTCTGCAGCTCTCTTAAGTGGTTTTGGTTTCTTTTGCATTACTCAAACTTACATTTTGTTGCAATTTTCAATTGGATTGAGTCTGGACTGTTCTGAGGCCATGTGATTCGCAATCTGATTTATCCTTCAACTATATTTGTGCCTGTGGACAGTAAAGACAGCGAAATAAATTACATTTATTTAAGCAAGAGTGCGACGTTTCATACATTTAAAACCTTTGCTAAATTTTATGAAGTAGTACTTATGGTTTTGGCTCTATCACATAGAGCAGAGTCGCCTGAAAAATGCAGTTGGCAACATCTCCATAGTGATCTCTAATTGTGGGAGGTAATTTTGTCTCAAAAATGTCCTTATACACCCCAGCATTCACTGTAACCTTTACAAATTCAAGACCAATTCCACGATATGAAATACAATCCCATATTTAAGATGCAGAATGTTTCACTATGGAGACAATACAGTCAGGATGAAATTCTTCTCCTTCTTCGTCGTTAAAATCAGTGATGTCGTAGTATGGTTTTAGGAGCATCAGCGACTAAGGCCATACTGCTGAGTGTACACAGTCTGTAAACTGCGTGTGAACTATGGTTTCCTGGACGAAAAACTCGAGTTTCCGTGAAAAAAAACCCATGCTGCCTGAGACCGACTAACTCAGCTATGTTGTGAAAAAGGCCCATAAAAATTCCTCACGTCATCGACGGGACTCGAACAGACGTCTTTTCCACATGGTGTGGGGAGAACGATGATTCTACCAACTGTGCTACCCACGAAGGCCCTCTTCTTCTCTCTAACAGTCTACTGGCCGTCCGAACCAACCATGTTGAATTTTGATTCAGCAGAGAAACATAAACATGAGGAGGATACGCTTGTATCCTTCTCCCATGGTGTTTTGAGATCTGTCGATGACGGATCTTCTGTTTAGGACACATAGACGGACCAGAAATCTGTCCTGCACTGCAGAAGATATTCGTGGACATCCACTTCCTTTTTTGTATCCTCCCATGCTTCTCTGATGAATCAAAATGTTTACTCCTGTATCCTCCCCCCATGCTGTTTTGAGATCTGCCGATGACCTTCTGTTTCGGGATACACAGAAGGACCAGGAATCTATTCTGAGCTGCAGAAGGTATTTGTGGACGTCCACTTCCTTTCTGTTTACATCGCCATTTTCTGATAATTTTCGCAATCAATATGCCACCGTTGACTGATAACAGCGAATGCTTTTAGCTATTTCATGTGTAGAATCTCCCTGTGCATTCAACGCAGAAGCAACAGTTTTCCTACGTGATGTTAATTGTGAAAATTTAACCACACTGCAATAGCACAGAATAATGGGCATGTCGCTATATTTTTACTGCCGCAAGGGTGATGCAATCATGGCACTTGACATCATCTCAGCTTGCTAGAGATGGATGATGCAAATATAGTAATGCTATTAAATACATAATCCATTGCCAAATTTCACAGAAATTCGATGAATTTTGCAAGTGATGCAATTTTTTTGAGCACCACTGTAGCCACCACATTATACAATATTTAGTGTTGCTTGTTTATAAAAATGGAAATAATACAGCGGAAATAAGCGGCAGCAACAAATGGGTAAAAGTCACCGGTCTGTTAAAGCACCAAAATATCAGGGAAATCTCTGTTACACTGGATGATAAATTTGTGGTGCTGTGAGAAGTTCAAAAAAGCACCTAAGAAAAGTTTAAAAAACGGACGGTCCAATGCCAACGAAGTGGCATGACTCGATTGACTGAGAACATCAACAACTTCAAATAACATTGCTGTTGTGGATGCTGCGATTCAAAACAACGGGCAAGTGACAATCGAACCTGGAAAATCTACAGAATTATCAGCGTGATGGGGATGAATTTTGGATTGCATTTTGAACGGAACAATGCGGACGCATCCCTTATCCCCTCCACCAAAAAGTTCAGTTTCAGTCCATCAGTGGAAAAAAATTATTCTGACACAAAAAAATTATTAAAAAAATTGTGTTCATGGACCGATAGGAGAGGGCCCAAACACAATATCTATTTTTTACTATCCTCTGTTTCCTATCATTTAATTAAAGCTAACTCTTGATCCAACAAAAGATCTTACCAGTAATCTCAATTTGCTCCAGTTTATATAATAGCCTTTCAGGAGGAACTCTATCTTCGAAGTTATTTCTTGCACTCAACTGTTTCAATAACTTCAATAATTAGCCACATTGGTCGGGCAAGAAACAAGTGAAACCGCAACGTTCGTGAAGATGGCAGAACGTAAAGCACCAAGGATGTATACAGTCCATTCCTTGGAGGCTTACTTTCCCTCCACCTCAGTAACTTTTCGAAGACACTCCTGTGCTCCGAAATCGGTATATCACTTATTTCATAGCAATCTGACTCTTTGGTACTGGACTCATCTGACACTGCTTGCTACAGTTTCTTCCATCTGGGTCAAGTAAGGGGCTTACTGATTCTTTTTTTTTTTTTTTTTTTTTTTTAAATTCACGTAAATGTTGAACTTCTAGTCCTTTCAAAATGGACAACCTTTCTTGTAATTCATTTTGGAATCTTTCTTTTGTGGAACTTCACGTCAGGGCAGTCTTTTTCATTAGGCACCTAAGAAAATAACAGGGATCCGAAAAACAGAATTAAACGATTTCATTCCACAATAAAATTCTACAAACTAATTTTTAAACACAGATTTCTAAGATAAATTCTTTCTTCAGCTTTTTCTGTTAGCAAAATAATTTTCAACATCAAACTTCGTATTGCGAGTAAATCGATACTGGCATAGTATTATGGAAACAACTTCAAGGCCAAATTTATAGAAAAACGCTTGAGAATTTCCTTAACCCCACCCCCAAATTAACGCAAGGGCATTTTAATGTCTTTGATATACTGTAGTGAGGCGTCAGAAAGAAGAGTACCTAGGTCTAAGAACACTAAAAGGTGGGCCTGCTCCATTGGAATAAATTTCGTACGTACTCGTATGGTGGACTTCTTGAAGATTTTCTCAGGTCCGGTTTAAGTAAATTTGGAAATAAGAAATTCATTTACAAAATCTCAAATTAATTTTAATTTCTAAAACAGCCAAGTTCGGTGCACATTGGCGTTCCGTAGCCCTTAAAATTGTCTTTCTTCCTTCATGAGTTACTACCACATGTCAATTTTATTTATTTTTAGATTTCAAAATTTTACTTAAATCCCCAAGTTTAATTGGAGTTTAAATTCGTGACTCCATGTATCCCAAAACCAAATAAATGAACTTTCTTAAATAAAATTTCTTTACAGCAAACAGTTTGGAATTTGAGTTACACCGCAAAGGAAAACAAGTTAGCAAGATAACAGCAAGCATAAAGTGTCACAAGCTCTTTAAATTTACTACTAAGGGAAAACATGTACAAAGGGTACTAGGAAAGTTTTGCAATACAGTTTTGTTTATTTAATTTTTTCAAAGTAATTTCCTCTACATTCAGTACACCTCTCCATCCTCCGAAACCAATCTTTAAACCAGTTCTGCCAAGTTTCACTAGGGAGTAAAGCACACTCGTTTTCCCAAGCCCGTAGAAGGTCCTCATCACTGGAAAACCGCCTCCCTTTTAGCTTCATTTTCACATGCGGGAACAGTGCAAAGTCGCAGGGAGCAAGGTCTAGACTGTAGGGAGGGTGCTTGAGAAGTTTCAGTCCTGTCGTGGTCAAATATTCGGTGCAGGCTTTGGCGCGATGAGCTCTAGCATTATCGTGATGGAGGTACCAGGTGTCCATTCTTGACTTTGGTCGCAGGTTCTTCATAGATCCAATGACTTTAGGCAGGCATTGTTCAGTATACCACTTAGCTGTGACTGTCTTCTGCGTGTCCAAAACGATACGTTCCACAATTCCACTCGATTTGAAAAATACAGCTATCATTTTCTTCTTTACAGATCGGGATTTTCTGACAATTACGGGTGTGTCGTCATCATCAAAGACCCAAACTTTGTTTTGAGCCTTGGTCGGCAGATCATAATAGTACAGCCAAGTCTCGTCACCTGTCACGATGTTGTTCACATACCGAGATTGTCCCTTATCAAACTTTTTTAACATCTCCCGGCACCAAGTCACACGTCGTGTCATCTGCTCTTCAGTCAGTTGATGCGGCACCCAGAGAGAACAAAGTTTCTTCACGTGCAAATGATCTTGCAGAATCGAACGAATTGCTGGTGCATTTAGGCCCAAAGTATCCTCTATCTGTTGGTAGGTCACTCGCCTGTTTTCGTCAAGCATTTTCCTCACAGCAGTAACGTTTTCCTCCGTAACTGACGTTCGTGGCCTTCCCGGCCTCAGAATCCTCCAGAGTGAAATTTCCCCTTTGGAATTCTCTATACCACCTGAATATCGTTGTACGATGTGGACAATCATCATCTAGTGCAAGAGTCATTTCTTCTAAGCACTGGTCTATGGTTAAACCACGCACAAAATTATACCGCAAAATTATACCACTGTCCTTATCTCATTTCGTGACCACGATGCCATCGCAAACACTTTACACTCTCACTACTAATGAATAACTGAGCCCATCGACTTGGCGCGGCGGCTACTATGCACGTATGAACATGTCTCAACATGCAGCAACAAGCAGCTTCCTGTGATTCATTGTTGCGTCATATTGCAAAACTTTCCTAGTACCCTTTGTATGTATTGAGAGAATAGTTTAAAATGCTAACATCACATCCTTTCCTGTATTTTTAAAGCAAATTAACAGCTTTTATTAGTCCTTGTCATCAAAGAAAGGTGTAAATCACAATGTCATCAAGAAAAGATGTAGCATAAAGGCATTTATGCTACATCTGGTTGTGCCGGAGTGTTTATACTCCGGCACGACCACCAGGTCAGTGGAATTTACAATAAATCATCGATACAAATGTTATGCTAATCGTATTTAGCGTATGTTAACCGTACGGGTTTGAACCCCGGTCCACTCAAAGAGCGCGTGCTACTGCACTCATGCTCCTGACCATTCGGCTACGTCACACCAGGACTAACGATAACCTCAAAGCGAAATACATTTTTCAAAGGCTTTTCTTAGATTCGTTTTTTAAATCCGTTTAGTTACTTTTGACAAAAACAAAATGGCTTGCCTCTAGTTTTCTAAAAGGTAGCAGAAAAATATCTACCCGGAGAAGCATAAGTAACATGTTAACTTGAATGGAAATTTTCTGGTATGTGCGACTTGTTTAATCATTTTGAATATAAATGTACCTTAAAACATACGGCATAAAGTCTTTTTGATTACTTTAGAACACCTATTAAAGTTATGAAATAAAACTAAAACCAGAGCAAGTAGTTTCAGACAGGATTTTCATCCCGGAAACTCGGGTTTTTCCTGCAGCAAACAAAATCGACCACAGAACACGCGCAATTTACAGACAATATACACGGAGCAATACAGAATTAGTCGATGCTCCTAAAACCCTATTACAACACTTTTTATATTTAAAATTTTCAAATAACTCTAAATGCAGGTCGACCCTTATTCACTTGGGACCCTAACCCCGTGTTATTTCATATTACAAACATAAGAATCACTCTAAAGAAAGCCTTATATCCTTGTTGGTTCTCAAAATGCAGTTTGTAGAACTTAAGCCTCTCCTGGTAAGAGGATCCCTTCATTCCCCTCACCAATCTTGTTGCCCTTCTCTGTACATGCTCAAGCAAATCTACATCCTTCCTAAAATGAGGCCTCCAGACTACGCAGTACTCAAGGCGTGGACTGACCATTGCTTTATACAGAGGGACAATGACCTTTTCCCTGCTAGCAAAATTCCTATATATCATTGACAAAACCCCATGACCTGCCCTGGCAACCTGTCTGCATTGCTCAGAAAACTTCATGTCTGACTGCACAATTACTCTCAGGTCGTTTTCATTTTCTACTACCTTAAGTGTAATACCACACAGTTGGTACGTTTCTATGGGGTTACTTCTACCCATATGCAGTACTTTACATTTGTCAAGGTTAAATTTCAGTTGCCACTTCTCAGCCCATCTTCCCAAATTTTGTGGATCCTGTTGCAGTAGCACACTGCCATTATTGTCATTAACAACCCCGCCAACCTTTGTATCATCTGCAAACTTCGACACTAAGCGTGATATACAGTAAACTCCCGCTATTCGCAGGGGTTACGTTCCTGAGAAATGCCGCGAATACCGAAAACGCGAATACTGTACTGAGTTATGGCTCCCATAGTAATAAAGGGGTTCCGTTCCAAAGTATGGAATATATAAGAAAAACTAGTCTAACATTTTGTCTATGTATGTATTATATGTACCTTCATAATATGACTATGTACATAGACAGTACATAGTGAAATGCAAGCATATGGCATCGAAATGAAAATAAGAAACAATTTAATATTAAATGTAATATTTATTAGAAATTTCAAACAAATCTTTCAAACCAGCGCCTTTGCTAAAACTTATCCCGCCAGTGCTATCACCAGTTTCGCTAAAGTGTTGATAAAGTTTTGCTTTTTCACGAATGATGAGTGAACTTAACGGAATTTTATTTTGAGTTCGGTCTTCTATCCACAGATTTAAAGCTTTTTCCATTTTTTCTAATTTAACATCACGAGTTACAGAGCAAATTTTTGAAACAATTAGCGCGTTTTCACGGACACTACGGCGGATTTTTTCTTCCGATTTCTGGATTGATCGTACCGTTGACTCTGATTTTATAATGTTTTGCCACTGAGGAGACACTTTCACCATTGGAAATTTTATCCAATAACTCAATTTTATTCGCTAATGTCATCGCCTTCTTTGATCTTTTCACATTTCCCTTCTTATTCGTAGCCATATTTTTGTACGGGTTAGAAAGAACTTGTCCACAATAAAGTCACTTTCTTCCATTAACACACTCGAAAAAGTCTGTTTTACACTGCAAACCGGTATTATTCATCATTTTTGTAAGTAAATCACAATTTATAAATTGATAAAATTTATAAGCATATAAATTAAAAGCAAACGACGATACCTTCCATGACAAGCGCATAACACATAGTGAACAGGGATTAGCGAGAAACATCCACGCTCGCGATTTTGTCACCCGTCTCCCCCCACCCACTGAGCGCTGTTTTGACCAGGAAAGAATTTTAGCCACGCCCATGTATTTTTATGGCGGAAAATGTTCACGGAGCTTTAAAATTCACATTTTTTAGGTTTCATTTCATATTAAATCAGCGACCGCGAATACAGATACCGCGAATAGCGGGGGTTTACTGTACTTTCATCAATATCATTGATAAATACACAAAACAACAGTGGACCTAACACCGAACCCTGTGGGACTCCACTAATAACATTAGTCCACGAAGAGCAGCACCCATTGATTACAACCCTATGTCTTCTCCCACTTAACCATATACAGTATTTTATCCATTGTAGCAACTTACCCTTAATACCATTCTGCTCCAATTTGTACCATAGCCTTCCATGCACAACAGTATCAAAAGCTTTCCTGAAATCCAAATATTTGATATCAAAATTATTTTTTGCATCCAGTTCCTTTGTAACCACATCATAATATCCTATCAAATTTGTCAGACAAGACTTTCCCTTAACAAACCCACGCTGTGTCTGAATTAGTGCTGCAGTCTTGTCTAGATGATCCTGCAATGCATCTTTAACCAGTGACTTCATTATTTTACCCGGAACAGAAGTTAAACTAACTGGTCTGTAATTACTCGTGTCACCCTTCGATCCCCCTTACCTTAGCATTTCTACAGCCTTTGATTCTATAAAATTACATTTGTATGGCATCCAAGGACTAGCACTAAGTTGGATTAATAGTTTTTTATTTATTTTTTTTTCAAACGGAGTGTTCCACAAGGATCTTCCTTGTGACCTCTTTATTTTCCATTTAGATTACCTAATTGATATCGTAATAAAATTAAAGGGCCTCGATATAAAAATACTGTTCTATGCAGATAACCTGAAAATATATACTTCTATCCATTCTATTGGATGACTGCTTATTACTAGATATCTACTAAAATTAGAGGATGATTCAAAATAATTATTTAAAAATAAATCCTGTAAAAAATGCACTATAATTTCATATTATTACAACGTACATAAAGGGGCCCCTTTGAAATATGACCATGCTCCTGGTACTGTTGTTGTGTTCGGATTTAACGACACAGACTGCTAGGGCCATATTGTATCTTTCTAATGGTTAACAGGAAATTTTGGTACTACTGACACCGAGACAATTCAATTTGTGCCTTAGGAACTTTCTTACACGGGCAGTTATAAAATCACATTAAATGCATTTATAAGAATGCCATGAAGCAACTTGGATTAATTAAAAGATTTTCTGTACCGAGGACCAAGATGCAATGCATCGTGGAAATTGATTTACGTGACTGCTTCCCTCTAAAAGGTAACGTATCGTAAGTCGTTTGCACGCAGTCGTGTTAGAGCCGTTGCATTGTTCAAGGCGCTGCAATTGTGTGAACTGATGGAAAAATGACCGAGTATCAAATTTTATTTCAAATTGGGGAAAATGCAACTGAAATCAAGCATATGGTAAAACGTTATCATATACTTTAATAGAAAGAAGATATTTGTTGACGTTAGACTTGAACTTCTGTAGATTGTAATTTTCTGGAAATACGCATGAAGGAAGGTTGTTCCAGAAAGCGGAAGATGAATGAATAAATGAGGAAGATCAAAAGTTGGTTCGGTAAGTTTGAAGTTGGACAATAAAAGGATGTTTACTAGTTGCGGCACGTGTTCGAACTGCTTTGAAAGAGAGAGCAGGAATTATAGAAGCCAATACAGAAGAATAGTGCCCATGAAAGTAGCTATAGAAAGGGCATGCAACAGAAACAGAATGGCTATGAGACAGACAGTCTGTTAGAGAAGAGTCATTAATTAACCTAACTGCCCTCTTTTGAATAGGATCAGGAAGCCTGAGAGAGGTTTGGGGGTTACTGCCCCAGTCGTGAGAACAATATTCCATGGTAGGGCGGATTTGCGATTTGTAAAGAGTAAACAGCTATTTGGAAGAAAAGTAACGCCGAGAGCGAAAGAGAAAACCAAGTTTTTTAGATGCAGAGGAAGCAATATTTGTAATGTGTTTATGCCAAGGGAAATTAGAAATCGGGGTAATCCCCAATAGAGATATATGATCTTACCTAGAAATCGGAGTGTAATCGAAGATAAGCACAGGAGCAGAATTATTTTTTGCGAGATATAAGACATGGCTGAGTTTTAAAAGGATTGAAATCAACTAAGTTATCTTTGTCCCACTGGATATTTACCTGGAGATTAGTATTTAAGGAATTGGTAGTGGATATTTGAGAAGTTGAAGCTGTTTGAGCAGGGCAAGGGTTCCCAAACTGGAAAGTGGATTGCAATGTGCTATCATCAGCAAAACTATGGATAGGATTTTCGGTCAATGGAAGAAGGTAATTAATATACAAGAGGAAAAGAGTGGGAGAAAGAAATGACCCTTGGGGAATACCAGCATTAGTGGAGAAGTTAGAAGACAGAGCCATCTACAATCACCTGAAGTAAACAGTCAGAGAGAAAACTGGATAAAAAATTACAAAAAACAGTTATTTATATTGATATTCAGTTGACAAACCATAAGATGGAAGCTTATTTAAAAGACCTTTATGCCAAACACGATCAAAAGCTTTTGAAATGTCAAGAACAACTGCTTGAGTTTCAAACTTTTCCATTGAATTTGGCCACAGATGGGCAAAATAAGCTAGAATATCACCAATGGATCGACACTGACGGAATCCATATTGGCAATCGTTGATCAAATGGAAGGTTTCTAGATAGTTTAAGAGTTGGCAGTTAATTGACTTCTCCATTAGTTTAGAAAGAGTAGAAGTAGCTGCAATGGGACGAAAATTGAATGGGAGGAATTTGTCACCCGTTTTAAGAACTGGCTGGATATGAGCAAATTTCCAAGAAAAAGGAAACACCTTTGGAATAAGGAAGTGAAAAAAGGCGACACAGAACAGGAGTAAGTTCAGGAGCACAGGTTTTGAGAACAGGAGGAGAAATACCATTAGGACCCAGGAGCTTTCTTAGCATCAAGATTCGTCAAAATCCTTCTGACATCCGTTTGAGGGAATACCACAGGAGACATTGAATAGAGCGTACTGGGAATGGTGGGAGGTGGTTTACGAAGATCATTAATACCGAGTTGTAAGAAAAATAGGATGCCAGCAGGTCAGCTTTATCCTTGGCTGAAGCGACAATAGAACCATCTGATTTTGACAGAAGTGGGAACTGAGATGGGCAAAATTTGCGGCCAATAGCTTTGGCAAGAGACCAGACTGATCGGCTACCATTTGGACAAGAAGCAAGTTTTCTACTCTTAGCCTGTTCGAAATCTAGTGTGGACTGACTAATAACTGCTTTAAAATTGTAGCGAGCTATGTTGTAGGCAGAAAATGAACTTGGAGATTTGGATACAAGCCAATTGCGATAAGCAACATTTACATTTATTGGAGAACCATGGTTTAGATACATGAAGAAATTTTAAAGTGAAGTGTAGAATAAAGGATTTCATCCCTACAAGAATGATTTCACTGATGCGACAAGTCAGCGAAATTATTCTCGTCTTCGTACGAAAGCTGCACATTTTTCCTTTCTGAAAGTGGTTTTACTTCCAGCGAAAAGGACCACAGAATACATTTCACAACCTTCACCCTCCAGCTTGGGTCAGGCCAGACCGGGACAAACATACGGATCAACAGGGTACAGTTCGAAAATTTTGGGCAGTGGAAACCTCTGGGCAGATTCGAACACGAAATATTCCTTTTCATTTGTAGTATTAATGAAACTTCTTGTTGCCATATACAACTTACAAATACAGAAATTAATACGACTTTATTTGGACTATTACTGAATGAATTGAAACAGTATAAAGAATGGCGCAAATTATAATTTAAAAAAAAAAAAAAAAAAATGCGACATCATTTTGGATGTTTTTTCAAAAACAAAATGCGATTACGTCTTTCGAAAAATGGATGTTATTTTTGAAATCAGCGTGCACGAATTGGTAACAGACATATAATCAACTAAACTATACCTCAAACCATTATACAATGCTCGATAAAATTAACAGAACACGAAGAAAAAGTGGTGTAACTCGTGCAGCTTGCAATGAAGCGTGACAAAATCTGGTACGTGTACCACAGAATAACGATAAAATGAGGAGACAGCGAGAAACGTCGGACAGGTATAAGGGACATTTACAGGGGTTGATAAGAAAATTACCAAAGGCCACATTAACAGAAATTAATACAAGGTGCTCGAAAATATGATCACATGACATCAGTACGGCGTAAGATCCCCTCTAACGGATAAACAGCTTGACAGCTGTGAACCATGCTCGATATAAGGCGTCTATAAGATTCTGTGGCAACGAATCCCATTCTTCCACCAGCGCAGACCTTGGCTCACCAAGTGACCGAGCCAGTTGGCTGTCGGCGTGCAATGGCGACGCCGAAGAGCATCCCACACATGTTCAATCAGATTTAAGTCTGTGATCGTGCGGGACATGGCAGTCGTTTAATATCTTCAGTTTCAAGATATTCCTCCACAACTGCAGTGGTGTTGTCGTGCAGAAAAGAAAATATGGGCAAACGGCACTCCTAAAAAGTCGCACTTAGGGTTCGAGGATCTGTTCTCGGTACTTCTGCGCAGTTACGGTACCCCTATAAAAACATGAAGAGGGGTGCGGCCGTTGATCATTATTCCGCCCCACAGGAGAACACCGCTTGCACTGTAAGTATCCCTTTCTCTGATGTTAGAGGGATGATACCATATTTCTCGTTGTGTCCAGGTGAAATAACGTCTAGAATCTGTTTGTAGGCTAAAACTGGACTCATCAGAGAACAGAACTGTACCCCATTTGTCAGGACTAAGTCACATGTTCATGGCACCAGTTTCAACGAGCTCTGCGGTGATTTGAGGTTAATGAGATTTATTTATACTCTGTTGCGGCCTTCAGGGTTTCCCCTATACGCCGAGGTTAATGGGATACAAACCACTCGCTTCCTTGCGTAGAGTCCTCTTGAATTGAGCTTCCTTAACACAATCCGGTTGGAAATGTTTTCATCTGTGGCCGCAGCAACCTCAAGAGACAGTTGATGAAAGGACATCGTAAGATTCTGTCTTGCTGTTGGAGCCCGATAGCGGTCTGTTTGGTTGATGTAGCCGTCGGGCGACCTTGGCCAGCTCTTCTTGTAAAGGTTCCTGTCTCCTGAAACTGCTTCCATAATGACACTGCTTGACAAATTAAGCCAACGTGCCACCTCCGCCTGCAACTGCTCCGCTTCAAGTCGCCAACGGCTCGCCATCTCAAAGAATTATCTAAAAGACGATGACTTGCCATCCTGAGTAATGGAGATTTGGCCATCCCATGGGCAAGCCAAAAAACTGGAATAATGTGATGTGGTCGCACCCGTGTTTTTATAGGCATGAATAATTCGCATAAATGTGCGGATCTGTAAGGTGGTAGATGGATTTCTATTGGATATTCCTAATCTGCATGCCTATTATATCAAAAATCTCCTTCGGCGACACTTTCCATAATAAAATATCAATGAAAAACCTTTTGTTCCGTTAATTTTGTCGAGCAGTGTAGTTATGTGTTACTATGAAGTAGCAGCAGAAAGTTTCCCAAAGCAGGAACATGTCAGCAAGGAACCCATACATATGCGTAGTGGTCTCACCTTTACAAACAGAATCTTACAATAACATCTGCATAGCAACCTGTGTAAATAATAATAGAGGTCATTCTGATTTAAAAAGGGATGGGATAAACACTACCTTACAATCACAAAGTGACGCAGACTACTTTATTAAGTCCTTTCAACCGCCATTTTGGAAACAGTCCAAAGCTGTACTAACAAATGCAGCTGTGCGTATTACGTTTCGAAAATATCACTAGTTAAGTGATTCAAAAATTTTACTCTATATACACCTCGAAAAAGACAGTAGTGGTAGGAAATTATAAATTAATATTGCAGAATGAAAGCGACAGAATATATGGAAATATTGAACTCTCCATCAAAACTTTTTCTTTTTTTTTTTTTTTCTGAAAAAAACCGAAACGCCTTGGATGTGTAGGTCCTGGGCATCATGTAAAAAAGATAAACTTACCAAAGGAATGGTGTTCAGGAAGAATTCGAGGATTGAGAATAAACTAAAATCGTTCTGATTCTGCCAGTAGGGTGGATTTTATCGTGCAAAATACTCTGGAAAATTCCAGCTGAATTACCCTTGTAAGGCTATATCTTGGTTTCACAAAAAATAGCTCTACTTGGGATTCAACTGTCTGGAAAATCGGAGATATATGCTCCAATTTTTAGAGACAGCACCAGAGTAGGTCTGCCGGGGCAAAAACTTAATGCAACAAACCACCTATCAAAATTAAAGGTACTAAAAAGTATATGGTTATTCGTATAGGAAATAATGACAGATTAACACAGGGTCAATCCTAGTGTAAATAAAATTAGGGCCAATCCTAGAGTTAAAGTAGCCCGGGTGAGAGAACTAACGTTGGGTAAAAAAGGCAGCGAAGTGGTCTCCATATCTGGAATTAGGAGAGCCCAATTTGTTATGATTAGTAGCCCTTTTCAGTACAGGGCCCGGGTACACTTCAACCACTTCACTATCCCTAAGGAGAGGCCTTAAATCAACTGACGACTTGGTAATAAAATACAAAGTCTTATCGATTAAATTTAGACTTCAGAAACTTTGCAAGATTTATTGGGAAAACCTTTTTTTTTTTTTTTTTTTTTTTTTAGCACGGTCTGCTCTACTTGGTAGAAGGAATTAGTTTCAACAGAGAAGGCGCAAGGGTTTTTGAAATCTTAAAGGTTAAGGGGAACTGCCAAGCCTGACGTAGTCGAATTCTTAGCACGTGCGTGCAGCAGTACACGCGTTTGAGCTGACTGTGGTTTATGCCTAAATGACTGCTGATCCAGCACTTATTGTAGTAATAATTGTCAAAATGACTAGTTGTAAACTTCTGACTTCGTGGTCGTACCAGAATATAAACGGAACCTCTGTTTTCTTTTTATCCCAATTTCAGAGGGCCATAAGAATGGCAAAGGTTAGTGGCATAGGCAAAAATCACACCCCCACCTCCTCAAGAGTACTTGAATGTTATCTCTAATTACCTTAAGACATAAAACATAATAAAATTAGCGCAGAAATCATCAGCAATCACAGACAACAGGTAAAAACGTGTTTATGTAGCTGTAAGCAGTAATAAAATACAATATTGTCTGTCTATATAGGATTGTAAATAAATTAAACGAATTTAAGCTTTTCATTATGTAAACTAACTCTGAAATAGTAAGTTTAACTGAGACGTGTTCACAGCGAAGGTGAAGAATTTAATTATGACGAACACCGTGACCGATTCAATTCGGCAACCCTCAATCTCAGAAGATGTCTGATTTTAAAGAGTTTACTGTAGATTCAGTAAACTGGGAATTATCTTGCCTTTCTGCAAATGAGAACAAAAGTAAGAAAAGAAACGCAAAAAAATATATAAATAACGGAACAGAGTTTTGAAGAGCAGACGGAAGCCACTTTGAAGAAGACATGAGACAAATGCATAATATAATAAACAAAAAAAAAAAAAAAAAAAAGAGAAACAGACAAACCAAACTGTAAGCGCGGGATTATACGAAATAATAATCATCTTTGGAATCGTAGATTGGATCAACAGCAAGCTGGAGGAGATTATGAGATCGACCAGGATAATAATGACCAAGAGCAGCGAACAACACCCGAAGTCGACCATCAAGAGACTGACCATAGCTCGTAAAATAAAAAATAAAAAAAATTCTGTTTATACTCCGGGAGTTCACAGGATAGAGAGAATACAAGAAACAGCACCGTATTCAGCAGTCACGGGCTTGAACCAGGGTAACTCAAGGCACGTGTACGTATGCACCCGCGCGCCTGACAAAAGAGGGAGGGGATTAACTGATCGCACTGAACAAGAGAAGGCGATTAAGAACCTGTGGAATTACTTTCAGGAAAACAATGCACCAATCTACCAAGCTCCAAGAAAGATAGACAAATGGCACACAACATTCAACCACAACAAGGAGACCATACTGACCCAGACAGAAAGATGAACGAAGACACTCCATGGTAGACACTACAATGACCTCCAAAAAGACTACTTACATAAGATGGCTTCCAATGCTTGGCTCACTAAAGGAAAGCGCTTCCCCGAAACTGAAGGATTCATGCTTGCCATTCAAAACCAGGTAAATCAACACCAGGAACTACATCGCCAAGGTCGCTGAAGTAACAGGTGATACACGTTGCCGATGCCACCTGTGTCCCAGACACAATCCAGCACGTCACCGGAGGATGGGGTGATCACCCAGACGGAGTACATTCACAGACACGACCAGGTCGCCAAGATAATACATCAGAAGCTAGCGCAAAAATATCAGCTGATCAAAGAAAGTTTAGCGTATTACAAGAACGAGCCTCAGGCCATACTATAGACCTCTACTACACACATACTATACTGGGAAGGTGCCATAATAACAGAAAAGACGATCCTGCACAACAGACAAGACATAACCCTCATCGACAGAAGGAAATGGCTACCTACCTGATCACCAGCAACCTCCAGAAAACATATGAGGAAAAGATCAGGAAGTATTCAGACCTAACATAAGAAATCAAAGATATGTGGCATATGAGACAAGTAATGACCATCCTGATCATCGTGTCAACCACCGGCATGATGACCTCCATAAGAACCTCGCATCAATAGGCCACCCAGAAAACACTTACATGGAACTCCAGAAAGCCGCGATCCTGAACACCTATAGGACAGTAAGAGAGTTCCTCGAAGAACAGTAATAATACGAATAATAATAGTAAAAGTTTTTTTTTTTTTTTTTAATAATAATAAAGTTCTGTTTATACTACAGCACGATCGCATAAAGTCAGGTGAGTTTACAACTACAGAGCACCGCAGTTAACTTTTGAAGCTCTTTCCACAAAATGTAGTTCTACATTTCGATGGGAATTGTGAGCATCTGACGTGAAAAAGATAACATTAAAATCTGAATTTCGTATAGAAACACGCAGCTGTTTCGAAGAAAATCTGTTCGATTAAATTTTTTATATTTTATTTTAAAAGGAAATTGTTAGAAGAGATCCCGACTGTACAAATGTGACAGCCCCACCCTTCTTCAAACAGTGAAAGCTTTTACTACTGCCTGATGGCGAAGGCAGGTGTTAGCATTCGGTTGAAAGGAAAAATGCTCGTAGCTGTTCAGACGTTTCCAATCAATTAAAAATGTCTCGTTTAATTAAAGTATTTACATTTTAAATACAGAGAACGATACCACAAAACTTTTAGATGTTATTAAATTAATCAATTATTAAATTTTGCGGGGAGATAGCGCAAAATATTTGAGACAGCTATACAACTTGCTAAATGGAAAAAACACTTGGGAGGATGAATAAAACACTGCTGAAGCAGTGATGTGCTGCCAAACAGCAACTCACGGAAAATGATGAATTTAGGTGAGATGACTTCAGTCATTTTAACAATACAACAGTACATGCGTTTGGACCATGGCTAACCCGAACGCGTGTACTAATGCACCTACATTTTTACCATCGATTACATCATTAACATCGCCAGAGATAACTTAAAAGAAGCATTAGCAGTCTCCCTATAGAACTGTACCCGCTATTCTTGGTAAAAATATGGAGTACTTCCATTATTGACCTATTCACAATG
Source organism: Mastigoproctus giganteus (assembly GCF_048544385.1). Taxonomy (NCBI): domain Eukaryota; kingdom Metazoa; phylum Arthropoda; class Arachnida; order Uropygi; family Thelyphonidae; genus Mastigoproctus; species Mastigoproctus giganteus. The sequence goes on along the minus strand of NC_143584.1, from coordinate 216,413,749 downwards.
GAGATTCACAGAGATTAAAAGAGGCCCGAGGACTAATATTGTCTATTTTTTTTTTTTTTAATGAGCACAGGGGAACCGTTCCCAAATCTCCCACTTTTCCAAAGAATATTAAAAGAAGGGTCATCCCGCCAGAAGCCTGAAAAAGCTAATATGCAAAACTAGTTCCAATCAACAACCCTAAATCCAATAAAGACTTCAGACCAACTGCAACCATGGACAGTCCTTGGTAGGTGGTGGGCTACAGCCTTGCCCATATGGATAAAAATAATGTTATATTTTACTGCTATCTGATGATTAGGGTTTATACTTCAAAATATAATCCTAAACACTATCAATCTGCACTCCTTTTGGGATAGACACCACAATTTCACGAAGATCGGCTATAACCAATTAGGAAAGGAAACACTATTACAGATAATTAAAGCATTAATAAAAATAAACTACTGTCTTTTTTCTTTTTTTCATCAGCTTATGAAACATTTCTATTCAGACACTAACAGTAATTCTGAAGTGCTTTCACGTAACAGGAAGTATCTTAACTGTTTTAACCAACATCCTCCAGGAAAGACAATTATATTAATTAATGGAAATTGGACAGTAACCTATGTAACCGGAGGAGTCCTGCAAGGGGAGGGTGTATTGTTCGTAATCCTTTTATTAGTGGCACTAGTCCAGTTTTTGACTTAAAACCGTAATCAATTTGTTTAAAATCGTTAATCACTGTCTATGCAAGACGATCTAAATTTTTTGTTACCATGAAAGAACATGAAACATCCTATCGTTTTAATAAGGAAGTAAATAAGGAAACTGGAGGACAGAATTGGTTTAAGGTAAATGAAAAGAAAACTGCAGAAAAGACCTGCAATAATAAAAGAAAGGGGGGGAGGGGGGAAACAGATAATTTTTATAAATGGCACCACAGCGTAAAGAGAGTCCCCGTTAACAAGTAGACATGGGCTTAAATGGAACAAAGTGTGCTAAATTCCATGCCACGTTTTGAATACGAGGTGTGATCAAAAAGTTCGGGGACTGACTTCGTATCATAAAATTTCAGTGTCGTAGAGAGTTGCGACTTGTCTCAACTTGTTCGGTGAATCACCCAGACAGTAATGCATGAACCACCCGTTTATCTGCAGTTAATCTAAAGTGATGAGCACTGAATAGGAGTTTTATGTGCTTCGTTGCATTTTAAAATGAGTCATTTTACTGGGAGCCGAATTTCCATATTTTATTCCAAATTATGGAAAACTGCAACAGATAAAAACGATATGTTTAAAAACAACTTTCGAGAAGATGCTATGTGTCGTTCGAAGAGTTTTCAGTGTTTCTAAAACTTTAAAGAAGACCGATTGTTGACCATCAAAAACCAACCCTACACAAGATTTGGGAATGCGAAGCGTCTCAGACAAGTTTCTCTCATACTCGCCGATAATAATAGAATTCGCCATGTTGTGCAAGGAAGCCACAGGCTTTTGCTGCACTGGCAAAATAAATAAACAGGTAGATAAGAATATACAAATTATATGCTTCCCTCTTCACACAGGTAACTAGCATTTTTCTTCAAAATGTAAGAAGCATAAAAAATAAACTGTCTACGCTTATTTCATTATTGGTTGAAGAATGTCATGACATCATATGTTTAGTTGAAACGTGGATGCAGGAATCTCTACAGGATGTTTTCCTACAGCCGAAGAAAACTTTAATATTGGATTTTAATTTTAAAATCCAATATTAAAGTTTTGAACACATAACTCTAATATCTTCAACTTTGAAGGAATTTCCCTACTAATCCAAGTTAAAGATTCTCTGCTTCAAATTTATATTTCGCCTGGACCTACTGATGACATCATTAATGAAGTAATAACCTAGATTACTACTGTCTTAAGCCTCGAACTAACGTTCATTAAGCAGACCACAAATGTATAGAACTGCAAGCAACAATTTGCTGCGGGAATTCTTGCCCCCCCCCCTCTGGAAATCGCCAAAAGAATATTATCAATTAAATTCCTTCAGAAAGAAAAGTTTTTGCAGCTCTTAAAATACTATCCATGGGAATCTCTCAAAAATATTCCTATACAGGACGCCACCTTTCTTCTTATAAAATGGCTGAATCAACTGAAAATAGAGTCAGCATCCAAACTTGTTAGAATATCTTCTCACTCCAAACCTTGGTTCAAATCCCACCTGAAACCAAACTTTAAAAGTAAGCAAAAATACCACAGAGAGTGGAAGAAATATGGCACTTCATCAGCACACAAAATATAAAAAGAGCAGAGCTTTGTTCCAACTCAAGAAAATTATGTCCACGCTAAAGCACAATAAAAGAGACCTTTCTACAAAAACAACAGCTACCTTACAGCATGATCTAGTTTTCGAATGGATAAGATGCAATATGGAAACAAGCGATTCTGACATCTGCACTGAAGGTATACAAAACAGATTTATAGAATTTAATTCTTATGAACATACAGACAGCGTGCAACATGATGTCTCCCGGTCAAGCCCTGCTAACTAACCAACCTGTGAACAAGAATACAGTTCAGCGTGCAGTTAACCAATTACGCCCTAATAGTAGTGAAGGCCCTGACGGCATTCCAGGTTTCATTATTAGATTGTCCAGCGTATACATCATTGATTCGTTAGTGCATATCATTTCCAGGTACATTTCCCAGCCATTCCTTCCAAGACAATGGAAAACTTTCAGGATTAGGCTGATTCCTAAAATGCTTGCAGTAAAAACCATACCGGCCATCGACCAATTGCTGTTTCGTCAATAATTAATAAAATATTCTTCAAAAATTATGCTCCCATATCTTCAACATGCAATCTTCGCTAATGCACCTGTAAACATGCATTTTCCTAGAGGGCTCTCCACAACAACAAGCCTAGCTGACACCATTGTGCGCATCCAAACTGCGTTTCAAGATAACGCACAATGTGATGTATTTTACTTTGACATAAAAGGTGCTTTCGACAACATAGATCTCAAAAAAGCCTTTGAAATACTAAATCATTTTCTCGTTGACACAATGATTATTTCCAATCTTCAGTACAGCCTAAATCACAGATTTCTCCTCGTCCCCACTAGTACTGACAATATTCTCGTCACAACCTTAACAAGCATTCCTCAAGGAACCGTTCTCTCCAGTACTATATTTTCGGCATCTCTTCAACCACTTCTACAAGAAAATCCAAATCTACTGGCATATGCCGATGATTAAAAGTTATTTATAATCTTCAAAGCCAGTGATGATATTCGCAAAGTTATCATTGATGCGAATTCACAGATTTGTGAAATCAATTATCTGAGAGCTCAATCTAACTATAAATTCAAGCAAATCTGCTCAAATTACATATTCCCTTCAGAAACAACCCAACCACATAGAAATAAAAATTGCAGATGTCCCAATCCCAAATATTTATGCACACAAAGACCTTGGAATTGTTTTTGATAAAAATCTCTCCTTTAATGCCCACTATTTATATGTTGCTCAAAAAATTCAAGAAGCAAAACGGTTAATCAAACAAGAAACAGCAGCGATTCAAGACAGAATAAACAGTCATTAAGCATGTTCAAAGATTCTTTCTTTCCCATTCTGTCCTATGCTTCCGAAATCTGGTCTGGTGCTCCTCAAGTAACCCATCTCAGATCAAAAGTCAAGAAGCTCTCTGGCTCCATTATTCGTATCTCCAGGAATGACTGGGGCCTTTTCAAGAGGACGCTTTGTCTCTACTATAAAGCAGTCTTCTTGCCGATCGTCACATATGCAGCCGGCGCCTGGTTTCACTGAGTTGGCTTGGTCAAGATGAAAGACAGATTGAGTTTCATCCAACATACAATGCAACCGGTAACCCTTAGAGTTTGCAGAACAGTATCTACAGCAGCCATCCAGGTTATAGCTGGAATTCTTTCTCTAGATCTGTATGCCGCCTACAGAGGACTAGTATTTAGAATTAAAAACAACATTCCCACTAAGTTCCTTGACATAGAGCTTGATCTTGACGCCGACCCAAAAGCTGTGAAAGTTAGATGCTACAATGAGTTAGTGAACATCTGGCAGACCGGCTGGAATACATCCCAGGTTGGGATGGTTACCAGAGGATTCCTCCCTGATGTCACCTTTACATCCTCTAATTCTGTTCAATCCTGACTTTCCCTCACCATGGAGACTTCCTTACTGGTTACAGGACATAGCTCTCTTAATGAAAAACTGCACCAACTAGTCTTTGGTTTGGTTTTTTAATGGCGCATTGGCAGCTAAGGACCAACTAGGCACCTGCACGACTGACCTGTACTACTGCAGAGCACAAGAAAAACTGGAGGCAACTCGTTTTTGAATGTATTCTGTATGAAGATTTGAGGCAAGGTTTAGTGAACACCATCCCAATATCTGAAACTCAATTAGACCAGTTACTCCTAACCCCTGAACGTTTATCTGCTCTTCACAACTTTGCTACGGAAGTCTTTGCTGGAAGGAGGTCATATAGAGTGATCAACACTCCCGGCATTGAGCCTGAAGTGGATTAGATAAAGGATTTTTTTCCCCCTTCTTTCTGCTTCTTCCTTTATTTTTTATTATTTTTCCTTCAAGTGTAGCTATGTTATTTTATATTTATTTCTTTTACTTTTCCGTTTCTCTCTCTCTAGTGTATCTATGCCACTACTCTCTCTCTCTCTCTCTCTCTCTCTCTCTCTCTCTCTCTCTCTCTCTCTCTCTCTCTCTCTCTCTCTCTCTCTCTCGTGCAATTTTTTTCTCCCTTGCGTTCTGTTTGGAGTCAGCCACTCCAGTGGCTATTTATTTTTTATTTATCACTATTATTATTTTTTCCCCCTTTTTCCCATTACCTGCACCACGGGTGGCCCCCCCTCTTCTCAATTTTGTCTGTCCCTCTGGAATGAGCCCCCCCAGCGGATCCAGGCCCACTGCTGGCAACATCAGGTGGGTCAGAGTCTCTTTTGAGACAGTACGTGCTTTACGGGGACTGGCCCACCTTCCCGTAATGTGGACGAGTACCCAGACTCATCTCTCCAGGTGACTGATGCTGCTGGGTAGCATCAATCACCTGGCTAGACACAACAACAGAACACATACATAATACACAAAAACCTACAACACATTTCTGGTCCTTTTAGTTGATTCTGCTCTTCACAGTGACAGAGGCGGAGTTGAACAGACGTTCTAGGTCTGTTCTAGACGTTCCACCCTTTACAAAACACATTATTATTATTATTATTATTATTAACTACATGGTGCGGCATAAGCCTCAGGCTTATGCCGCACCAGCCAAACAAAAAAAAAAAAAAAAAAAAATTCCCCAGTTACCCAGAGAGAGAGAGAGAGAGAGAGAGAGAGAGAGAGAGAGAGAGAGAGAGAGAGAGAGAGAGAGAGAGAGAGAGAGAGAGAGAGAGAGAAAAAATCACAAAGAAAGAGAAGAATGATGATATCCAGCTCAGGACCCTGGATGTGCCAAGCCCATATGGACCAAATGAATGTGAGCCCCTGGGGATAATATCCATCCTCAAGTAATCGTCAAGAAATTCCTTGCCCTAGAAATATTGGGTTTTTAGATGGCTCAATAGTAAGCTTCGTTTTCCCCAACAATATCCAGGCAACAGCTTTATGAAAACTTAAAAACAAAGCCTCTGCAACAGATGATCAACGAGTCTGGAGTCATGCTTCTTGCAAAGTTAATCACTTCTGCATGCGATTCACCAAAGTTAGCCAATATAATAACTGCTCCCAACAGGAAAAATTCAAGAAACCAGCAATTCAAATCCAACCTCTCCAGGCTCAAACAAATGGACAGAAATGCTCCCCAATGCATAAATCATCAAAACATTGATTGCAACAGGCTACTCAACTCTGAAGCCTACAGGAATCAGATATCTGATAAAATGAATAAAAATAAAACAGCAGCTGTCTCCAACCCAGTAACTGCAACTGAAAGCCAAATGTCCTGTTCTGCAAATTCATACGTATAATTCCTAGTAATTATTAATGTTTATATGAAAGCTGCTATGTATTCAATTATTTTATGTTATTTCCTTTGTATTATTATCTTCCCCTAGCCATGTGCTGTGATGGGCTTTCTGTATTTGCAATAAATGAATATTTATTTATTTATTATCCAGCTGACCTTTGAATTTATTCAAACTGCCAGCTTCAACTACATGTGAGTGCAACGTGTTCTAGCGATCAACGACTCTCCGGCTAAAGGAAAACTTCCTAATCTAATCTAAACTTCAACCTCTGTAATTTGAATTTATGAGAAACCTAGTTCTGGAATTATTTATAGCAGTGGGAATTCCATCCACCTTCATTCATTTTACTAATCCCTCTCAGAGCCTTATAAACCTCAATCAAGTCACCTCTCATGTGCCTGGTTGCCAAGCTCTGTAAGCGCACATAATCGGAGTATTTCCTCAGACGGTCGTCCTACAGATCTCACAATTCCAGTTTCTCATCTTTGAACCCTTTCAAGAAGCTCAATGTCTTTCTTCAGATGTCTCCATACTTGAACATAGTATTCTAAATACGTCTTACAATTGTCTTATACAGTGGGATGTTTTGACAATGTTTCCGGATTCTACTGATACATATCCCCAAGTTTAATAATATTCTTCCGCTTGTTCAGACTATGCACATGTGGGTGCATAAATTCCAACTGAGGAAATATGGTTGCAAGATACATGCGCAGAAATTTGCTTTCAGCTAGAGGGCAGTTGATCGTTGGAAAAACTTCCATCTGGTCTTGTAGATGGTGGGTAATAGCTCCAATTAGTCAACTAAAATAATATTAATGAATATTATAATATAAGTAATCAATTTTATTAAAAATTTTCATTTAACACAGTTCTACATAAAATATGTAGTTCTAAAAACACTGATGAAATTCGAAGTATTTTTATTTGAATTACACTATACTTTGCGCTGTCCTTAAGAATTCCTTAAAGTCCTAGTGGCGGGCTAGGACTTTTAAGGTTTCATTTTTAATGTTTCATTATTGATATATTTTTAATTTAATTAAAAATAATTATTTGCTAAATGGTAATATTTAGTGGAACTGTAATGTTGGAACGTCTTAAGTCTTAAATAATCTTATACTGTACTGTACATAAAATCTCATACAAGATCTGAAATTTAATAAAACAAATTTAAATAAAAAATCTATCTGTATAGCAATATCAGCCTCACACCGAGTTACAAAACTCGATCTTATATTTAAAAAAATAGTAATAATAAATAAATAAATAAAATAAACAAATGAACATAAAAATGGACATTAGAAAAATGTGAAATTCAAGATATTTCTACGTGAATCAAAATGAATTTTATGAATATTCCTAAGCTGTTAATCACACATAAAAATTAAACGAAAATTATAAAATAAAACCACAGACCCATAGCAATGCTTTATCTACGCGAGAAAGAAAAAAAAAAAAAAAAAAAAAAACAGACAGAAGGAGTTAGCCTCCCAGACGCTCTCTAGACTGATTACACAGAAGCCAAGGTCAATCACGACAAGATCCGAAGCTGTGCAGTTTTTAAGGTCAGTAGACTGTACCTGTCTCAAAGGTAGTGTGAAAACCGGTATACACTTTTCTTCACATAATTTGTGTTTAGCAACATGCAAATAGTCAAATAGGACAGTTCGGTGTGGTTTATAATTAACGGTTCGAGAGTAATTTACTAGATAAATTATGCTAAAATTAGAACTTTTCAATATCTGAATCTAACTTAGAATAGAACATTCAAATAAGTAAATAATAATACATAAATAAATAAATAATAATAGTTACACCTCTTTACAAATTAATAACCGACATTCGCTGAAATTCGTATTTTTCATTTTCGAATCCAACAGTTCCCACGGAATTAATTACCAAAAAAAAACATTAAAGTTCGGCGTTAACGTTGTGTTTGACACCAATCATTATCAATAAATTAGTATAATAAAAACTGGATTATTCTGAAGTGAAATCAGAAGACGCAATACAAAAACTTTGCCATTATTATCATTAAATCTTCGTAAGATGGCGTCTACGCAGACGCCGTTGAATGTGGTCAGATATCGAAACTATGTCGCTAGTTGCAAGTTTTCTAACCTCGTTTCCATGTGCTATCACGAGGCTGCCGATGACACTGCATTAAAAGAACAAGGTTCAGGCGTAACGTAGAAAATGCGGTCATTCGTAAAAAGTGTTCAGATAGCTTTCTGAAAGCTGTTAAAAGTTGAGGCAAAGAGATACTGCTCACTTCGGTTACGGAGGATTGTGCCGATATAAATCCAATACTTGATAGCATTGAATGAACGACCACAGCAAGAACGAAAAAGATAAATCAGCTCCTCCAATCATTGATAGGAAATATATGAAACAGCTTTTTATTATTATTAACAATTTCGGTTTATAAATGGAAATTTGATCTCTGGGACAAAATGATACTCATGGTAAACATGAATAAGGACGATTTTCTCTCTGTTGACGATTTGGCAAACAAATTTTCCCGAAAGAAGCCGAACTGATAGAGAATCATAAATATTGTGCAGGAATTCTTTTTGAACAGCTCTAGTCCAAACTCGATTGCAACTCAACTAATAATAACCTAAACATTAAAAGTATTCCAACGGTTGCGCGCGTCACAATTCTGAGTGACTTGAAAAATCTTCAAATGTAATTTGAAAGTCCCAGCGTATACATGCACTGGGACTATTCGAATGACCTTCTGCTGACACAAACTGCAAGTCATAAATTCTATTGATGTCACCGATAGCTCTTCCTTGTAGTATCAAAGCAGCGTGATGGAAAAAAAAAAAAAAAAACGGTGGTTGGAGGGAGGGGGTCAATACCATTCTCATTAGCTCTAAAAACTGGTAAAAGCAACCAAATATCAAGTGTTCCGCCATAATTTTATACCGTTTATTAGAAAAACAAATCAGTAGCAAGAAAAAAAAGCATTAAAAAAAGATTAGTAGCTGCCTCAGTTTCATGTGGCAAGTCAAAAGTTTCAATATCCTACACAATCAGGACAGAGGCTCGGCTTTTTTTTTTTGTGATTAGACAAGATATATGGCGCACCTTATATATACATAGCATTTAAGAGGAGAAAGATAATACAATGCCCCTTACGTAATATATTGATAATTAAACACTCATCATCTTTCGAAAATTCAGCCCTGAAGGGACAGCCTCGCTTATCTGGCCGGACCTGTACATCCTATACGTCATTTAAGTATAACCAGAATCCGACCGACGGAAAAGTGAAATCATTTGGTAATATATAGGAACTTGTTTCAAAAGACTGGTTATACGTCCTAATATTTATGAAATTATATCTCCATAAATTTAAAATCAACAAGGCATTTAAGGATTTCTAATCGGGAGGGGAGACCAGTGCAAAACTATTTTTGTGCCAGAGAAGAAATATATGCCCTCCTCGTTTCTCAATATTATAGGATGCCTCTAGCTATACACTATCCACTCAAAACATTATTATGCCGGCTGCTATGTTCGCGGTGGGAACCAATAAACGTGATACTGCAGGTTAGTGGCACGCAATCCATACGAAATACCTGATCGACATGGGCAAGGGAAGTGATCTGACAAACTTCGAAAAAGGGATGATTTTCTGGTACCAGTTGAAGGGTGGCAGTATTATGGAAGCTGCAAATCTTGTGGGCTATTCTCGAAGTGCTGTAGTTAAGTTTGTCCAAGAGCGGGCATTTTATTTATTTATTGGTGTTTGTGGCCCCAGGACAACCACATGGTCAGAGGAGTTCACACAGTGGAGAATAAAAGAAACAGCACTGTATTTAGCAGTCAGGGGCTTGAACCCCTTGTCATCCAAGGCATGTGCACCCTCGCGACTGACCACTCAGCTATGGTGGCCTTAAGTGCGATGCTAGATTGTGTCATTCATACTAAATGACTGGCCTCTTAGACTAGCTCACCACAGAAAGCTACCGTGAGCTGGTTTCCATCCTTGGCACGTGGAATGGCTAGCCATGGACTTTAACTAGGGGAAGACTAGTGGCGTTTCCAAGACCACGATCCAACAAACCTTCCTCCACGTAAGCTACAGGAGTAGGCGCCCGGTCAAGGCACCCACACTTACAGCCACCAATTGCCAACGACGCCTACCTGAACCACTGACAACTGAAAAAATTCCCTTTTCCAATGAATCAGTTTGCTGCTATAACGTGTGGGCGGTAGATGGAGGGTACGGCAAAAAACAACGGGGCAAATCATTCTGATGTCTTGGTCAGAAACAGGCAGTATTTGGTATCAAACGTTGCTTCTTTCTCATTCCCCATATTGTATGCGATGTCAGCTGTTGCACAGTGACCAACCGACAAGATGTGTCGTTTCCTTTATACTGTACTTTATCTCGCAAGCTAAAACCCCAAGGAAGCTTCTCCTGGGAATCACTTGGAGTCTCATACCCCTAGACCACACCCTGAATGCTAAAAATTACCTATCCATTGGGGCTGATCAGGAACGGGAAAATAGTCACCCTTCATGGTGACTATCTTCCCGGATGGTACCCGTGTTCCAGCAGGACAATTCGCCTTGCCACTTTGCCGGTATTGTTCGTGAGTGATTCACCGAACACGAAAGTGACTTTCAGGTTCTACCTTGGCTACCGAATTTGCCAGGTATGAATCCCATAGAATGTCTATGGGATTATGTTTGTTTGTTATTTGGTTTCTAGGAGAATTAGCAACTAAGGCCATACTGCTCCGGGGATATGCGGTGGTCAGTCCCTGACCTTTCCGCATCCTCCGTATTTGGTGGTCACGGGCTCGAACCCTGGTCTAATCGAGAAGCGTGTGCTACGCACTGCTGCTCCTTCCCACCTGGACACGGAGGCGCCATGGGATTATGTGGATTGATAAATTCCGAGTTTGGATACTCCACCATAGATGCAAATCTATGGGACACAATCCTGGCAATATGGTACAACATATCTCCTGCAACGTTCAGAGACCTTATAGAGTCCATGTCTGGCCGTGTGGCAGAGGTAATAGCAGCAAGAGAAGGGCATACTCACTATTAGGTAGGCAGTCAATGTTTTAACGGGAACAGTTTTTTTTTTTTTAAGGATTGTTACGCCAGAGACAAGTTCCCCATGTAATTTGCCCTCTTGTTTAAAGTCACAAAATCGTGTCAAGTGCAAAATTAAGAAATGATCAAAGATAAAGGCTGCGTTCACACAAGCGAACGCGGCATTGCTTCTTGCCCCAACTAATCAAACTATAGGTCCTTCACGCCTCTTTGGCTTTATTACAATAAAACCAAAGAGGCGAATAAGCATGCCGCGCAAGCCGGTGAATTGCTTGTGTGAACGTAACCTAACTGTTATTGAAATTGTTGAAGAACTTATATCTCCGTGAAATCACTACATTTTAACAAAAACTTTAAACATGAAGCGCGTTTCTACAAGATTCGTGCCACGGGTCTTAACTAAGAGGTTCAACGTGACACCCCCAGGTGACAGGGGGGAGGGGTAATACCCTAATGGTGACAGGGCCAGGTCTTAGACGGAAGTGAAGCGGGTAAAATGTCCCGGGTCTTCAGACTGAAAGGATCACAAATCCAAATAAAGGGAGTCCGTCAATCCAGGCAAGGAAGATCCTCGTTGCTGTCCTTTTACCCAACATTAATTCTTGTACCAGTATATGAAATCTAGGCCTAGCCCTGAATGGTGAGACATTTTTGTAACGTATCATAACTGAAGATGAAATATGGATTTAATTATGATCAAAATCAAACAGCGGTCATTCTAGTGGGACTACTTTATCCCAAAAGGGAAAGAAAGAAAAGAAAAGAAAAGAAGAGGAAAAAAAAAAAAAAAAAAACTGCGAAAGTGCGCATCAAAATGAGGGACATGTTGCTCGCATTTACTGACTGTGAGAACGTTGTCCACCACGAATATATTCTAGCAGAACGCAGAATTAATAGACAGTTCTATGGTGAAGTTCTGGAATGCCTTCACAATGGAACAAAAGTGGAACTCTGAAGACTGCTGCGTTAGCACGTAATGTGCAGTAGCATTCGTCCAGCAACCCGCACTTCAACAGTTACAGCAGCACGTGACTTTTTTTTTTTTGTTTCCTAAACGGAAAAAAAAAAAAAAACTTGAAGTCGTCGATTTAATGGTGTTTTTTTTTTTTTTTTTTTTTTTGATTTGGTAGTTGTTGGCGCATCGGCTTCTGTGGCCATATTGCACCTCCCAAGGTTTTTGCAGTACTTTGATCCAAGCCCGAGGCGGGAATCGAACCCGCGACCTTGGGGTTGCCGGGCAGGTACTTTACCCACTCGGCTAGCCCGGTCGGCTCGATTTAATGTAGTACAAACGATAAATAATAATTACTGTTTGTACGTCATCAAACAATAATTCGTCATCGGTATAGTAGTCACAGAGTGGTCAGTTCCTCAATTACTCCCAGCGCCATCATTGTATGAACATAGAACTAACACAGCCATCAAAGCCCAGAGGGTACTAACGGGCATGCCCAATGCTAATAAAGCCGTTACTGTATTTGGATTTGATTAGTGTTAATGGAGCGTAGCAAGTTCGATTTACATTGCTTTTTTCATTATTATAATTATTTGTGTAGTTGTCTACTGATATCGTGGACAGAAAGAAGTGTTTTTTTTTTTGTTTTTTGTTAACAAAGCTGGAGTGAGATTCCACCGATTTCCGAAAGAACATTTAAAGTAATTCATCGTAATTGATACAACTGGGAAATATTTAATGAAATGTTAAAAAAAAAAACCTACTGAATAGCTAATCAATAATTAATTGATAACTTATTATATTAATTAATAAGGATAATATATTGATATTAATTGAAGTAATGGTTTATCGAATAATTAAATGATTTAAATCTAGATATTTCTAGATGATAGCTCCCACTTGTTTTAGTCTAGTGAACTGTCCACAAGAAAGTCATAAGCATGTCAGTCTTTATCAGTACCTTTCTTACAACTCCAATATCAAAATTATCTGAATTTTGATGCTAGAATTGTAAGAAAGATACTGATATTTGTATTAGCAAAGCTTATCTGTCAGTAACAGCATGGAATATATGTCATAGTATCTTTACAGTTTATGAAATCAAGGATTGCATTAAAGACTGTGACACACTGCTTTATTATTACTATATTTAGTTTTGTTGCTTGTAAGCTGTACTGGGCTTATATATAAGTCTTGCTTTTAATTTTATGACTTAAATCAACATGCCTTTATATGTATATACTGCATATTACATGACAGTTCATGTGATGATATTACTATTTCAATTTACAGAAGACCGTATATAATTCAAATATCTTTCGTATGTAATGAGAAACTTCTTAAATTAAAAGAATTTCAATTATAAAGTGTGATGTTTGTTATAATGCAAACTCAAATAAATAGTGATCTAAATGAAAGAATGCTAAATTACTTTTGTAAAAGAAAGTAACTAACTCAGTAACAGAGCAGTCAAAATGTAGTCACAGATAATTGTCTTCCAAAATTTCCACTGATTCCAGATTCTTTGTATTTTTGTGTAGTATACAAAAAAAAAAATATATATATATATATATATATATATATATATATATATATATATATATATATATATATATATATATATATATATATATATATAGTGGCTCTGGTTAGCAGCCAAATGATGCAGGGTTCGTTTCATAGGACGCCAAGCTTAAAATAATAAATAAATAAAGGAAAAGAATTAAGTAAAAATCAAAACCGAAGTCAAAAGGAGTTCAGTTTAAATGAAACCTAAAACAAGAGTTGAGGTTAGTCAAAGTGACCAGATGTAGATTTATGGAGTTCAGGTCAAATAAGTAATATTTTAAAATATAGTGGCCACACATTGGCTAAAATGCAGCCTAGAAGGAGGTAAGATGACAGTCGTGTGTACCAATTGCAATAAACATTAATAAATAAAGAATTTATATACACACTGCTGTATATAAAATTGTGGGAAATTATAGCAGGTTTCAAGTACAGTGAGACCAGTGCACCTGTCTCACTGTACTGAAACCATTTATTATTACATACCTGAACCCAGTAGTGTGTACATAAAATTCTGTATTTATTAATGTTTATTGTAACTGGCACACATGAGTGTCATCTTAATCTCCTTCTAGGCTACATTTTAAGCCAATGTTTGGCCATTGCATTAAAAAAACCATTAAAAAGATTTTTTAAAATTACTTATTAAATTATTATATATGTGTAAATTACCATATTACACTGGAGAAATGAATTTAAAGTATAAGGAGGAGAAAAAAAAAGGGGGGGGGATAAAAGGGAAGGGCGAAAATAAAATGATTTGAACTGAGGAAGGAGAAACTGCTGTCTGCAATGTTACTACACGGCTATCATAACTCGCTTTTTTCTTCTCGAAATATTTACTTAGGTTTATATTTCGCTATTCTGCCGTCTTTCATAGTGTATTTTTTTGTTTCGAAATAATAATTAATTATTAATATCTCATACTAATAATCAGTGAATCAATATAGTGTCCATCGCAACTACGAAACTGTAGAAAATTCTTCAGGAACTCTTTGCAATGTTCCGGCCTGTTTACATGTTCATAAAATGATGGCTCCACTTTCTATGCGTTTTAACATGTAAAAGGAATTAACATTATCTCTATGAGAGTGTCCACTCTGTATCTTACAACTCTGTGGTAGTAGTAATCGCAAATGATGCAAGCTTATATAGCATCAGTCAATAAAAAAAAAAAAATAATAAAATAACAGTTCACCAACACGTACCCTCCAAGAATTTACCTAGTTCTCCCTTGAATTTATTCAACCCAAGATGTTCCCAACCATCAACCACCAGCTGGCTGAAGGCAAATTTCCACACATCTATCCTGCAACCATCTTTCCTCAACTTGAATTTATGCTGTTGTTATTATTTGGTTTTTAGGAGCATTAGCAACTAAGGCTATATTGCTCCGGGGATATGCGGTGGTCATTCCCTGACCTTTCCGCATCCCCCGTATTTGGTGGTCACGGACTCGAATTGAATTTATGACCCCCTCATGTACATAGTCTCAGAAAGTGGAAGAATGCCATTAACATTCAGGTTATTCAACCCATTCAAGGCTTTAAACACCTCAATCAAATCTCTCCGCAGGTGCTTAGTCTCGAGACGCGGCAATTTGCAGAACTGGGGCCTTTCCAGTTAAGAGCACACTTCTGTTCCATTCCCCAAGCTGGTTGCCCTTCTCTGCACCCATTCCAGCAGGAATGGGTGCAGAGAAGGCCTGGAGGCCTGGCCTAAAGACAGGCCTCCAGACCTGTATGCAGTACTCAAGATGCGGCCTAACCATGGCCTTATAAAAAGGGTTAATCACCTCTTTATCCCTGCTAGCAAAGTTTCTGCATATCATTGACAAAACCCCATGAGCAGCCCTGGCAGCATGTCTGCACTGCTCAGAGAATTTCATGTCTGACTGCACAATTAACCCAGGTCTTTTTCATTCTCCAACTACCCTGAGTGTAGTACCACACAGTTGATAAGTTACTGTGGGGTTACTGCTACCCATAATATGCAGTACCTTGTATTTGTCAAAGTTAAACTTCAACTGCCATTTCTCAGCTCATCGACAATTTTCCTAGATCTTGTTGCAGTAGCTCAACTCTGATGACTGTCGTTAAACACGCTGCCAACCTTTGTACATCTGCAAACTTGGACATTAAACCTGATATACCTTCATCAATATCACTGATAAATATTGAAAATAACAATGGGCCCAGCACAACCCTGGAGAACTCCACTACTAACAATTAGTCCACGAAGAGCAGTGCCCATTGATAACCACTCTCTCTTGTATACTTTTTCATGTCCTAAAATCTCAGCTTCCAATCAATTCGAAATCGGCTTTGCTGGAGGGCTTCCAAGAGTGGGAAAATCGTTAGATTAAAGTGTATTCCCTGAGATGAAAACTATTTCTAAAGGGATTTGGTCGCTCACCCTGCAAGTATGCTTTTTGTTACTATACATTGCAGTCTCGATACTTTATGAACAGCGCTCTGAGATTATGACTGTTTAAATTTTAAAAACAATAAATAAATCGATGCTATAATATGTAAAAACAAATGAATGCTTCTTTAGAATTTGCTGTGTGGAAATTTACGTGTTCTCCAACCACCGCCTCCTCCAACCTACCCGCAATAACTCCTTTAAAAAAAGACAAAAAGAACACTTGAACTTTAATTATGAATAAAAGACAGAATTACTGCAATAATAATTCATAATAATATGCTTTTTTGATAGCTGTCACAGAAAATGAATTGTGTCATTCACTCAGGAACACTTCATTATTGATTTCCTATAAGAGAATTTAAAAATGTATGGAGGATAAATTTAATATTAAAAAGGTGAAGAAAATTATAAAATGTAGGGAGTGATCATTACATCAAAATTTAATGTATAAATGACAGCTGTACACTGTACTACCTTTACCTAGCTTTTACCCAACAGAAATTCGGTTTTTTTTTGTTTTTTTAACCCCAAAATTTCGAGTTATTTCTATGTAATAAATAGAAGTATGTTTAAGATATTTGGCCAATTACTCTACAAAGAAAAGTGGGACTGACACCAAATTTTCAGCTTATGTTCTACTCCCTCGTAAAATTTCAAAATCATTTTCGATTCGAACCCCCCCCCCCCATAGAAATTTATATTAAGCTTCGGATTTTGAGCATTACTAGAGAAGGAAAAGTCAGATCGTTATATAACGTGTGATATTTTTACCATTTTAATGAGAGCTACATCAAATGCTATATATCTTCTGTTTAGTTTTAGGACGTGTTAGCATATACACTGAGTGATCACTAAATTATGACCACCCCTATGAAAACTGAATGCTACCCGTTGACCACGAGAGTGCGGAGTTAGTCGACCTACGTAGCATAGATAAAGTGTCAGTGGTTCGGTAGGTAGTAAAATTCCAAGCGTGATGGGTAAAAGGAAGGATTTTTCGGACTTTGATAAAGGACAGATTGTGGGTGCTCGACGAGCTGGTGCCTCGATTTCCCAAACGGCTGAACTGGTGGGGTGTTCGAGAACCGTCACTGTTAAAGTGTACCAGGACTGGCGTCAAAGTGGTCAAACACGACCCGACGGCAAAACTGCAGAGGTCAGCGAAAGGTTGATGTTAGAGGTGAGCGCCAGGTCCGAGACTCGTACACGCGAAGCACTGTTGAAGAGTTAACTACCAATACAACATGGGCCAAGCCGGAACAATATCTGGCATCACAATGCGTCGCATGTATGCGCTATACCAACAGACGATCCCTACGGCATCCTCTCCTAACCAAGGTTCATCGGCGTAAAAGACTCGCCTGGTGCAAAGAGCATGCAAGTTGGACATTAGAAGACTGAAAGAAGGTGTGCTGGTCGGATGAGTCACGTTATTTACTCCACACCGTGTACAGTGTGGAGTAAATAACGTGGTTGGTCATGTATGGATTTGGCGTCAACAACATGAGGCTCTTGATCCGTCATGCATGGTATCAAAAGTGCAGGCCGGTAGAGACGGTTGTATAGTGTGGGGCATGTTTTACTGGCAGAAACTTGGACCCCCTGGTGCATGTGGAACAATGTATCAGTGGTCTCCGCTATCGTCCATTGCTTGCTGACTGTGTACACCCCCTCTATGTTACAATTTTTCCCGAATGGCGATGGTGTCTTCCAAGATCACAATGCGTCGAGCCATCGGGCACTTGTGCAGGAATGGTTTGAGGAACACAGTTCTGACTTCCAGCATATCGATTAGCCTCCAAACTCCCTCGATATCGATCCCATAGCGTACTTGTGGGACACTATGGAAAGGCATATCAAGCGTCTGGATACACTAATCACCTCCATACCTGCGTTGCTGACCATATTACACACAGCTTGGTTGGATATACCTCCCGAACGCTTCCGATATCTTGTTGAATCAATGCCACGTCGGATAGCTGCTGTACTGAGGGCAAAAGGAGGACCTACGAAGTATTAGGTAGGTGGTCATAATTCAGTGATCACTCAGTATATATGCATAAGCGCCTGTTGTCTTCTCCATGTCCGTTCGTCCGTCTCCATGTAACAACGACTCCCAGTAGATGTTTTCGTGTATGAAAAAAGAAATTCATATTTTAAATTTTAATGCCGTATTGTTAGCTTGAGACAGTCTGTGCGCTTCACGTGTACTATTATATAAGACTCGTGAACGTGGTCACTTGAGAATATATATATATATATATATATATATATATATATAGAGAGAGAGAGAGAGAGAGAGAGAGTATAATATATATTCAACCTTATATTTATTATTCTACTTGAATGCCTAAGTTTCGAGAAAGTAAAACTATAGTAGAGTTTAAGTGTTATATAAAGTTATAATCTTAGTAATTAACTGATAAAAAGATAACTATATTTACTTTTCACTTTAGTTAATCACAGAAAAAGAAAAAACATTCAATTAATTTTAGGGAAAAAATATAATGCACTTAAAAAAAAAATGTAACGTACTGCATACATCCTGTTATGTTAAACATCCTATAACATATACTTCCATTCGTAATGGAAGTATGTTATAGGATGTTTACATATTACTTAATAAGAAAGAGTTCAACCGGTATGAAAATTTTCATCTTATATTTCGTTGATCCCTAGAAGGCTTTTAAGATCAGTCATAGCATCCCTTATCCCTCCCCCGACCACAGAAATCTATTCATATAAATGAAAGCATATTTCGTGTATTACCCCAGAACGAAAACTCAGACCGAGGCCAAATTTTCAATCTATGTTCTGTTGATCCTTGGGAATATTTCGGGTCTAGTTACGATTTTACAGCCCTTGCTCCCTTCTCCCCCCCCCCTTCCCCATAAAAATCGGCATAAATGAAAGTAAGTTTTCACATTAATCGACAAGAAAAATGCGAATTATGAAATTTTCAACAGATATCCTGTTGGTCCCTGGGATGGTTCTAAGTTCAATTCTGATTTCATAGTATTCCCTCTCCAGTTTCTCCTACAGAAATAACACTATAAATTTGGAACAGAAGAGATGATTCAATTCAAAATTTCAGTGCTTACTGAGAATATTTTAAGAATCCTTGCAACAAATTTTCACATCTACGAGTTAACTTATTTTGTTATAAATCAAGAATTATTACTACGTATTTGCTAAAGCGCCTGAAATGTAACGCACTGCGTATACAGAATGCTAATTCTTTCATCTGCATAAGAACCTGGGCTTGGCGCACTATGCCCACTAGACGCCGATGTGCCATTAGCATCCAAATAGCCATCCATCCTTCCCTCCTCATACACACAAGGAATTTTTTTGGGATAAAGCTGTCAGAAGTGAATAAAATTTTAACAAGGAGCTAAAATGATTTTTCAATAACTGAGAGGCAATGTGAAAGAGAAATTGTTGAAACTAAACGTAAAAAAAAAAAAGGCACCTGCGGTGGATGATATGTCCAATTATATTAAGGGCTACACCGAAAGCGGCAAGCAAACCTTCAGCCACAATTATAAGAGCCTCCTTGGATTCCTATCTTTTCTGTTCCAAAGAAAATAATGGAGTGGCTCATTAAAGATGTAATGTAAGACCATCTAGACCGAAATGCAGTTATACAGCAGTCGCAGAATGGATTCGTTAAGAGGCGATTGTGTCTACCAATCTGACTGGATACTGTGATGCAGAAACAAAGCAAAAAAAAAAAATATAATAATAATAATAATAAATATTATTATTAGCTATACGGTGCAAGAAAGCATGAGGCTTATGCTGCGCCAGCCAAAAAAAAAAAAAAAATTCTCGAGTTACCCTGTGTGAGAGAGAGAGAGAGAGAGAGAGAGAGAGAGAGAGAGAGAGAGGTAGAAGGGAATCACCAAGAAAGAGAAGAATGATGATATCCAGCTCAGGATCATGGGTGTGTCAAGCCCATACTCACCAGGTGTGAGCCCCTGGGGTTATTTTGCCATCCTTTTGATATCGTTTCACATAAAAGACTGCTGTACAATTTGCGCAGTGTGGCATTACGTTTAGGTTACAGATATGGATAAAGGGATGGTTGAGTAGGAGAAGACAAAGTGGTTATCAATGGACACTGCTCTTCGTGGACTAATGTTATTAGTAGCGTACCTCAGGGTTCAGTGCTAGGGCCAGTGTTGTTTTCTATATTTATTAAGGATATTGATGAAAGCATATAAATTAATGTCTAAGTTTGCATATAATAGGACGGTTGGCAGGGTGGTGGTCAATGACAGTAATCAGTAAAAAAAAAAAAGAAAAAAAGCACATTAAGCTAATGCAGCAAGATCTAAACAAATTAAGCAGATGAGCTGAGAAGTGGCAATTGACAATTGCAGGGTGTCAATTGCCAGGGTACTGCATATGGGTAGCAGTAATCTCAGACTAATGTACCAACTCTATGGTATCACATGAAGGGTAGTGTAAAATGAAAAGGATCTTGTTAATGATACACACTAAAATGATACACACTATACAGGAATTATCCCGTTGTATAAGGCAATGGTTAGGTCACATCTTGAGTAGTGCATACAGGTCTGGAAGCCCAATTTTAAGAACGTTGTGAATCTGTTGGAACGGGTGCAGAGAAGAGAAACGATATTAGTGAGGGTAACAGCAGGATGCATTTACCAAGAAATGGATTCAGTTCTGCAAATTGCTGCATATGGAGAGTACGCACGTGCGAGATCTGATAAAGGCTTCGAATAAATTGAGTAAGCTCAATGCTGACGACATCCTTCCACTCAGTCAGACTATACCACACATGAAAGAGGCATAAATGTTGGGTAAGGAAGGTTGCAGGGCTGATATGAGGAAATTTGCCTTCAGCCAGCGGTTAGTTGATTGTTGGAGCAAAGTTCCACCTGGTGTTGTAGAGGTAAGTAGTTTGAATAAATTCAAGTGGGAACCAGACAAAAACTATTAGAGGGGATGGACAGGTGATATGGGAAGTGTTATTTTATTTCATATTTTTTTTTTTTTTGCTGTATGAGCTTGCTTTCTTGCATCATTTGCCATTACTGATACTAAAACTAAATCAGTTGCGATTCCGAGGAGTCAAATCGCCACCTCTTCCCCACTTCAGAAGGAAAAGTCGTATCCATACTATACTTTCAGAATCGCTTTAAGATCTGAAAAAAAAAAAAAAAAAAAAAAAAAAAAAAAAAAAAAAGCATTGCAACAGTGCAAATTATAAATGGCCGATTCTGAACGGTCAGGGCACTGTTTTAATTAAAAAAAAAAATAGCTATGGAGTATTAATTGGTAAACAGTAATAAAAGAGAACAAGGAGACACGTACTTAGTAAAATGTTTATTCATTCAAGGTACATGTTGCTTATTGTTATTTTTTTAATTCTTTTTTTTTTTTTTTTTTTTTTTTTTTTTGTCAGTGAAAGCTCCATAACTTCGTAATCGGGCACATGCTTATATGAACTTTTTTTTCACTCTTTTCAGGTTCTGAATTGATCCTGATAAGTACAGCCAGCATGTTATGAAACATCCCCTGTACATATAAAAATAGTAGGGGATTTTATGGGGCGGGAAATGGCAACCGCTATTAAAATCATTAGTATTCGGTTGCTACTCACGACTTTTTTCCTCTTATTTTTTTTTTTTTTTTTTATTAATCAATGCTTTATTTTGAGGCAGGAATTTTTCCAATCCATATTTATCAGACAGCCGCAATTCAAGTGTTTCAAAGCCACATACGGCTTGTGAGCCCCAGTTTGACTGTCTGTATTACATCATTATCAGTAAAATAAACTGCAATCATCAAAAACAATAGCCGCTGCCTTAATATCAATAATAATGATAATAATCACGCAGTATCTCAATTGTATTTTGAGTTGTTCATGATGTTTTGTAGCACCGATTATTTCTACCACATCTCACTTAATTTAATCCTGATGAAATGCAATCATTTAAATTTGTAAATATACCAGACAATTGCAGTAACTTGCAATTTCTTCCAGCAGCAACAGGTTTAAACTGACAACTGTGTAATTACTTTACCTTCATTAGAATATAAATGCCTTTTTTACTCAAGTTTTCTAGGTGCTCTCAACAGCAGTGGAATAAACAGATAATAATAACAGCCTAGCAGCAATAGGTCTCCCAGTGAACACCTACAAGGAACTCCAGAAAGTTGCAATCCTGAACACCTGTAGGATAGTCAGAGAGTTCCTCGACCAACAGTAACTCCAGACATAACAACCACCCTGTGCACTTGGTAACAGTAACACCAGACATAACAACAACCACCCTGTGTACTTGGTAGTAGTACCCGTCACGAGGTGGAAATCCCAATCAGGAAGTAATAATATAAGAGCAATAATAATAATAATAAAGATTATTCCAAAGGCGACATCCCGAATAGCCTGTATGCTGCAACTTCTGGAAGCATTCCTGATAACCCTCCTTTGGAAATGCTAATCTAACAGAATGGCTAACAGATCCTATTTAGGCTCTGAATTTGCTTCACAGCAAATCCGTGATACTTCAGGGGCAGCTAAATCGGTGAGTATGGTAGATGGAGGACCACAGTGAAGGCATGCTTCAAAAGAATTTCTTGAGAGGAAAGCACCAAGTTGCAAGAGCATTGTCATGATGATGATGCAAATGCCAATTCTCCAAAGTCCACTTTTCTGACATGTTTTCCCAAACAGCATCGCACAATCGCCATAGAACTGTTCTGCAGCATTCATCGTTCACTGTTTGGTCATGAGGGGCAAATTCATAATGAACAATGCTCTGAGAAAAAAAAAAATACGATACGCTTGAGCTTTGTACTTCACTGAGATCTCTTTTTTTCTTCTTTTTTTTTCTTTTTTCTTTTTTCTTTTTTTTTCAGTCCTTGGAGAAGACCGAGTCTTCCATTGAAAAAACTTGGCCACTGTTTAGTGGTCATAGCAACACACCGACAATTCGTCACCAGAAATGACAGAAGAAACAAAGTATGGGTCAGAACATTGAAGATGATCCTGATGTTGGAGAACTCGTTGCTCTATGTGGTCACCAGTGATGTGAGGCACAAACTGGCTGAAACATGCTGTATTCCCAAATCTTATGACACGTCCCATATGAAATACCAATTTCACTACGACTTTGTGAATACTTAATGTAGTAGTAGAGGCACATGATGCAAGAAAGCAAGCTTATGTAACATCATCCAAAAAAAAAAAAAAAAAAAAAAAAAACATTTCACACATCCATTCCCTCTAAACGTTTGTCCAGTTCCACCCTGAATTTATTTAAGCTATCAACTTCCACAACGACAGATGGAAGTTTGTTCCAGCAATCAACTACCTACTGGCTAAATGAAAATTTCCACACATCTATTCTATAACTGTCTTTCCTCAATTTTAATTTATGCCTCCTCAGGTTCGTAATTTCTGGTTAGATCAGCATCCATATGAGGAAAGACTGAATAAGGTTGGTTGCACAGCTTGGAAACTAGGCACAGAGACTTGATTGCGGTGGTTAAAGCTCTGAGAAGAATAAGTAAAATGAATGAGGATGAAATTTTCACGGCTATAAATGATTTTAGACCTAGCAGTCATAAATTCAAGTTACCTGGGGGGATTGCATGAAGTTTCATTTTAGACAACGAGTTGTAAATTACTGGAATAAGTTATCTACATGGGTGGTAGAGGTTGACAGTTTGGGGAAATTCAAAGGTCAGCTGGATAGTTACCTATGGGACCTATTTCCCTCCTCCCATCTACCTATGGGAGGAGGGAAATGCATAGGTTGTTTGTTTCCTTCTCTCTTATTATTATTTATTAATAATTTATTTATTTTACTTTATTTAATTTTATTACTATTATTATTAATTGTTATTTCATTTATTTATTATTTTTTTTTTGGCTGGTCCAGCATAAGCCTTAGGCTTCCTTGCATCATATGGCCATTACTAATACTAATCTGAGCAAATGAAAAATCCCATCAGAATTGAGCCTGCTCAATCCATTCAAGGCTTTATACACCTCAGTCAGATCACCTCGCAGGTGCCTAAGTTTCCAGATGCTGCAATTTGCAGAACTTAAGCCTTCCTTTGTTCCCCTCACCAATGTTCTTGCCCTTCTCTGTATATGTTCAAGCAAATCTACATCCTTCCTAAAATGAGGCCTCCAGACCTGTAGGCAGTACTCAAGGCATAGCCTGACCATTGCCTTATACAAAGGGATAATCACCTCCTTTTCCCTACTAGCAAAATTCCTGTATATCACTGACAATACCCCATGACCTGCTCTGGCAGCTTGTCTGCACTGCTCAGAAAATTTGATATCTGACTGTACAATTACTCCCAGGTCTGTTTCATTTTCTACTACCTTAAGTGTAGTACCACACTGTTGGTATGTTTCTCTGGGGTTATTTCTACCCATATGCAGTACTTTGCATTTGTCAATGTTAAATTTCAGTTGCCACTTCTAAGCCCATCTGCCCAACTCTTCTTGATCCTGTTGCAGTAGCACACTGCCATTACTGTCATTAACAACCATGCCAACCTTTGTATCATCTGCAAACATCGACATTAAGCCTGATATACCTTCATCAATATCATTAATAAATATACAAAACAACAGTGGGCCCAACACTGAACCCTGGGGGACTCCACTAATAACTTTAGTCCACAAAGAGCAGCGTCTATTGATTACCACTCTGTCTTCTCCCACTCAACCACCCTTTTATCCATTGTAATACCATACTGCTCCAATTTGTACAGTAGTCTTCCATGCGCAACAGTGTCAAAAGCTTTCCTGAAATCCAAGTATATGATATCAAAATTATGTTTTGCATTGTTTCTTTGTAACCAAACCACAGTATCCAATCAAATTTGTTAGGCAAGACTTTCCCTTAACAAACCCATGTTGTTCACTCCTGATCAGATCAGAAGCGACTGAATCGATGGTTTTGAAAGTTGAAAGATGGCTGATGCAAGGATCACATTCAATGGAAGGACACATATCTTCTCCGAAAGCGATTTTTAACATTTTGTGGGTTTCTGTTTACACTTTTCTACACGGATGTGCCAAAACATTATGCCACCTACCTAATATGATGTTGGTCCTCTATGTGCCGCCAAAACAGCTCGTACCCGACGAGGCATGGACGCTACAAGATTTCTAGATGTGTCTTGTGGTATCTGGTACCAACACGTAACCAGCAGATCCTTTAACTCCAATAAGGTTCGTGGTTGAGACGATGCAGATCGGAGTTGCTGTTCCAACAGAAACCGCAGATGCTTGATAGGATTGATGTCTGGGGAATTTGGAGGCCAGGGCAATACCTGAAAGTCTTCCTCATGTTCCACGAACCAGTCTCGAACAATCCAGGCAGTGTGGCATGGCACATTATCCTGCTGAAAGACAGCACCACCACAGGGGAAGACCGTTGCCATGAAAGGGTGTACCTGGTCGGCAATGATGTTTAGGTAGGTGGTAGACATCAGAGTATCCGGCACGTGGATGACTGCACCCAGGTTATCCCAGCAGAACATCGCCCAAAGCAAGACACCACCGCCACTGGCTTGTTTTCGTCCCACAGTGCATCCAGGCACCATCATTTCCCCAGGTAAATGACACACGTACCAGCCATCCTCGTGGTGCATCAGGAAACATGATTCATCGGACCAGACGACCTTCTTCCAATCAGTCAAGGTCCAGTTTTGATGCTCATGTGCCCATTGTAAGTGCTGTCGCCAGTGAACCATTGTTCATGGGCACTTGGAGCGGCTGTGCAGCCACACTTTCAGCAGGGTTCGATGTACTGTGTGTTGTGACACATTACTCCCATCACCAGCATTCCAATTACTAGCTAGTTGTGCCACAATCGCCCTTCTGTTGCCATGTACCATCTAGGAGAGCCTTCGCTCACCTTGAGCATCGATGAGCCATGGTCGTCCAACACCTCGCTGGCGGTTCATGAGTTTCCCCTCCTCAGACTACCCGTTACAATTTGACCTTTGTCAAACTCACTTAAGTTCGCTGCCTTTCCCATCTGAAGAACAAGAATAACACTGATTAATGGAGCTCAGTATCAGGTGTTTATACCATGTCCCGACCCGCAACATAGTTCACTTGAAGTTTTGTATAACGACTCACTGGTCATAATGTTTTGGCTCATCTGTGTATAATTTGAAACAAAATTTGATGCAAATTCACTGCTCAGGATGTTTCTTTTTCTGTTAAATGTTTAACACATGTATTTTGTCTACCAAATCCATTGGCAGCAATTAAAGGTGTTATGTTTTTGTGACATTCAGGTGTATTGTATAATTGCATACTAAGAGCATGTATGCATGTGTGCAATATATACTGTATATATATATATATATTTTATTTTTTTTTTTTCTATTTACTATAGTTACCAAACAGAAGTTAAGTTCTCTGGACTCAGTTTGCTATGTTTGTGGATATTACAAAAGTCCAAAGCAAGTGAGATATAACATTCTTGGTGGCAACAAATTTTGCAGATAATATGAAGCCTATTTTGGAATGCCTATGGGAGACTAAGACAAGTTGTAGACACTTCATTTATGTTGGTTTTTTTTTTGGTAGTTGTTGGCACATCAGCTTCTGTGGCCATAGTGCACCTCCCAAGGTTTTTGCAGTACTTTGATCCAAGCCCGAGGCGGGATTCGAACCCGTGATTGCCAGGCAGGCACTTTACCCACCTGGCTAGCCCGGTCGGCTCATTTCTGTTGTAGTAGTTGAAGGTTAACATCAGAGGAATGGTTTTGTGGTAGTAGTGAGTGCCTTATGCTACATCTCGAAAATGGAAAAAGCACACAAACTATCACAATGACCACTTTTGTATACCAAAAATATCAAAATTTAAAAAGTCAACAGATAAAAGTTGACTTGTATCACAAAACCATCTTCTACTGCTCCTGTGCCGCACAATGAAAACCTGCCAATTCCCAATCTGCCTTCCAGAGAAGAGGCTGTAGAACTGCATGATGACTGGTAAATTTTTTTAATTGGGATTACCATATTTCCCCAGTCAGCAAGAATTGGATGACTTAATGAGGTACCCAGGTTTAACCATATTGTATTCCATTCTTTTTCCAAAACCTCCACATACAAAAAAAGACGTCACTTATGCACATTTTGCAGAATTCTTACTCTGTTGTTGATTTGATTAGACAGTTCAAGTAAACGTTAGAAAGCTGTGTTGTGCACTCTGTTCATATTAAAGTGGCCTATGGAAATGTGAAATGTATTAGCAAAATATCAAGCATGCTCATATAAAATGAGATGACTGGCAGGGACTTAAAAATGCTAGGGTTCCCTTCTGGGTTTGTATGATGGTTTCAACATTTAAGGAAAAAAAAACCCAGTTTCTAATTTTCTTAAATGACATCGTATCGACCCTTGAAGAATCCCACTTCTAACATTAGCCCATTCTGAAGAGTAATCATTCATCATAATGCCTCTGACCCTACAGCCACCCTATGATCCATCTAAGAATTTTTACCTGCGATTCCATCATGTTACAGCTTATACAGTAAGCTCTCATGTAGGACTGAGTCAAATACTTTTCTGAAACTCAAGTAAACAATGTCAAAATTATTTCCTACACCCAGCTCAGCAAATTGTCAAAATGCTAACCAGATTGGTTAAACATAATTTTTCCTTCAGAAAGCCATACTGTTTTTCATTCAGAATTCCATTCCTAATAACAATCCTGTACTTCACTCTTGGTCACTGCTTCCATGATTTTCCCTTGCCACTGAAGTCAGACTGACTGGTTAGTAGTTACACTCTTAGAGTTGCCTTCGTACACTGGCAAAACATTGGCCCTTCTCCAATCGTGATGCCTTCATAATGAATTTTAATGAATCTTGATGGTTCAAGGCATTGCATTCTTTTGCTGCCTCCCTCAAAATTAGTGGGTATCTTCCTGCAAACTATCTCCCCCCACGCACATCACCAATCCTGACGGTTAGAAAAAGCATACAATACTAGATTGAAAGATTTTTTAATGGAGCAGGAAAAAGGGAGAATAAATTTAAGCATGGAAAATTAGAGGACAAGATGGTTGTGCCATGGAAAAAGTAACTGATCATGGGCAAAGAGAAAGGACAAGAGTTTTTCATTTCCATGGAATTGTAACTTCATTGTTTTGGCTACCTACCAACCTGTAAAAAACATTTTGCAGCCTTTTTCAGTTTTCTAATGCACATCAGGCTTTTTAATTTGATTTTTTTTATACTTGTACCGCTTGTGTATATTTGTACAATCTTGATGTACAACAAGTATATGTATGGCTCGCCATAGACATACATGAAGTAAATGTATTTTCAAAACTTATTCCTTGAAAAAATGGTGCCTGACTGAACAAAACAATGCTAAAATAATTGTGTATATACGCTACCACCAAAAAGCGTACACGCACACACACAAACACACACATTTTAATATTTATAGTGGCAAATGACACAAAGTTATAGGGAATCAGCCTGGGGGAAAAAAAACTATGTACCTCACCTCTACATCCCCTCTAACAATGTCTAACCCTTTCTTAAATTTATTCAAACTACCCACTTCTACATAACAGCAGCTAGAGGTTCCAACAATAAATTACTGTCTGGCTGAAAGAAAATTTTTGCACATGTATTCTGAAACCACCTTTTTCAATTTAAATTTATGTCTCATGTATGCAGCACCTCCGTAGCCGAGTGGTCAGGAGCGAGAGTGCAGTAGCAAGTGCTCTTTGAGTAAACCGGGGTTCAAGCCCCTGACTGCTAAATACGGTTGATCTGCCAACCTGCACTGGACCAGCGTGGCAGATTATGGTCCATTTCCCTCAGCATGTTGAGGAGCCTTCCATCCTGCAGTGGGTTGATAATGGCTGCAGTTTATCTTCTTTTTTTTTTTATGTATGCAGCGGAAAAACAGTAAGGATGCTATCAGCATCCCTACTCTCAATCAGGTCTTCTTACAGTTGTCTAGTTTCCAGGCATTGCAATTTGCAAAACTGACATCTTCCTTGGTAAGAGTACCCTTTTCTGTCTGACCAATCTTGTTGTTGTTCTCTGTATCTGTTCCAAAATACCCTTTTTAAAATTAACATTAACATAATGAAGCTTTCAAACCTGAATGCACTACTCAAGATGCAGCCTAGCCATTTCCTTATACAACAGGATACTTGCCTTCTTTTCACGGTCCACTGGATCTTAGCATTAGTAGTGGCAAATGACACAAGAAAGCAAACTTATACAGCATCAGCCAAAAAAAAAAAAAAAACCCTTCCCATTTTATCTATCCATTCCCTCCAACAGTTTGTTTAGTTCTTCCTTGAATTTATTCAAGCTGTACACTTCCACAACATCACATGAAAGTCTGTTCCAGTGTTCAACTACCTGCTGGAAAAGCAAACTTTCACCCATCTATCCTTCCTCAAGGATGGATGGATGCAGAATTTATGCCTGCTCATGTACATAGTCTAAGCAAGAGGAAAAATCCCATCAGCAGTGAGCTTGCTCAATCCAATCAAAGCCTTAAACACCTCAATCAGATCACCTCGCAGATGCCTAGTCTTTAAATGAAGCCTGTCTTGGTATGTGTACCCATTTGTTCCCCTCACCAGTCTCACTGCCATTCTCTGCACCCAGTCCAGCAGACCTACATCTTTCCTAAAACCCACAGCAACTGTCAGGCCTCAAGATGTGGCCTGACAATTGCCTTGTACAATGTAATAGTCACCTCCTTATCCCTGCTAGCAAAATTCCTGTATATTATTGACAAAACCATACGTTCTATCCTGGCAGCCTGTCTGCACTGCTCACAGAAGTTCATATCTGACTGCACAGTTACCCCCAGGTGTTTTTCATTTTCCACTATTCTGAGTATAGTACCACACAGTTGATAAGTTACTCAGATTACTGCTACCTCATGTTGTCAATGTTAAACTTCAACTACTATTTCTCAGCCCATTGACTAGGGTCGGATTTCCCGTTAGGTACCATAGACACAGTGCCTAGAGCCTACAAAAATTTTAGGGCCTATGAAGGAAGGAATAATTTAAAAAAAAAAAAAAAAAAAAAAGTTTAAAAAACCATTCCTACATGTAATATTTCTTTGCAATCAACTCTAGGAACTTGAATTCAATACGGATACGCTATCTAGCAACTGTTCTCGAAACTAGAAGAATCGAAGTGATGGTTCATTGAGGTGGTTTATCATTTATTATAGTTGAAACTTGAGTCATTGACATTGACTGCCATATTTCCTGAATGAACTGACTCGGCCATATATTTTCCAACATGCATTTAATGGTGACGGTTTTACTTCTTTGAGCGATAAAGCTATGATTCCAATACAGTCCACAATTCAAAAATGTTTCCATGCCTCCATCACTTCAATTTCCCATCAATTCAATTCAGAATAAATTTTTTCCAAAATCCATTGTAACAATTTTCTAATGAGTTTCAAAGATAGATATAATGCCTTGATCTAATTAAAAAAGTTGTAATAGGTGGTAGGAACATTACTTTGTTTGGATGGCCTGGCACATTATCCCATAGTAATAAAACTTTGAAATCTAGATTTTCCCACAAGTTCAATAACACATGGATTTCCCAACAAAGTAAAATACGGGGATTTCCCAATTTTTTTTTTTTTTTTTTTTTTCGCGATTAGCAAGCCAAAAGTGGAGATTCACAAAAAAAGAATGGAAATTTTGAAAAATTACATCCAACATAATAGCAGAGAAGCCCCACAGAAAAGCTCAAAAATACCGTGTTATGTGAGGCTTGCCACAATTCTCTAATCGTGTTAGAGTGAAACCATGCTGTGTGAGGATTGCCACACTTTATTGACCATGTTAGAGCGAAATCTTGCTGTAGAAGTGCCATGTTATGCGGGGGTTGCCTGTATTATATCAATAATAATATCATCAAAATCTGCCTGGATAAACATGGCTCGACACTGATATACAATGTATATGGAAAATGTATGAGCCACACAAGTTTGTTCTTATCATGGCATGTAGAGCCAAGCCGACTGATTTCTAAAAGGGTGTTATCATCATATGTCACACTGATGACTTGTTGATTCATGCAGCTTCTTACAGTATATACCATCCAAAGTCAACCATCCATAAAATCATGAAATGAAAATGATGATAATGCCACCGCTCAGAAACATACAGGAACACCATGGAAGCCCACTCCAAGTGACATCTGATTACTTTGAGTGGGCTTCCATGGTACAACAACTGACATAATTGGTCCATAGAGCAGTGGTTCTTTTGGGTGACAAATCTTATTATACCCTATTCAGATCAGTTGAATGGGTGTGGAGGATGCTTGGAGAACGTCTGTTACCAGAGTGCATTGTGTGCTGACAATAAAATTCAGAAAAAGGGAAGTTATGGGGCTGTTTCTCATAGTATGGTCTAAAACCTTTGGGTGACTGCATAGGAAACCATGAACACCAATGCCTAGGTAACAATTTGGACAATCCCATGCTCCCTTCAATGTGACAGTTCTCTGGCACAGACCCACATTTGTTTGAATATGATAATGCCCCATACCATATTGCCAGTGTTGAAAAGTTGGAATGGCCAACACAGAGTCCCAATTTGAACTCTATGGCTGTGGAATGAACTTGAATATCAGGTGAGTGCCAGACCAACACACTAGTGAAGTGAGTGGCAATGACAGCAATGTGAATGAAACTGATGTGTGTCAGGATACTTTATGTAGGGTAGTGTATTCTTTTTAATTCTAGTCTTGTGATTGGCATACAGTTCTCAGATGAATATTATTTCAGAAAAAATGTGTGAAGAATATGTTTAGCGAAGTCAGCTAGCAGGCTACGAAAGCAACTGAGCCGCAGTTTTGTGAAAATGAAAAAAAACTCTTGTACTCATTTTCCACTGATGGAGAAACATTACTTGTGAAGAAAAAGTTGTATTGATACCAAACATACAGCTCAGCATGTGTCTTATAATCATCCATATAAGGATTTTAGGCCCAATTAAAATTTAAAAGGCCACTGTTCTATCTAATCCCCATAAAGAAAACAAAATTGGAACAGCAACTCTGATCCAGCTCAAAATTTCAGGACTTATTTAGAAACAGCCATCACAAAGAACATATTCTTAAACATTTTATCTGTTTTTGCTGCTCCATCAAAACATTTTTTTTATCTAGTCAACAAACTTTTTGCAAAACTATGTTATTAAACATATTAGTTATACATTACTTAACATATAACTAATATATATTAAACTTATATATTGTTAAAAATTAAAACTATATTATTAAAATATATTATTGGCTAAGGTAAAGAAAGCCAACACGAGAACCACTGGAAACTTTTACCCGTCAAAAACGTTTCCTGGTACCGCAGCGTCTCCCTGCATTCTTGGTAAACAAATGGTGCATGTTATTGGTAGTGGGAGTAGAAGTCGATAACAATGTATTGATTAGTTTTTTTCTTATTATTAAAAGCAGATTGGACTGAAATTTACTTATGGGTACACCCTCCACAGACTGCCTTAGTCTTAGGGTGTTTATCCCCTCTTACCGCTGTTTTAACCCAATACAAAAACTACTTCTACAGACCGTGCATGTTATCGGTAGTTGCAGCAGAAGTCATTTTCTTATCGTGTTAAAACAGCAGGAAGGGGGGATAAAGACCCTAAAACTGAGGCAGTCTGGAGGGCGTACCCGTAAATAAATTTCAGCTGCGAAGGTATTACACTCATGAATGCCAATAATCTGCTTTTAATAATGAGAAAAAACTAATCAATACGTCGTTTAGTAACGAATGGGCCTGGAGTACTGGGGTCCATGGTATTAATAATATTCACATAAGTTAAATCCAGTTTAATACAAATATATACTAACAAAAAACTACTGTTTTTTGTTAGTATATATTTGTATTAAACTGGATTTAACTTACGTGAATATTATCAATACGTCGTTATCAACTTCTACTGCCATTACCGATAACACACACCATCTGCTTACCGAGAATGCAGGGAGAAGCTGTGGTACCGGGAAACGCATTTGACCACTAAAAGTTTCCCATGGTTCTCGTGTTGGCTTTCTTTACCTTCAACCATTAAACTTATATATTTTGACATTCACTTATTTCATTCTTTTATCAAAAAAAAAATAAAATAAATAAAAATACTCATCATATATAGGTAGATGACTAAACCTAATGATGAACCATACTATTACTAAGCTATCCAGTCATTTGAACAGGAACCGCTAAACTTAACACTTGTGTTGGAGCTGGGAAACAAAAGAAAGCTAGTTTATCCTGTACATATAAAAAGTACAATTTAATGTCACATTAAATTGCAATCAGATGCGACTCATTGAGAACTATAATTATAAAGAAAATGGTATGGATTTGGCCAAATGATCTGGCCTCAGCAATTGCATTTTTTTTTGTTTATCTACAAAATGTATTGTAGATACGCATAACTATGCTCCATATGGTTGAAATGTAAATATTTTTCAATGTTTGGGAATTACTTGAGAAGGAAAAGTTGGATTAACTCCACACTCTCTTCATACATTCTACTGATCCATGAGATCAGAATGATAAGAAATAATTTTCTTGTATTTCACTTCTCACCTCAGGGCATATCACTATGTAGTGATCAAAGAGATTGTAAAAACAAATGAAACCTTGTTTATCCAAAGCCCTTTTAGTATTAGTATAGCCATATAGTGCAGGGAAGCTATAGGCTTTTGCTGGTGCAGCAAACAAAAAGGTAGACAAGAAAATACAAATTATGCACTTTCCTCTACACATAGGTAACTATCCAGTTGACCTTTAAATTTCAAACTGCCAGCCTCAACTACCTGCAGAAGCAACTTGTTCCAGTAGCCAAAAACTCAATGTGGTGTTGCAAAGAGGTATTTTTATTGCTGCACTCAATGATAAATGGTTGGCTTCTTGTCAGAACTGCATCTTAAAAATAAACATGCTTTCTTTGGACCGAACTGAAAACTAACTACAATCTAGTCTAAACCTCTTCCCCTGTAATTTGAATTTATGACCTCATTCTGCAATTCTTTATAACTTTAAATTCTGCTTTCATTTATTTTACTAACCACTCAGAGCCTAATAAACCTCAAGGAGGTCCCCTCTAAGGTGCCTGGTTGCCAAGCTCTGTAGCCCACAATCAAAGTCTTTCCTGGTACAGTCATCCATTTGCTGATATCACCATGCAAGTTGTCCATGTTAGGACCCTTTCAAGAAGCTCAATGTCTTTTTTTTTTAGATGTGATCTTACAATTACCTTATACAGTGGGATTACGACCTCCCTATCTCTACAGGATAGTGTTCAATAATCATCAATAGGAAACCATGGACTTTCCTGGCCACCTATTTACGCTGCTCAAAAAACTTCATATCTGCCTGTATCATAACTCCCAGATTCCTTTCTTCCTCTACTGTTTTTAATTTAACATCACTAAGTTTTAATTTATTTTGGGGTTGCTATTCTCCATGCGTAAGACCTTTCAATTTGCTACATTAAAACATAGCTGCCAATTTTTTGACAATTCTTGAAGCTTGTTCAAGTCATCCTGAAAGAGTGCTGTTGGCACTGATTGTTAGCAACTCTCCCAATCTCTAAGTCATCTGAAAATTTTGACATCATTCTCTTTATCCTTTTGTTGATGTATTTTATGAAAATTTAAACAAGTCCCCAAGGGGGACTCCACTTCTGACGTTACACCAATCTGAAGAATATCCATTGATCAGAACCATCTGCCCTGCAATCCAGCTTGGAATCTTTCCAGTAATCCCAACATGTTCCAGCTTATACAGTAACCCCTCACTAGGGACTGAGTCAAATGCTTTGCTAAAATTCAAATAAACTGTGTCAAAATTGTTGCCTAGATTCAGCTCTTGAGTAACTGTGTCAAAATAGCTTAACTAGTCAGCAAAACAATTTTTCCTTAACAAAACCATGTTGTGTGTCCTTCAGAATGCCATTTTTTTCTAAATTATTTCTAAATGTCCCTTGATTTCAATCCAGGAACATTTAGAAATAATCTTCTAAGCAACTCTTAATCATAGCTGCTTCTTTTTTTTGTATAAATATTGTTGTATTGGTGCACAGATACTTTCAAAAGCATAATAAAAGAGTCAAGGATAATATAAACATCATGACAATAGTTAAGTTCAAGGCACCTCGAGTGATGGAAAATATAAAAAAAATTGTGCACGTCAAACACACAGTGGGAGTTATGTGAAACTTCTTTAGGTGAACATTTATCACTTGACTGAGGATCCCTTATTGACCGTATGAATGCCACAGGTGACGAGTCTGCACGAATGGGAGCCTTGGAGATATGAGACATTCCATTACCAAATCTAGTTTCGGCAAGTGCTGTGGCATCGGATGATATTTAAAACCATTTGACTTCGGTAGAGCCAGAATCACTTTGTTCTTGAGAGAGCCACTTCTAAACCAAAGTAACAAACACAATTTGGTCACAGTAGCCCTTGTGCCATTAAATTCCACTCCAACATCTTGAGAGAGCCATGACAGCTGTAACAGGCCAACAATTTGACTTACATCCTCATTTGGAAATGCTGTTTGAAGAAGAGCATGATCTTCAGCTACAATCTTTACATCATTCTTGAACCAAACACACGGAACAGACTGAACCAAAATCATTACCCAGGAATGTACTTTTAAACTGTGCGCGGATGCATTGGTGTTTCTTAAAATCCTGTTGCTTATGCCCGCTGTGTTGAACAATTTGATGGATTACTTCTGGCAGTCGGTTTTGGCTTCTTCACTTTTCGTTTATGATTGGTCTTCGAGACCTCTTCATCGTTTTCATTTCCAGTATCAACTTCCATGACTCCTTCCAAATTCACTTCTATCATTTCTGGAGAGATGTAAGGCTCTGAAGATGTGAACATTTATCACTTGACTGAGGATCCCTTATTGACCGTATGAATGCCACAGGTGAAGGAATCGCACGCTGTAATTTCTTCCGCTGTTGAAATAGCTTAGATCTCTCCTTTTGTACTCAATGTGGTTTCAGTGGTCACGCTGCACGTACGCATGCTGTATATGCCTTACAATGCTCACTATTATTATCATCATCAGCCATATGGTGCAAGGAAGCCTGAGGCTTATGCAGCACCAGCCAAAAAAAATTCCCGAGTTCCCCTGAGAGAGAGAGAGAGAGAAGTAGAAAGGAATCACCAAGAAAGAGAAGAATGATGATATCCAGCTCAGGACCCTGGGTGTGCCAAGCCCATACTCACAAAATGTGAGCCCTTGGGGTTAGTCTTCGACATTGAATTATAAATTTTTTCTGTCAAAATTTTTGATGTTAAAAACGTTTTTACTGGCATAATTCCAAAAATTTTGTAATGACAAACTTTTCTGCTTTTGTAATGACAAACAGTCATGTGAAAAGCATTATAGAAGTGACATCATCTTCAGCCAGTAGCAAATTATTGTAACATGTATTGTTGGAATCATACTTGTATGGTGGCAACAATAATTTATCTTCTACTGGACCAAATTTAATGAAATTTTGCATGGAGCTTCATCTTAGCTCTATTACCAGAGGAAAAACCTTCAAACCTCTGAAAATTGCTGTAATATTTCCAGGATGGTGGAAAATATGAACATGTGATCAAGGAAAATTTCTCAAGTAATAAACAAGATAATGTAGATGTATAACATATTGTTGGAAAGCTAAGGAATTTAGAAACAGAAATATTAAGGTTTTAA
Organism: Mastigoproctus giganteus; assembly: GCF_048544385.1. NCBI lineage: Eukaryota > Metazoa > Arthropoda > Arachnida > Uropygi > Thelyphonidae > Mastigoproctus > Mastigoproctus giganteus. The sequence goes on along the minus strand of NC_143584.1, from coordinate 216,376,947 downwards.
GATACAAAAAAAAAAAATTTTGGAAACTGGGAAATGAGTTAATTCGAAAACGCATCTGGTTTCAAGTCATCTGGTGTTTTCAGACTGAATGTAATATTTGTATTTACAATTAAATTCTGAGTCTAGAAAAGAGTTCTGCACATTTATGAAAACATTCTTCAACTTGGACATGTCATCAAATCTTTCGATAAATACTACACATATGGAACAAAAAAAACAAAAAACAAAAAAACACAACTATAGATGGTGTATTTAGTCGTGAACTAAAATCTCTTCAATGTAAAAATTACATATCCTACTTTAGTCATCACAGACCAATACTTTCAGTAACCGATATGTAATTATTATTAATAAAATAAAAACATTGTTATATTATTATCTATGAATTTTATTAAATGTGCTTGCGCAAATGGTTGTGGTGTGTTTGTGCTCCTGCAAAAGTGAGCTAAATGAATGGTTTCTGATGAATCTGCTCCAACATTTTTATACTGTCTGAATCAGCAAGTTATGTTCGTCACATCCATCAAGAAGAAGAGGTTTTGGAAAGATGGTTTTCATGCTATAACGAATGAAATTTATATTTCCTCTCTACAAGGCATCTCAGATCATTTCCGTAGGTGCTCCAGAAACTGGGAAATATCAACGAAAGGATTACTCCCTCGCAGTATAACCAAGGTTATACTTTACTGTTTTTGTCTGATAATAGCACGCAAGGTCACCTGCCATTGTTCTTACGAAGAGGACTGAGCCTTTCAAAAGACCCTCTGCTAGTTAATCTGCAGTGGTGCGAAATCCAGAACTGTTGTTTAAATTTAGGAATGTTGTTAGGAATGCCTGTTGCTTAAATTAGGAATCTACTAAGTATATCTTTAAAATTCGCTCTTTGAATGAAATGTAATTGAATTCTGAAGAATTTTAACTAAAGTTTATGGATACGTTTAGTCTAAAATTATTTCAGATAGCAATAATTCTGTGCTGTAAATCTCATACCTTGTATATTTTTTATTGTTTAATCTCAAAAGAAATTCTGTATACTTATTCTTAATTACAATAGCTCCGCAAGTGCATATTATTTGCCAATTGTGCAAAAAGAAATGCAAAGACTTCCTTCAATGCAATGGGGAATGCGGTCTTGTGTACTGCATCAAATGCATAGATATGTCAACTGCCAACTGGAAAAAGATGTCACAGGCAGCGATTGACTCTTTTTTTTTTTTTTTTTTTTTTTTTTAGGAGCATTAGCAACTAAGGCCATATTGCTCCGGGGATATGCGGTGGTCATTCCCTGACCTTTCCGCATCCTTCGTATTTGGTGGCGACGGGCTTGAACCCCAGTTTAATCAAGAAGCGTGTGCTACGCACTGCTGCTGCTCCTTCCCACCTGGCTACGGAGGTGCCTGCGATTGACTCGTGAAAGGGCCCTTGTTGTATAAATCACAGGCAATCAAAGAAAAAGCAGACGAAACATGAAAATAACTTAGGCTCCAGCCCAGCTGATCCCTCAAGCCCTCCCGACGATGAACCTCAGTGTTTCAACTGTTCCTCATCGTCAATGAATACTTGGCAGAGTGGGATATCCGAGGCCATACCTCATGACGTGGCATCAGAGCAGACAAATCGCTCCTTCTCTGACCTCCTTAACCAAGAAGTTTCACAAGATGAAAATCAAAATGAGCTGACCACAAAACTCATTTTTCAAATCTTAGACACTCACAAATTGATGAAACTAAAAAAATCAGATTGGAAAACGTGCAATTGCATTAATTTAATTATATTTTACTAAAGAAACTTTCGGATTTGACAGATCTTATTCAAAACTCCAGCAGGTCAGTAAGTCCTACATACAATGTAAAATTCCACTTTCCAGCCAACCCATGCTCCTGTTGCAGAAGCCACTTACACATCTATTATAAAGCAACCTCCGTACCCTCCAGTATATGCTCCTATCCCCAGTGAGTCTCAGAAAACATCTAAGGACGTCAATCGAACTGCAAATCCACTCCTAGAAGATGTCATTTCCTCTAGGCGGCGGACAGATCTCATCGGAATCTATCTGCCTCTAATCACACAGGCAGACGTCGACATCCTCCTCCTGTTGTGGGAACAGCCACCAACTCTACAATCAGAGAAATCCCCAGAACCAAAAGTTCGACCAAGGGTATTTTTGTCTCGAGACTCTAACCCCAACTCTGCGATAGAGAAGTAGAGCAGCACATCAGAACGCAGCTGCAGATAGAAACAAAGGCAATAAAAATGATTTCTAAACACGAGTCGTACAGCTCTTTCTACATTCAATGCCAGCAAACAGACTTTGATGAATTACTGAAGGACCACTGTTGGCCTGTGGGAACTATCATTCGGCCTTTCTACGGACGACCCCCTGTCCCTAGGTTACCAGCTAGTGACTTAGCTATCGAAACAAGTGAGCATGAATGACAATCCATGCATTTTTCAGATATCCAGGAATTTCTACAGGAAATAATGTCTACAAATGATTCATCTGTCTCTTTAGCCTACCAGAATTTCAATGACACTAACTCTTGTGAAAACATCTTTCTACCCTGTCACTTGCCATCAATTAAGCCAAACAACTTATGCCTTACTGCAGCATCAAATGATGCAATTACTGTATTCTATATGAACGCACGCAGCCTTGTAAAACATAATGATGAAATCCTTGCTCAACTGACATCATGGAATCTGCATCCAGACCTGATGGTTTTTACTGAAACCTGGTTCTCTCCTGAGGTTTCAATCCAAATTCCAGACTACTTTCTTTTTCAAAGTTGCAGAGGTGATTCAAAAGGTGGTGGAGTTGCTATTTATGTTCATAGTCATCTGCGATGCTCTGCCTTTCCTATCTCAAATCTGCCTGATCAAGCTTGTGAACTCACTTTTATCCGCATTGCCTCTTTGGTGATCGGGTGTCTATACCGACCTCCCTCAGCTTCAGTTAACAGCTTCCTTGTAACTCTTGACAACACTATCTCATTTCACAAGCAAATCCCTAAGCCTTCTACTGATTGGTGACTTTAATATTAACATTCTTCAAAGCTCATCCTCTCAGGTGCAAGACCTCCTAGATGTCATTACTTCAAATGGTTTCTCTGTTCTTACTGATGGAGATATCCCGACTAGAATGGGAGAGTCCCACAATTCCCTTCTTGACTTCGCAATTGGGGAATGCTCTCTCACGTATGCAATACTTGATACAACTATTTCGGATCATCGTCCCATCTTAATGGTAATCGAAAATGAAATAAATGAAGCAGAGATCATGCATACTTTCAAATCTATAACTCTAGACTCTCTCAATCAGCTTTGTCACGACCTGCAGCAATCAACGTGGGATGGAGTGCTTGCTACAAGTGATCCTGAAAGCTTTTTTAAGCATATCCGAAATAGCTATGAAAAATACGTGTCATATATCAGGAGCCCAGGAATAAAAAGGCCGCCAGGCCAAGAGGGAAAATATGCCCGTTCATCTCAAACAAGATTTGTAATATGTTAAAGAAAAGAGACAACTTTGCAAGAATTGCTGGAGCAACAGGAATTGAGGCAGATAAAATTAAATACACAACATACAGAAACAAAGTCACTGACTGCATTCGGTCAGAGAAAAGAAAGTACTATAGTTCTCAACTTACAGGTATCATAACAAGCAAGAAAAAATGGACAGTTTTGAACAAACTATTACCGGGAAGGAAACTGAAATCACGGAGCTACGTTGGAGATGTAGTTGAAAATGAGGTACTCATTTCAAATGACGAGCTAAAAGCTACTGCCTTCTGTAACCACTTTAATTCAAGTGTAAATAACCTCTTTCAAGACGAACTTGACTTCAGAGACAATGAAATGAGAGAATCTGCCAAGCTCAATCAGAAACTTTTTTTCTCATTCCTCTCTCTGATAAAGAGATTTTAATCAATTGAATCAATTGATTAATCATCAATCAATTGAAAGAAAAGGGAGCCCCTGGCTTTGATGAAATATCTCCGTCTCTGCTGAAAAAGAGGTCCTTAGCTCAATTCTTATGCCACTGAAGTATATATTCAATCTCTCCTTTCAATCTGACAAATTCCCTTCTCAATTCAAAAAAACAATAATCATTCCTGTTCCAAAGGGAAACCTTTTTGTAACTCCATCAACAACTTTCGACCAATAGCTCTACTCTCAGTTTTTGCAAAATTACTCGAAAAAATTCTTCATAGCAGACTCATGGGTTTTCTTGAAGAAAATCAGCTCATCCATCAACAACAGTATGCTTATCGCTCTAAAAGATCCACTGATCTTGCAATTGACTTCTGCTCAAGGATCACTGATAGCCTTGAAAAGGGTCACTATGCTATAGCACTGTTTCTTGACTTATCTAAAGCTTTTGATTGCATAAACCATACTATTCTACTTAACAAACTCAATAACCTTGGCTTGAGAGGGAAAATTAACCTTCTCCTTGAAAACTACCTTACCAATCGGCCGTTTGTCGTAAGAACAAATCACCCATACTCTGACATCTGTCATTTCTACAGGGGAGTACCTCAAGGCTCACTTCTTGGACATATCCTATTTGTTCTATACATCAATGAATTTCTCTCTCTTCTTCCATCTTCTCACCTAGTAGCGTATGCCGATGATATTTCCATCCTAATCACAGATAAAGACCCTAATGAGCTCCAACTCAAAATCTCTGCCTTGCTTTCTGTGATGCATAATTGGCTTCAAAAGAATCAGCTTATACTGAATCCAGAAAAATCAAAATATATGGTGTTTAGAATGAAAAACAAACCACTAAATATTGATTTAGATGTAACATACAAAGGAAAACAACTTGAAAGGGTGAATGAAACCAAGTTTCTCAGAATCTGGCTAGATGATAAGCTAAGTTGGGCAAACCAAATGATAACCCTACGAAAGAAAACTTCGTCACTAGCGGGAATACTCACCAGGGTCTCTGCCTGGGTGTCTCCTTCTCTTCTCAGACAAGTATTCCTTTCTTTAATTCAGCTGCACCTCACCTATGGAATCATCTCATGGGGGTAACACCAGCCAAGAAAACCTCGCAAGAATCAACTCCATTCTCAATCGATGCGTTCATTCAATTTTGGGCCTTCCCTGGAACGCATCAGTTAGTTCGAGATACAAGGAAGTAAGACTCCTAAGCATCTACCAACTATTGCAGAAAGCCGAGGCGATCCTTGTTTACAATGCTTTGAAGACACCAGACTTCCCCCCCCCCCCCTTCAGATCCTTTTTCATAACCATAGAAGAAGAAATATCGTACAATCTAAGAAATGAAGCCGACCTGAAGGTTCCGCTTTTCAGAAAAGCCATAGGTCAGAAAAGCATAAAATACAGGGGTGCTAAAACCTGGAACAAACTTCCTGCAAAAATCAAAAATGTTAATTCACTAAATCAATTCAAGAAACTACTAATTGAACACATCACCAGGGATGTCTGATTCAAATTACCTTCCACTCAACTCCTGGATTTTAAAAACACCAACATGGAAATAATGTACAAATGTTAAAGGAGGCAGTTGGCAAATAGTTTGTAAATTTCTGTGCATGTATCTCATAATTTTTCTTTTCTCTCCTCATTTAATTGTAAAAATGTTCACAATGACGTTATAAGTAGTGATGCTTTTTGAAGTCTCCTGTAAAGAAATGTACAAAAAACTCCAATTTATTTATGTCTTTCCTTGTTGAACATTACCTGTAAAATTTCAGAACTGTACATTTTTCAATTGTATATTCATAATTTTTAAGGGAACACCCCCTAAAAAGCCATTGGCTTATGTGTTCTCCCTCCCTTTTTGCTGTTATCTCCCCAAAAAAAAAAAAAAAAAAAAGGTAACATAAAATAGGGATAAATGTATTATTATTATTATTATCTGAAAATTAAAATGTTTTTTATGCCTGCTGACGACTCTTAAATGTAAAACATGCTAAATATGCTAGCGGCAGGATACATTACGTACCTGGTACAGAATTTTGTTATTAAATATGGTGGAGAATGGCAAAATAAATAGCATAATGCAGTCAGTAGAGGTACTGATTGGGTCATGCGTCGCTTGTGCCTGGTGTGGTACAATGGTGGGGGTGAATCATTTCATGCCGCATTTTCATGGCAATTTTTGCCAATCCACGGATGCATTTCACGTGCACCATACACCTTACACTCACTACGGTGGACCCATGGTTTAGGATTGGTTCACTGTACAATCAAATCACTTTACGATGGACACTCCATAACAAAATACGATATGTAGTAAGTGCCAGTCATTGTGATCACATTTGCGAATTGAATTTTAATTCTATTAACGGCGATTCTAATAAGCAAAAATAGGAAAAATATTATCCGCAGGCTATAAAAGTAAAGATATAAAGCACAGATTTACACTTTATTACCTTACCAATTAACAAAATTAAATGATACCTGAAAATCGGAAGAATATTTTCCACAGGTTAACAAAACAAAGGAAGGTAATTACACTGCGTATTCACCCACCAGGTGGCCACCCTCCTGATTACTAACACAGCCTAATGTTGCTTAACTTCAGTAATCACACGAAAACCGGGGCATTTAGCCTAGTACAACAGTTCACTGTTGAGAGTACCTGTAATGCATTTATGTACCTGTAATACTTATGGCAACAGTCGCATTTTCGTTGTGTTTTTTGTCAATCCATGAACACAAGTTACTCCCATCTGAAAACAGCCTGGAGTGCACCTAAAGAAGTTTCACTTCAAAAGTCATTATACACATCAGGCATGGCCTTGTTCTCTACATAGTTTCTCATCCTGATATTCAGAAAGGTGACTAACCAGATCTGACCCAAAATTTTACTCTAGGAACAAAGGCCCATAGATGGAATTTAAGTCATTTTCGGGGAAAATAGATATTCTCAAAAAACATGTTTGCAAAAACAGTTTCAAGTTATACAAGTAAATGTAATTGGTCTTTTCATTGGGTTTTTTTTTTTTTTTTTATTCTTTGCGATCTGTATAAGTTACTTGGAACCAGAGCTCTGTTTCAAGCAACTTACACAGGATCTCAAAGATTAGAAAACTAACAAACCATCTCAACATTTTTATCGTTAAATATATTTTTGAATACATTTTTTTATAAATTTCAATTTTCAATTTTTTATTATCAATGTTTAAAAATTATTATTTAATCATTATTTTAATAATAAATAATAATGACAAATAATCATTAATGCACACACATCAATCAAGCAACTCATACGCTATCAAATTCTTTTTCCAGGTGATTTCAATGACTGAATTTTTTTTTTTTTTTTACCTAGAACTAAGAGATTTTATCCTAAATCTGATTTGAACACTATTGATTGGTTCATTCATTAAGGTGATGAATGCCACGATCTCTTTAACATATGAACTAAGGGAACCTTATCCTAGAACTGAGAGAACTTATTCTAAAACTATTTGTTATCCGAAGGTCGTAACACAGTGGGTCTTGTGAGTCAGTCATTCACACAGTAAGAGAATTTTTCTGAATTTGTTGGATAACTGTTTTCTACACCAGCATGTTACAAAAGCCAACAAGAGAGCAATATTCTTGATCTGATTATCAGCAGTGACTCATCATGCAATAAGAATTTCCAGATAAAAGGAACTAGTAGGCGGCAATATTATCCCTGCCACTAGTAGTACTTTTATATGGTGGTTTATTGAGGCAGAATTTTGCTTCCATAAAGGTTATGATGGTCTTAGATAGTTTTTGAATTCTTTTCAGTGCGACCAACTAATAATTCTATCAAGTGCAAATTCTAAATGGGAAGCATTGAAGCATCTAAATGGGAAGAATTACAGAAGACAAGCCAAGCTTTAAGTCAACTAAGAGATATTGTTCACATATTAGATCTAAACAGACATCAGATGAACTGATGAGACTAAGGGCAGGAAAGAAAAATGGGATGATTATAAATTATCAGGGAATGCAGAAACCTGGAGTAAGTACAAACTAGTCTGTAATCAAGTCAATCAGTGGGACCTGATTGAAGTGTAAGACTTTAAATGGATTGAGTAAACTATATGCTGATGGCATCCTTACTCTTTCACAACACACATAAAGGAACATAAATTTAAATTGAAAAAGAATGGATACACAATAGATGTGTAAAAATTTGCTTTCAGCCAGAGTAATTTATTGTTGGAATAAACTTCCATTTGGTGTTGTGGAAACAAATTTGAACAAATTTTAAGGACTAAACAAATTATTATTAGGAGGAACAGAAAGATAATGTGGATAGTTTTTTTATTATTTATTTATTTTATTTGTTTAAGTTTGCATTATTTGCCACTACTAACCCCAATAACCTTACACTATAGAAGAAACGTTCCAACCTAAACAGGTAGAATGTTTCTTCTAATAATCAATCTACTTTACAATTTCAACATTTCTAATTGCATACTGCTCAAGTTTACTCTCGTGGTTTCTCTTATCTATAGATCAATGCAAAGTACCATACTGTGAAAGTTGTAATTAACTATGACTTTTCTTGTATCCTTTACATAAGATTATGTAAATGATCCAATCTGTCCTTTTATTCAATAAATAATACAGGGATTTACCTTAATCTCTTTACAGGAAGGCTTCTTATCCAACTCTCCTAGTCCATCACGAAAAACAATCAAAATACAATGATAAAATTTATAAACTACATTTTAATGTGTTCCACAACGACAGCACTATAGCGATTTAATAGCCCGGAATCACCGTTGAGGTCCCAGCCCGACTCCAAAATTATTAACCACAATGCTACTATCAGTATGGGAAAACATTCTGTCAAAAAAAACAAACAGTTTAAGAACAAAAATAAAATATGTGAAGACAGATTTCTTCCTCCTTAAGTTAGTTTCATTCTGTCCTGTGTTCACAGGACAGAATGAAACTAAAAAATGCGCCAGTGGCACATCTGTATTTAAAAGAAATTTAGTCCTCATCATGCATGCATTCATAGGACCAATCATCTGATAATTAAAAAAGGTCTGTGAATGTTGATTGAGTTTTTTTACATAATTTCATTTCAAGAGTTTCTGCAATAATTAGCTTATTATAATTATGCTGAATACTGATTATTTTAGCTTCATTAAAAAGAAACAAATGAGCCTCATTTACAGCATGAAATGCTAACTCCGAAGTGTTTGCTCTCGCCGCACATACCGAAGCCTCAAGTCGTTTAACACAAAAATCCAATGCCCCCCAAGTAGATCCGATGTAAGCCAAGTCACAGTCTTTGCAAGAACTGCTATAAACAAGATCATGTGTTTGTTGAAAGGAAGAATTTGTCGAACATTTTCTTAATAATGTATGTAATTTATTAGTGGGTTTAGCTATTACTTTCATATCCGTGCCTTTACACAAATCATTTAGTTTATTATACCAGTATTCTACACATGGAGCTGTAATAAAATGCTTTTTATCAATATTTGTTTTCTGATTGTTATTAGTTATCTTTTCTTGGGCAATCAATTTAACTTTATTAATAGAGGTGATTGGATAACCTCTATTGAGGAATCTCCTTATTAGTTTATTAATTTCTGCCTGTAACCCACTCTGTGTGGTAGAACATTTAAAAGCATTCAAAAACTGATTGAGCATGACCGATTTCTTATATGGATGACAGCTATTGTAGTGTAATATAGTAGGTTTCCTATAAATACTAAAATATAGTTTTCCCCCCCACCCTCTGTAATGTGAAATTAAGACAGTTGATAGATTTAGTGTCTTCCTTCTCAATTTCTAATGTGAACTTCAGTCTAGTATGAATATTATTTAATATCTGTAAAACAGAATTTATGGTAGTCTGATTGGTTATAATGAGAATTTTATTCATATATGCAAAAATCTCCCCCCCCTCCCCTCTTTGCTCTCTTAGACAATTATTCTCATAATCAGCCTAAACCTTTCTGTGGCTTAGGCTGATTATGAGAATATTTCTCATAATCAGCGATGTTTCTCTTCAGGCTTCAGTACTTTATCACTCTAACTCAACTAGGTCATCTGTTTATTGTACTATTACACTGGCCAGCTCTATATTCAACCATTTCAGTGTCCTCCTTATGTTATAATTTCTTAATGGTATACAGTATATGCATTCATGACTTCCGTGACTACTTCTTTAAAAGGTATTCCATAGTTCCCCAATATTTGCAATATCTTCTGACAAGTAAAAAGAGGCCAAGTAGCTGTCATAATCCCCTTTCCTATTATATTAAAATCCACGCCTTTATCAAATGTGATCTTTCTTCAACATCCAACTTAGAAGTGCATGATCACTACCAGCTCTTAGGGTTTCCAGTCAGGAACACTGGGTACCTATGAGGCACTTTGGTGAAAAGTCTTACCAGAGATGCCCCCCCTAAAAAATAATAATTGTAGACATCTTTTTTAATATACACTCAGTAATTACTGAATTATGACCACCTACCTAATACCATGTTGAGTCACCATTTTCACGTCAACAGCTGCTCTTCACCTAGGCATTGACTGCACTAGATGTTTGAAGATGTCCATAGGGATCTGCAGCCATGCTGCTTGCAAGGCTTTCCACAGTGTCAGAATAAATTACAGATGAATGTCCACATGTCTCACTTCACATTCCAAAACATCCCTCAATTGGGATTGAGGTCTGATGAATTTGGAAGCCAATCAAGATGGGTGATATCTTCACTGTGTTCCTTGAACCACTCTTGCATAGTGTGGGCACGATGATGCAGCCCATTCCACTTTGGAAGATCCCATTTCTGTCAGGGGAAAAAATGCAACACGGCAGGATGCACATGTTGCATTTTTTTTCCTGCTGTTATTCATGCCTCTCCTAACAGAGACACGAATAACAGCTGCTCTTCAACTAGGCACTGACTGCACTATGTTTGATTAATGGACACTGCTCTTCATGGACTAATGTTATTAATGGAGTCCCCAAGGGTTTAGTGCTGGGCTGATTGTTGTTTTCTATATTTATTAATGATATTGATGAAGGTATATCAGTCATAATGCCTAAGTTTTCAAGTGATACAATGGTTGGCAGGGTGGTTAATGACAGCAATCAAGGTAAGCTACTGCAACAAGATCTAAAAAATTAGGCAAAATGGGCTCAGAAATGGTAGTTGAAGTTTAACATTGAAAAATGCAAGGTACTGCATATGGGTAGCAGTAATCCCAGATTAACGTACCAACTGTGTAACTGTGTACTACTACATTCAAGGCAATGGAAAATGAAAAAGAGCTGAGGATAATTGTGCAGTCAGATACAAAGTTCTCTGAGCAATGCAGACAGGCTGTCGGGACAGCTCATGGGCTTTTGTCTATGATATACAGGAATTTTGCTAGCAGGGATAAGAGAGTGATTATCCCATTGTATAAAGCAATGGTTAAGCCACACCTTGAATACTGCATTCAGGTCTGGAGGCCTCGTTTCAAGAAGGATATAGATCTGCCAGAACATGTGCAGAGAAGGGCAACAAGAATGGTGAAGGGAATGAAAGGCTGGTCTTACTCAAATAAGCAGCAGTTCTGCAAATTGCAGTGTCTGGAATTAGGCACCTACAAAGTGATCTGATTGAGGTGTTGAAAGCTTTGAATGGATTGAGCAAGCTGAATGCTGATGGCATTCTGTGGCTCAAACTACATGCATGAAGGGGCATAAATTCAAATTGAAAAAGGATGGTTTCAGGGTACATGTGTGAAAGTTTGCCTTCAGTCAGTGGGTGGTTGATTGTTGGAACAAACATCCATCATTATTGTGGAAGTGGGTAGTTTGAATAAATTCAAGAAAGAACTAGAAAAATTATTAGATGGGATGAACAAGTGATGTGGGAGTTTTTTTTGCCAATGCTTTATACATTTTCTTTCTTGCATAACAAGCCACTACTACTACTAATAATAATATGTAATGAAATGAAAAAAAAAAGATGGTTACTAAATTAGTAGTGGCAACATGTAAGGAATCAAAGTTTATGCAACATAAGCCAAAAACAAGCCACTTCATTTCTCCATTCCTGCTAATAATTTGTCCACACCTTTAAATTTATTCAAATTACTCATTCCACAACACATGATGGAAATTCATTCCAACAATCAATTAGCCCTTTTGCTGAATGCAAATTTCTGTATATCTATTTAGCAGCCATCCTTTTTTCAAGTTAAAGTGATCAATTTGTGTGTGTCATGTGAGAAAGAGTAAAGATGCCATCATTCAGTTTATTTAATCTTTTAAAGTCTTACTTTAATTTGGTCACCATACAGATGCTCTCAACAGATGACCCCTTTTGTAACCCCAAACTAATTTTGCTGGACTCTTCTCTGCACCCTTTGCAACAGATATGTCCTTATTAAAATGAAGTTTCCAAACCTGTATGGAAAGTATTCCAGATGTAGCCTAACCATTACAATGGGTTAATCAACTCTGTCTCTGCTAGCAAAATTACTGTATATCATTGACAGACCCCCCCCCCCCCCTGTTCTGTTCTGTTCTAGCAGACTGTCTGTACTGCTTAGAGAATTTCATGTCAGACTGTACAATTACTCCTAGGTCTTTTTCCTTGCAAAGTATTGAGTTTAGCACTACCCAAATGATATGTTATTCTGGGATTAATGTGCCTAAAATGTAGTAACTTGCATTTATCAATGTTAAGCCTCAGTTGCCACGTTTCACTTTACCTGCTTAGTTTTTCAAGATCTTGAAGTAGCATACCTGTTTACTCTCAACTGTACTGATCTTTTTATCATCAACAAACTCAGACATTTGATTTAAATTATTTATTTAAACAGAGTTAGTTGTGATTCCAGGAGGCCTTAGCCAACTACAGCCACTGGAATCTCAATTAACAAACTCTAAAAAATTTATGCGTGCATAGTGGACCAAATGGATAGGGATACCATATCTCAATTTTACATTAACAGGATGAATGAAACAACCAATAATTTCATAAGTGCATACGAGTGAAAAATTCGAGGGAGTTACTGAACCGCAAGAGAGATGTCAAGTCTTTCAAGAAATGTGGAATCAGCAATGACCTTGATGACTAAGAAAGTAAAAGTTCACGCATAAACTGGTATTGATATCTGTGACAGTAACGAGTTTTCAGCTTTCTACATCAAGCACGAACTTCATTCTGCGATAACTTCTTGTTTGATAAGCACGTTTCAAATATAATTCGTGTTTCAAATATATACAACAAAATATTGCATATATTTTTTTTCATGAAGACAAATATTTTCCAAAAATTTGTCTTCTAAATGTAGGTGTATCTTATAGCCCATCTCAGCATTTGGAAAATAGAGTAGCTGAAATATAAATTCAAATACCACCAATATCATCAAGAAAAAAAAAAAAAAAGCCACAAAGAGAGAAAGTAGAAGAACAGAATATGTATTAAGTGGTGTTATACGAGGTAATAAAAGCTGTGAGATCCAAAAACAAATTAAGGTCAAACTCATTAATTATGTTTAAAATTTTGAGTAATGGACATATTCATCTGTATTCACTTCTAAATTTAAATAATTTATTATTTCTGGTAGTGCATGGAAGTATATGAAATTATATACAGGGTGATTCACTACCAGTGCGACAAACTTGCAGGAGGTGTAGGGGGCACAAACACGAATCGGAATCACATAGCATTGCAGGGTCCAAAATGCCTTATTCAATAGAGGATGTTGAACGGGAGGTCGCGTGAACAGCGATCCCGCTGGAAGTCAGCATTTGCGAACCGGTTCCCGAGGCAGTAGGATGGACGAGTATTCAAACGTTGAACTGGCCGACATGCACCTTGCGTATGGAGCTGCGGACTGTAATGGGCGCGCCGCTCTGCGCTTGTACCAGGAACGTTTCCCGCACAGGCATGCTCCTCATCATACGATTTTTGCACGTGTGCACAGAAGGTTACGTGAGACTGGTTGTTTCACGAGAGGTACCATGAATCGAGAGCGAATGACGAGGACACTAGACAACGAGGAGAATGTCCTACGTCTTGCAGAAGGCAATCCGAGTACAAGTACTCGAGCGATAGGCCAACGATTGGGTATTTCCCAATCCACCGTATAGAGGATACTGTCCACAAACCAAATGAGTTCATACCATCTGCAACGCGTCCAATCATTGGAGCCTGCGGATTATCCACTCCAGAGGACTTTTGCTACTTGGTTTCTTCAACAGAAACGGTTCGCAAATGCTGACTTCCAGCGGGATCGCTGTTCATGCGACCTCCTGTTCAACGTCCTCTACCGCATGACGAAGGCATTTCGGACCCTCCAATGCTATGTGATTCCGATTCGTCTTTGTGCCCCTTACACCTCCTGCAAGTTTGTCGCACTGGTAGTGAATCACCCTGTATATGACAGAAAATTTTGAGTAATAGTTTCAATTATGAAGAAATTTCTGAAAAAAAAAAAAAAAAAAAAACAGACTCTATAGCTCTTCTTTTGGCCAAAGGTTGTACCTTCATAAGTACACAACATATTTATTTTGTAGTGGCATCTTTTACCGTTGAAGCTTAATATTTTCTGAACTGTATATGTTTAATTTTTTTTTTCCAATGCAGATGTGAACACATAAGAATTAGCAAAAATACCATGTCAATGTAGACAAACTTTGGAATGAGGTGACTAAAAGGATGAAGCAAAATGCAAGTGAGGTAAAACTAACTCATATATTTGTAACTCACTACAATGAAGAATTAAATGGAGAAATAATTCTTGCCAAAAGTCCTAAAGTTTGATATCTCCAATACTATTGAAGTTAAAGAATACTATTGATATAGGCACAAAAATTTTCCATTAGTGAAAAATGTGACTCCAGACTTTGCATTGAAAGACTCCAAAAATAGGTGAATTGTGAATGTAATAGTCTAATGTGCATAAGGCAGTGAGTATGCAATGTCATTATTTAACATTTTGAGACATTATTATTACAACTGAGATGGCAGTCACAGTTGGTTGGACATGTGTCTCAGAGCTCCAATCTCATGGATTGGATAAAGATAAGGCTTGAGTAAAGATTATTGTATTTTTTAATTTCTATTTTTTTTAACTTTAATTTCTGTAATACCTTAATTTATTTTACATATTTCATAAATTTCATTCTTATCACAAAAAGCTAATTCTTTAAAATTTTCTTTTGGTATCTTGTATAAAGTTCAGATTCTTAAGTTTAAGTAGTGGATTAATTTCTGTTGTCTGCTTAATTTCAATAATATTTTGTAAGTTAAATTCTTAACTTAACAATGACCAACAAGTTCCACTTAGAATGCTTTACTTGAGGATATCGTGACTAAAATGGGAATGGCCACAGCTGCTTTCCCTGAGCATCATGAGTTTATTGTATGAAGTTCCTCCTGTCATGTCTGTGCCCAGGCAATAGAAGGCTTTATGCTGAAAACTGTGTGGATTAACTCAATGACAGAGACACTACAAAGATTTTGAGAGAAAATTATCTTGTAGCTGGCAGGAAATTATTTTGTAGAGACTGAAACATTTAAACAAAGGTCATGCAGAGAGCTTTACTGATACCTTTGAGGAGCCCTTAAGTGTGCAAGGAGGCTACTATTTAGGGGAGCCAGGTATAATACATGTACACATTTATCTGACAATGTGGATTAAAGTTAGGACTGCACATGTCCCATGGGTTTTTTTATGAGGCCTCAGAAACCAAAGAGCCCTGTCATATTTTGAAGATGTACTGAGGACAGTAATATTTAAAATGAACAGTAAACTAATGATAATGATAAACATAACTTCAAAGTATGTGTTAAGGCAGTAAACAACACAAGAATGCTTAGTCTACATTGTGTGTACAGTGATGTCAGAAGTGTTATCAATAAAATGAGCAAGTTTGAACTCTTAGCACAATTAATGCTAGCATAATAGGACTAACAGAAACTTGGCATCACCCAGAAATAAAGACTAAAGAGTTTCACTACAGCATGTATAATGTATTTATTACGAAGTGTGGAGGAGGGATCATGCTTCTTATTAAGAGCAGCCTGAGTGCAACCAAGGCATTCTGAGGTTCTCAATACACACAGCATAAAATGTGTGGGGTGTGTGAAAATTCAAAGCTGGTAATTATGTTGTTGTGTATATATGGAATAGTGATACCAGAATTATGAACCCATTTATTTTTATTTCAACAGAGGAGGTACCATAAACAGTGAAGTCAATGTTACTAAAGGTGCTTTTTAGCATAAGGCAATTTTTGATGACTTTACTATGATAGACCTTAAATTTTGTGTTTCTGACATGACTTCTTCAGTCATTTTACAGGTTTTGAGATTCAAAGATATTGGCTGTGTTGTGGCTGAAATCACAGCTAGCTAGTGATTTCGACATGGGCGAGACAAGATTGCTTTACTTTTTTTATGAATAATATCCATAATTAGTAAGATTTTAGTATGAATTTCTTTTCCTCCAGACCTCAAAATAATGAGAACATCCATTTGAGTTAGTTTCTACAAATGGTAAGCAGATTGAATGGGAGCTGACTATATCACTTTGCATGGCATTAGATTGAGAATAGGAAACAGAAGCATACTGAACAATCCAGAATTCAGCATTCATAAGGGAAGTGACATGATCTTCAAGAGAGGCTTTTGTTGATCACTTTTAATTCATTGAGGCTTTTGTATTCTTAATGATTCTTATAACAATTATCATTAATTGGAAATAAATTTTGCTCTGTGCCCCTTAGCCTTTAATAAAATAGCATACTGATTATTCAGAAATTACCTGACATCTGGAAACCTTTCTTGGTAAGAAACTGTCTCCACATTCACAAACTGTGATGCCAGTAACTTGTTAGAAAATGTTTTGCCTAAACACCATTCATTCATTTGAATTGAAAGAAATTGGGGGGGGGGGACACCAATATTGCTAAAAAAAACCACAACAGCATTTGAAACTGAGAGATGGTTATCATCACGTATATCACCTTGCAGGTGTACTTTGAAAGGGTGTGAGCATAGAGCCATACTGCCCAAGAAAAAAAATTTTGCATCCCTAACACTACAGACATTACATAATAATAATGAACAAATAAATTAGCATTAACATTAGTATTGGCAAATGATGCAAGAAAGCAAGCTCATACAGCATCAGCCAAAAAAAAAAAAAAATCATTTCACCTATTCATCCTCTCCAATAGTCTGTCTAGTTCTTCCTTGAATTTATTCAATCCACTTCCACAACAATGGATGATAGGTTGTTCCAACAATCGACCACCCATTGGCTGAAGGAAAACTTCCGCACATCTATTATGTCCTCTCAGGTGCATAGTCTGAGCAGGAAGAAGAGTCCCAACTGCACCGAGTTTGCTCAAGCAAGCTGATACAGCATCAGCCAAAAGACAAACACCTCAATCAGACACCTCGCAGGTGCCACAATTTGCAGAACCAAGGAAAACCTGGATTTTATTGGACAATATATCGTGTTATCTGTTTAATTTAGATAAGCAATAGGCTAATGTTAGATTTGTGTTTATGCCATGAAGCATAACATTAATCTGGTTATTGTATCTAAGTCACCTCTTTTATAGCTAATACCATCACTGCACAATCAAGCATCATCTTGCCACAGATGGAAATAAGCCAATCATAAGTTCTGGTAGGTTTACTACATCCTGAGGCTAACAAAATTGCAGATATATATATAGGAAGAAATAACACTTTCTGGCATAAAATATGGCAAAATGTACAAATAATATCACAAAATGCATTAGCATTAGCATTAGCAGAGGCATTTGATGCAAGAAAGCAAGCTTATGCAGCATCAGCCAAAAAAAAAAAAAAAAAAAAAAAAAAAGTAACATAAATAAATAAAAATAACCACTTCCACTTCACCCCTCTGTTCGTTCGAAATACCTGTCCAGCTGAGCCTTAAACTTATTTAGGCTATCAACTTCCACGACAAGGGATGGAAGTCTGTTCCACCCACCAACCACCCGCTGGCTAAAGGCAAATTTCCGCACATCTATCCTACATCTGTCTTTCCTCAATTTGAATTTATGCCCTCTCAGGTGATTTTTCTGAGCTAGAGGAAGAATCCCATCAGCATTGAGCATGCTCAAACCATTCAAGGCTTTGTACACCTCTATCAGATCACCCCGCTGGTGCCTAGTTTCCAGACACTGTAATTTGCAAAACTTAAGCCTTTCTTCGTAAGAGAACCCCTTTGTCCCATTCACCAATCGAGTTGCCCTTCTCTGTACTCGTTCCAGCAGCTCTACATCCTTCCTGAAATGAGGCCTCCAGGCCTGTATACAGTACTCTAGGTGTGGCCTGACCATTGCCTTATACAAGGGAATAATCACCTCCTTATCCCTGCTAGAAAAATTCCTATATATCATTGACAATACACCATGAGCTACTCTTGCAGCTCGTCTGCACTGCTCAGAGAACTTCATATCTGCCTGCACCACCACCCCCAGGTCCCTTTCATTCTCTACCACTGTCAGTGTAGTACCACAGAGTTGATACGTTGCTCTGGGGTTGCTGTTTCCCATATGTAGTACTTTACATTTGTCAATGTTAAACTTCATTTGCCACCTCGAAGCCCATCTGCTCAACCTTTCCAAATCCTGTTGCAGCAGCATAGTGTCAGTAGTGTCCTTGACAACCCTGCCAACCTTCGTATCGTCTGCAAACTTGGACATTAAGCCTGATATACCATCATCAATATCATTTATAAATACAGAAAACAATAAAGGCCCCAATACTGAACCCTGAGGGACTCCACTAATAACATTAGTCCACGATGAGCAGTGTCCATTGATTACCACTCTCTGTCTTCTCCCCCTCAACCACCCCTTTATCCATAGCAGCAACTTGCCTCCAATGCCACACTGCTCCAATTTGTGCAGCAGTCTTCCATGTGCAACAGTATCAAAAGCCTTTCTAAGATCCAAGTATATAATATCAAAGTTATTCCCTGCATCCAGTTCTTTTGTGACTGCATCATAGTATCCAATCAAATTGGTCAGGCAAGACTTCCCCTTAACAAAACCATGCTGTGTCCTAGCTATAACTGAAGTCTTGTCTAGATGATCCTGCAGTGCTTCTTTCACCAGTGCCTCCATTAATTTTCCGGGAACAGAAGTTAAACTCACAGGTCTATAATTACTTGTGTCAGCCTTTGATCCCCCTTTGTGAATTGGGGTCACATTTGCACATCTCCAGTCAATGGGTACCTCCCCTGAGTCCAAGGAAGCTCTCATAATTATGGCTAAGGGTTTGCTTACCTCCTTTGCTGCCTCCTTTAATATAACTGGATAGATCCCATCCACCCCAGGTGCCTTTCTTGTGTTTATCTTCAACAATTTCTCCTCCACTTTGCTCTCAGTTATTACAAGATTCTCTAGCTTACTGCTGGAGTTGAATACACCTCTGGCATTCCCCTCGCTGAATAACTCCTCATGTGTGAATGTCGATGCAAAATATTCATTTAGTTTGTTAGCTACCCGAGCAGGGTCATCAACAGTTGACCCATCGATCTCAAGTGGACCAATCTGATTCATCCCCTTCCTTCTAGAGTTTACATAAGTAAAGAACTCTTTGCTGTTTTTCTTCGCATCCCTTGCCAAGGATCTCTCGTAATCTGCCTTCGCCTGCCTAACCTCCTTTGTAACTTGGTTACAGATCAACTTGTATCTATCATAGGCATCCGTGTCACGTGTTAATTTGTATGTATCCCATGCATTTTTCTTCTCTGCCATATGCCTCATTAGTTCATCTGACAACCATTTAGGCCTAAACCTTGAACAATATTTCTTAGTTGGTATGTAAAGCCTAGTAGCTTCCACGATAAGTTCTTTGAATGCTTCCCATTTTGAATTTGCTGTTGGCAATATCATCAGTTGATCCCACTGTATAGAATTTAAATACTGTCTCAGTCCATTGTAGTCGCCTTTACGAAAGCAATACCCCTTCCCTTTACCCCTAATGGTAGTTACCTCTTTGAGTAACTCCCACTTCAGCACACTGTGATCACTGCCACCAAGTGGTTCATTTATCTGCAGATTCTTAATGCATGAAGAATCACTACTGATAATCAAATCAAGAGTATTACTCCCTCTAGTTGCCTCCCGAACATGCTGATGTAGAAAACAATCATCCAATAAATCCACAAAAGCCTTGCTACTGTGTGAGTGACCAGCCCCCAAATTCCAGTCAATATCTGGGAAATTAAAATCCCCCATTATAAGACTCTCTGATTTACTGGCCCACTCTATTTCTCCGAACAGTTTCTTATTATACTCATCAGAGTCATTAGGCCTATAGCACACTCCTACTCTCAATTTTGATCTCCCAATGCTTATGTCACACCAAACTGACTCGACACTGCACTGTCCAGCGATGTCGACTGGCTTCACTTCCTTGGATTTTATGTGTTTCTTAATTAATAGCATAACCCCTCCTCCCTTCCTATCCTGTCTATCCTTTCTGTACACATTGTACTCCCCAAATTCCAGTTCTGCATTTCTTATATCTGTGTGACACCACGTCTCTGAAATCCCCACAATATCTGCCTTTGATGTTTTGAGCAATACCTCAAATTCATCAAATTTATTTACTAAACTCCTAGCATTGGTGTACACACAAGTATACATGCACCTGTTCTTTTTCTTAGCTACCCTAACACAACCCATGTGTTTACTTGTACCCCAATGATTCCCAGCAGTCTCTGAAATATCCTGCATCTTATTTTCCAGGCTGCGGCTCATTCCAATAGAAGCAGTGCAAGAATCACTTTCACCTCTGCCAGTGGCTACTGTTAATCTATTAGTCCTTGTATCCCCCCAATCTAGCAGTTTTCCGACCCACCTAACATTGCCTCGATAGCATCAGCAAACATTCTTGCACCCTTTCTATTTAAGTGTATCCCATCCCTGTAGAAGCAGTCTCTCCTGTTAACAAGTACAGACCAGGCTGAAAAAAATTCTACCCCTTGAGCCCTGCACAATCTTTCCAGGGCCGAATTGATTGACAGGGCTCTCTCTGAATATCACCAATGCTGGTGATATTCAGCCAAATGATGGTACTGCCCCATCTGCCACTTTAGCTAGGCAAGTAGACTTTCAATAGAAGGAGAAGGATGATATAGATGAACTGTTCACTTTCCACAGTGAGGAATTAACCATGTAGGACTTTATAAATATGGACAAACCAAGTGCCTATGATGAGAGCACTCTTGATTCAGTACCCAAGGAATGATTTTTAAATGCAAAATGCATATCTTAAGCAATAGCAATACAGTAATTGATATTGCTATAGTGATCTTTTATAAAGGTAACTAAGACATAAGGCAAAGTTCCAAGGTGGCACAAGCAGTAGTAGCTGATGCTATAAACTGCCACAAGCAAACTTGTGTGGTGAAGAAAACAGTATCCAATGTATATAGCATAAGGTGTTCTGATATTACTATTGCCTAATCAAGATGTGAATTTCAAAATATTTTTCATGTGATGTGAAGACAGGAGTGGTCTATAACAATACTGCTCTAAATACTAAATGCCATAACGAAAATTTTAGGTGCCATGATGCCAGCTGGACAGTGACATTGCCAAAAAGAGGAAATGCGACAGAGTGTAAAAACTACTGAACCATCAGTCTGCTTAGCCACACATTCAAAATACTTTTGAACACAATAAAACACAGAATTAAACTGAAAACAGAACAGTTTTTAAGCAAAGATCAGTTTGGTTTTTGAAATAGAAGAGGAACACGAGAAGCCATCTTAGCACTACGCACAATTGTAGATCAAAGAATAATTATAAATAAAACCACACACACAGCTTTTATAGATCTAGAAAGGGCATTTGACAGTGTTCTCTGGGAGAAGCTTTTCAGTCATGAAGGAGGCCCAGTTTTATTGGAGAGATCGATGAACCATCAAAATATTATATGAAAATCAAACAACAAAAATTGAATTTCAAAATAATGAAGTAATAGCTAAGATAAGAAAAGGAGTTAGGCAGGGGAGTGCATTATCACCATTAATATTTAATTTGTATATGGGGGACACTCTAGAGAAAGTGAAGAGTAAAACCAAAGGAATAAACATTGGAGTACAGGTGCAATTCACACATTTTGCAGATGATAATAGCAGCACTAGCAGAAAATGAGGAAGAGTTGAAAAACACAATGGAAGATGTTTTCTTAGAATACGGATTCAAAATTAACAAAAAAAAGACAAAAATAATGGTTGCCTGAAAAGAAAGTCAAAGAAAAATGAACATGATAGAAATGGATAACAAGGAAATTGAACAAGTTCATTTGTATAGTAGTTCATTTGTATAGTAGTTCATTTGTATAATATTTGTATAGTATTAGTATTAGCAATGGCCACATGGCGTAAGGAAGCCTATGGTTTATGCTGCACCAGACAAAAAAAATTATTAATAATAATAATAAAATAACAAAAAATAAAATAAAATAATAATAATAATTAATAAGAGAAAAGTAAATAGACAAACTATGCATTTCCTTCCTCCTGTAGGTAATCCAGCTGACCTTTGAATTTCCCCAAACTGTCAGCCTCTACCACTCATGTAGGTAACTTATTCCAATAATTTATAATTCGCTGGCTAAAATAAAACTTCCTGCAATGCAGTCTAAACATCTCCCCCATAACTTGAAATTATGGCCCCTTGTTCTGGAATCATTTACAACCGTGAAAATTTCGTCCTCGTTCATTTTGCTTATGCTTCTCACAGCCTTAAACACCTCAATCAAGTCTCCTTTAAGGTGCCTAGTTTCCAAGCTCTGCAACCCACATATTCAAAGTCTTTCCTCATTTGGACATCCTTTTGCTGATCTCACCAGGTGAGTTACTCGTCTTTGGACCCTTTCAACAAGCACAATGTATTTCTTTAGGTGCAGTCTCCATACTTGAACACAATGTTCCAAGTGTGGTCTAACAATAGCCTTATATAATGGGATTATGATGTCCTTATCTCTACTAGCAATTGTTCTATAACTCATTGATAGAACACCATGGGCTTTCCTTGCAACCAGTTTACAATGCTTGGAAAACTTTGTCTGACCATATCATAACATCCAAGTCCCTTTCCTCCACTACAGGCTTTAGTTCAACTCTGCCAAGTGTTGAACTCAACTCTATAAGTTATTTTGGAGTTACTGTTCCCCAGGTGCAATACCTTACACTTTGCTGGATTAAAGCATAGCTGCGATTTTTCCAACCATCCCTGAAGTCTATTATTATAATTAGCCATATGGTGCAAGGAAGACTGAGGCTTATGCTGCACCAGCTGGAAAAAAAAAAAAAAAAAAAACAGAATTACCCTGGAGAGAGAGAAGTAGAAGGGAATCACCAAGGAGAAGAATGATGATTTCCAGCTCAAGATCCTGGGTGTGCCAAGCCCATACTCACCAGATGTGAGCCCCTGGGGTTTATCTAGGTCACTCTGAAGTATATCTTGGAAGGAATTTATACAAGAGGATGGAAAAAGCCATTTAGAAATAAAAAGTAGAATTACAATAGTGAAAGAAGCATTTAGGAAAAAGAAATCATTTATTGCAAGCAAGATAAACAAAGAAAATAGGAAGGGATTCATAAAAACCTATATATGGAGTATACTGCTGTATGGATATGAAAAATCGTCAGTAACAGCAACAGACTGGAGGAGAATTGAAGCATTTGAGATGTTTTGCTAGAAATCATTGATGAAAATCAACTGGAGAGGCAAAAAGATGAATGAAGAGGTCCTCAGAGTAGCTGAGGAACAAAGAACAATCAAGAAAACCATAATAAAGAGTAAGGTGCAGTTCCTAGGGAGACAATGATTGGATAGTAAACATACTAGAAGAACAGCTTGAAGGGAAAAGAAGCAGAGGATGACCAAGAATAACACCATTTGATGACGTTCCCTGACTCTCAAGAATGAACTTCAGTGAAGCAAAACAAAAAGCCCAAATTTTGGTTGAGTGAAGAAAAAAGATTTCTGTGGCGACAGGACTTGGCCCTTAGAATGATCATGATGATGACAGTTAGGACCTTTCATACTCTGCATAGAGTATGAGTATTGTACGTCATCTCTTGCAGACAGCATATCGCAGCTCATCAAAAAGTGAAAACATTTGCTATAAGCAGCTGTCCATATTTTTGAATATGATCAGCTGCTTATTCGCACTTGCTTCCTCTGCCTATTTGTAAATCTAACCTGAATGCATTAACTTCAGCAACTATGTTGTTTTGATTTTACCCCAGTTGTTGTTGTTATTACTATTATTTATATAACACATTAGCATCTAAGGACATATTGCCTTAAATGCTAATCATGGGCTGATTTGCATGTTGTGTAGGATGAAAAACCTGGAATAACTCAGAGGAAGAAATGCTACTTCGTCCATCTAATACTGGCTAATGTAGCCCAACTGAAGGGCCTTCAAGAATTCCTCTGGTCTGCAATGAAATTTTAACCGAGAACAAGCAGTGGATCTAGGAGAGGTGATCAGGACATTTATCCCCACACAGAACCTGAAAAAATTGGAATAAATATTGTTTCAGATTTGAAGTTGTATTACTAACAATCACACACATACAGAAGTTCCAGGTAGCGATTAAAGGAGCTATAGCTCTTCCTCTGTATGATCAAAATAATGTGAACTACATGATGATTAAAGGTTTCCCCGGAACACTGCTTTATCCCCCCTGATTGCTTCAACCCTCCCCTTTAGAAAATCCTGGGGCCATCCTTGCATATATCATATCCCCCCCCCCCACCCAAGAAAGTCTGGACCCAATCTTCTCCAAATGACTAACAAATGGCAAAAACCACTATGCTGTTATAAATCAAAGTTTTATTATTTAGTCACTGAAGTATAACTAACAATTTGGAAAGAACATGACATGGTGATCCTTAAAATATATATATTTTCAATGAAGGAAAACACTATTAAAATTTCACTTTACTTAAACACTCAAGAGTGACAATATTGAGCATAATAGAATCTTTGGCTGGCTACATTTTGTTTAACCAAATTGTATATTTTATGTGGAAGGAGGTTTGTACCATTTAAGTATCTCAATAAACTGGTCTATATAAATAAATTTGTGCAGTAATAATGCTTTCCTTCCTAATATATTCCAAAGTATAACTATCATGCACTTGGCCTACTGCCTTTTATTGTTTGTGTAGAACACTACCTTTATATTAAAAAAAAAAAGCTAGATGACCAAGAAAAAGGAAAGATTATGTAAATAAACAATTAGAACCAATATAAGAAAAACTAAATTTAAGTATCATACTGATTAAAATGTAAACTGATATCCAAAAGTAGTTCTGCACACTAAGTAAATACTGGTTTTGCCTGAGCCTCATTTGGGGATCAGATAACTCTTACCCAAGTGAAGTCCTTGATGATAATTATAAACTAAGAGTTGATAATGAGGCAGTCCATATTTTGTCTATTTTTGTCACTTTTAATCATTTCTATGTTATTAGTTGTTCTTATCTGGTTTTATCTATTTTATGTTTATATTTATCAATATTGATTTGTATATTTTATTAAATTTATTTTAATATTTGTGATTTATAATGAAAAATCCTATCCCTTTCATACTGATTAGTCAGCAATTGCAAGAAATTTTTATTGATAAGTTTCCTAACACTCAAGGTCTTTTCTCTATAAACTATCACAGCTGTAGTGCTAATTAAATGCTCCACAGGTATTAAAATCAAATATCATTCTATATATCAATAAAAAGAATGTACTATGGTAGTTATTATGGAAATAAAATATAAATCTATCCTGAAATATAACAATGTTGTATAGAATAAAAACAGAAAAAAAAAAAAGTTCTGATGATGTAAACTATGTAAACAAAATTAATTTTTATAAAAAAACTGTGCTTTAATCTTTCAAATTTTATTCCTTATGATGGAAAGTGTGCATTCTCCATCGTTCTTTAAAAATAAAATTAAAAAAAAATTCTCCCCGTTTCTCCTTTCCTGTCATCATTAGCTTGCTGATAAGAGGGTTTTTAAAAATACAGTTTATAATTTTTGACACATTCATCCATCAGCACGTACTGGAGCAAGAGGAATACACTAAATAATAGCTGAACAAAATAAAAAAATGAGAGCAGGGGGTGGAGAATTATTTGATCGGAAACAAAATGTGTAAAATACCTAAATGAAATTCAGGAGTAATAAACAGTTTGGAAAACAGGTGGGTAGTTTCAAACCTATAAAATAAAATACTCTGATACAGAATAAACATATAAATCTTAACCATTCTATTTTCTTTTTCTTTTTTCAGGGGTACATTTGATGATTCTATTCTCCTACAAATCGATTTACTTTTCCCATTACATGCCATTTAAATTGGTAGGAATGTACGCCTTCCGTGCAATTCATTCTCCTATATGTGCTAAAAATTAATATGTGGATTTAAAACTCCCGGGGAACAATATCCCAAATATAAACCTGTTCTACATTTATTGCTTACAATTTCCTCACCGTTATAGTAGTCTTTTCTTGTCAACCGCCTTCAGGCACAAATCAAATCACACGCAAGGAGAACCGGCTTCATTTAGCCTAACTACAGATTTCTCTCACCAGCAATACGCCGGCACACCCTCGTTTCTCAACTAGCGAATGGAGCTGTGATGTGAAATCGAAATGTTAGAATAAATTATTTTCACAAAATTATTTCATTATATTTTATTTATTTTTATCTTTTACAATTAATAACATTTATAATTTACAGCCTTTTGCTTAATTGTAAAATTCACTAGTAATTTTGCAATTAAGATTTAATCTTTCTCCTTTAAAAAAATATTCAAATTGTAGGAGTCGGTAGAGAGCAGATTGTATAAGCTCCTGAACGCATCTCATACTTTTAATTCTTATTTTCATTTTTAAAGGGGCGGATCGGCTCAATCCAGCTGTAATTATCTGTATAATACACAGCGGTGTTGCCAAACTTTGGTGGGGTTGGCCTAATACAATATACTGTAAATTAAAAAAAAAAAAAAAAAAATGCCACCTGTGGCAGGGCCGGCTGAACACAAATAAGACTGATACTCAGGGCGTAGGGGCGTCAACGTCTGGGGTTACCGATATTCAAAATTTTTATTAAAATAATATTTAATAAAAGTATCTCAAGGGAGCCAAATACATTTCGTCTGGGGGAGCTAAAAACCCTAAGAGCGCCTCTAGAACCGTACCAAGGTATTTCTGCGACCCCAGGCAGAAAAATTTTCTGGCGTCCTTTACTAAGGATATATATTTTTTGTCTCATTGTTCTTCTGCTTTTGGCGTCCCTTAAAGAATGGCACCGCGGGGAAGGGCTCTACTAGTCTGTACTGAGAAGGGTTACATTCGCATTGGTTTCTAATGTGTAGTTTTTATTTTAATTTTCTTCTCCTGTACAGCTATGGTTGAATTAGTAACATATTAATTCTACAACTCATTGTGAAAATTAGAAGAACAGAAAAATCCAAATAGTGGAATATTACAGATGTTAAAAGTGTTTTTATTATTGTTGTTGTTATATATTATTTCTCCCTGACTGGGGTTCCACCCCGTGACGGGTACTGGTACCAAGTGTACGGGTGGTTAGGTCTGGTATCTTATTATTATTTACTGTCCCTCTATTCTCTGAAAATGGGTAATAAATCCAGTGTCTCAAACTTTACCATTTATTCACCAAATTAGCGAGGCTTGGTGCTTATTTGGGACTGCTGAAAAAAAAAAAAAATAGAGAAAGCAATACTAGCGTCAAGTTGAATTATTTATATTCCAACTAAAGTAATTAGGACATTAGGAGCAATATGGAAGCAACTTTGTTTTGCGCATGAATATATCATCATTATTTTGAAACAAACCATTACCTTTGCCGAATACGGAAAACTCTCGAGTAGGGTAAAAAAACTTCGTAGAACGTGTCCCTCAGTTGGCAAGGAGATATCAAGGCCGAATTCAGTGGTGCGATTACTCAAAAGCAGCAACGTACAACATCTGTTCATACACCTGTCCTACAACGTAGAGGGAACCCCGAACAACGAAATTATTGCATATCATGACCACTCCCTCAACCATATTTAAGGGCTTCTAAAAATAAATGCATCAGAGTCCCAGACGTATTAATACTAGTATTAGTAGTGGCAAATAATGCAAGGAAACAAGCTTATACAGCATCAACAATAAATAATAATAAAAAAACACTACTCACCTCATATGTCCAACCCCTCTAATACTTTTTTTTTTAATTCTTCCTTAAATTTGATCAAACTACATATTTCCATAACACCATATGGAAGTTTATTCCAAGAATCAATTACCCTGGCTGAAAGCAAATATTCACATATGTCCTATAATGATCTTTTTGCAATTTGTGGCAGCTATAAAGCACAAGGAGTCAGCAATTAGACTACTCAATCCATTTAAAGATCTCATCGTAAGCGCTTCGTTTCTGAGTTCAGCAATTTGTAAAACTGAAATCTTTCGTGGTAAGAGCGCACGTTTGTGTCTAGGACTAATTTGGTTGCCCTTCCCTGCACCCATTCCAAAAGATTCACATCCTTCTTAAAATTAGAATTATTTTTCAATATTTAAGTAGAGGGCCTCACCATTGCCTTATACAATGAGATAATGAGAGTACTCACAGAACAAGCAACAAATGGGCTGCGTTAGAGTTACTAAGAATAAAACCAATTGCTTTTACATTTGCTTGTTACACTAATGCTAGGAGTTTAAAAAAAAAATTGATGAAATGCAAATAGAGGTTAAAAAATCAAATATGCGATAATGTAAGAACATGGGAGTTATAGTGCCATCCAGACATAAAGGATGCGAAATTTGAATATGAGGAGACAATATGTGCAGAAAAGACATTTTCTATGTATGTGTTTTGTTTATTGATGGCGGTACTTTGTTCAACTTAAAACTAAAAAGAATAAAACAAAAAAAAACTTATATTATGGACACACTAGAATTACTTCTATCAGCGTGTATTATGTCCCCCATATAGCTACCACACGAGAAGGTCAAGACCATCCAGCCCCACTAACTGGAAGTGCATACAGCACAACTGTGCTAGTGACCAACCAGGAAGGAAGAAAACGCCAAAGCATGAAGTGGACCATCGAAATGAATACGTACATCATGCGATCATAATACGAAATAACCAAGCTAGAGACCTATATGACAATTTACAAGTCGAGATTATATACCAAGTGGTTGGAACGATTCCCGGACAACCCGGGCTCACATCTAGTACGTATGGGCTTGACACACCCAAGGTCCTGCGCTGGATATGATCATTCTTCTCTTGGTGATTCCCTTCTACTTTTGACTCTCTCTCTCTCTCTCTCTCTCTCTCTCTCTCTCTCTCTCTCTCTCTCTCTCTCTCTCTCTCTCTCTCTCTCTCTCTCATGCAAGAATACTATGAAATAACGAAGCTGGAGACCAATATGACACGGTAAGACCACATACCAAGTGGCTGGAACGATTCCCGGATATTCAGGTCACCGAACAGCGAATGGCGGAACAGAGAAGGACAATCGTCACGAAGAACCTGATAGCTCCTGCAATCTTGGAAAAAATCAAGCAGGACGTGAGCGATTAACTCCAAAGGATAAAGAATACGGAACCAGAGGAGGAAAAACATACCATCGCCGAATCAGAGGAGGAAGAGCAAGAAGAGATACAACTCACAGCAGCTGAAGTGGAAAGAGACGAAATCATGATATTCAGAATAGAGGATGAGTGGAAGAAGGTCCCTAACAGAATTCGAAGGAATAGGCCCCGCAAAGACCCACCTGATACTGAAGCAGAAGCCGAATAGAACCTTGTGGAGATTCACAGACCACCTCAATCAGCAAATAATACCACATTACCTTTACAACAATGGTGCAACACTGGAGGTTATCTACACAGCCGTGTATTGTGCTGCGGAAGCAACCACTAGGATTAATGGAAGAAAAACAAGAGACCAGCAGCAGAAGAACCGAAAACAGAAGGAACCGCCAGCTTGGGAAAGAAGACTTCGGCAGAACATATAAGAATTAAGAGTCAAGATAGGGCAATTGAGCCAGTACCAACGGGGCAATAGGAATAAGAAATTAATTGGAAAAGTGAAGAGCATCCTCAAGAGAGAGAGCATCCACAGCAAACATGAGACAAAAAATCAGAGAATAGGAGAGTACTTGGACAAACGGAAGCAGAACCTCCTTGCACTCAGCAAGAAACTATTCCAATACAAACAGAGCTCTCAGAGGAAAATAAACAATCGAATGAGGACCAAAGAGGGTTCTACAGGAGTCTCGGAGAAGACGGGAAAGAAGGGAAAGGACCACTCGAGCAGAAGACGATTCAGGAACTCTGGGGAAACATATGGAGCAGGGAAGTAAGCCATAATAGCCCAGCTCCCTGGATAGAATTAGAACGCAAGAAATGAGAGAGTGGGAGATGCAGGAAGAAGAAGTAAAACAGACAAGCAAGAACTCTCACAGCTGGCGAACGCCAGGAATAGATAACGTCCACAACTACTGGTACAAGAAGCTCACTTGCCCACACAAGCACCTGGCAGAGCAGTTCCCCTGAATGATAAAGTACGCAGAGACAATCCCGAAGTTTCTCACTCAAGGAATAACATATCTGAAGCCTAAAGACGAAAATACAAGAAATCCCGTGAAATATAGGCCAATCTAGGGTTGTGAGAGTTCTTACTCGTCTGTTTTATTTCTTCTTCCGGCATCTCCTACCTGCCTCCCAAAAATGTACAAGATCCTAACCAGCTGCATAACCAAAAAGATATCAGACCACTTGTGTGTTGTTGTGGACATGTGTTTTTGTAAAGGGCGGGTCCCAGAACGCCTGTTCAACTCCCCCCTCGTATCTCTGTGAAGAACAATATCACTACAGATGATCCAGATATGTGTGTGACGTAGGTTTGTGTGTATTATGTGTGTGTGTTCTGTTGTTGTGCCTGGTCGCTTGGCTACCCACAAGCATCAGCACCTGGACAGATGATTCTGGGTACTAGTCCACACCACGGGAAGGTGGGCCAGTACCAATAAAACACGTACCGTCTCAAAAGAGACTCTGATTCATCTGACATTGTCAAAAGGTGGGCCTGGTTCCTCTGGGGGCCCATTCCAGAGGAAGAAGAAGAAAAAAAAAAAAAAAAAAAAGAGAGAGAGAGAGAGAGAGAGAGAGAGAGGGGAGAAAAAAAATTCTGTAGTGTAATAAAAAAAAATCCCGTGGTGCAATAAAAAGGGAAAAAAAAGAAAGAGAGAGAGAGAAGCTAGTGGAGAGGGGGGGGATGAGAAAAAAAAGTACGCTAGTGCAGAGCGCGAAGAGAAAATGAGAAATATTTTAAAAAATAAATAAATAAAATAAAAATAAAATTTAAAATAATAAATAGATAAAATAAAAATAATTAATAAAATAAAAACAAATATAGATAATTAAAAATTTTAGATTAGTAAAATAAAATTTTTAAGCTGCTGTCTGGGGATCCCCATTCGTAGCATGTGTTATTCTGCAGGTGGCTTTCTTGCGCATTAATACTTACGTTAAGAAGTTCTGGAAGGCAGCCAGGTTCTCTAGTGTCTGTAACAGAATGTCCAGTTGATTTTCAGTGAGAGGGATGATATTTGCTAGGTCTTGCCTCAGGTCTTCGTAGAGAGCGCACTCGAAGAGACGGTGGAACCAATTCTCCTTGGCTCCGCAGTAGCAAAAGTTTATGTGTATTAGGCCTAGGTGGAAAAGCTTCTCGTTCAATGAGCTGTGACTGGTGACTGTTCCCAGTGACTAGAAATGATGTGTCAAGAGTTAGAGAGAGCCATTTCTGTGCTGACTTAGAGGAGGAAAGTCACATCCGGCAGGAATCTCCTTGTAACTGCTCCCTTGGTGGAAGTGTCCCATCTTGTCTGCCAGATGTTTATCATCTCATTATAACAGTATGTTCTCTCTGCCTTAGGGTCAGTGTCCAGGTTTAGCTCAATGTCCAAGATCTTGGTCGGAATTTTCTTGTTGATTCTAAAGGTCAGGCCACGGAATATTACATACAGGTCCAGTGGAAGGGTTCAAACTTACACCTAGGTAGCAGCAGTGAATACTGTCCTGCATACCCTATGGGTAGCCAGAAGCATAGTCCGTTGTATAGAGCCTAATTTGCATGTCGTTTTAACCGATCTAATTCGGTGGAACCAAGCACCTGCAGCATATGACATGATCGGAAAAAAGACGGCTTTATAGTACAGCTGAAGCGACCGCTTGGATAGGCCCAATTCGTTCCTGGTGATTCTGATGATTGAGCCTGAAATTTTTTTCACCTTGGAGCTGAGATGGATGAGGTGGGGTGAAAACTTAATTTATAATCCAGAACCACCCCTAGCACAGTGTTCTATGTGACAATGGCAAGTTGTACCCCAGAGACTTTAACTTGCGGAGGCCGCCTGAGGTCCAGCTTATTTTTGAAGAGCACCATTTTAGTCTTACTTTGATTTATCCGTAGTTTATTTAGGAAGAGAGGTCGTCAAGGACCCGATTAGCATTATTTCTATGGCTTTGCGAGAGCGGCCGGACACCACTATCGTGAGACCGTCGGCAAAAGCAACAATCTTGGTTTTGGCAAAGGAACGGGAAAGCCAGTCTTGTAGGATCATGTTCCACACGAGAGGTCCCAGGACTCAGCCCTGAGGGCACCCCTGGGTGATTGGCCTGGAGACATTATGGTATTTTGACTTTAAAATTACTGTTCTATCTGAAAAGTAGCTTTGAAAAGTTTATAGAGATGGCTGGAACAGGAGGCTGTCCGGAGGCGTGCCAGAGCACTGCCCCACCAGACAGTATCAAACGCGCCTCGAAGTCAATGAAGATGGCAAGTTCAAATTTTGCTTAAGAGTTTTCTTTGTGCAGAACTAGATCTAAGAGAGCCTCCTCACAGGATCGTCCTGAAGTGAATCCATACTGGCAGGGGGAGAGCATATTCCGTGCTTGAAAGAGAGCTGTGGTCCTAAGTGCCATTAGCCGCTCCAGTATTTTGCCAAAGTTTGCAAGTAGCGCAATTGGACGGTGAGAGCGCGGGTCAGTAGGGTTTTTGTGCAGCTTCTTAATGAGTCTCAGTAGCGAGATCTTCCAGTCCACAGGAAAAAAATACCCCCTGAAGACATTTGTTGTACAGTAAGAGTATATACTCCGGCCGAAGCTTGTGGAGACAGAGGATGAAACTGCATTCGATGAGATCTAATCCTGGACATTTTTGGATGTTAATACTTTGGAGAACTACTGATAATTTTTCCAAGGTGAAAGGTTCTGTGGTTTCATCTGATTCATAACTGTTGTTTGCAGTACGAATAGCAGTATGTTCAAAGAAGTCCTGAGCAGTGTCGTCTGGTGGAAATAGTTTATCAAGGATGTGATTGGCTGAGTATTGTGAGTTGAAAGTCTCCCGGGAGTCAGCAATCACTGTGCTGAAAATATCCGGAGTGTAGGTTTTGTCCCGCATGATTTTGTAGACTAGGCCCCATGGATTCGTCGTACCAAATTCTCTGACAAAGTCAGGCCATGTTGCCTTCTTCATCGCTGCAATAGCCTTTGTGTATTCGTTTTTCTTAGCGATGTAGTCGCTGTATAGTCGTGCTACTTCTGGGGCTGGCCAGTCACGGTGTGGCTGGTAATATCGGCGAGCTCGGTGGACGGACCGTTTAAGCAAGGTGAGTTCCCGAGTCCACTAAGGGCATACAGACCACTTGGAGAGCCCAGAACATAATGGCGAACAGCAGAAAGGATGCAAGTGGCAAGCAATGGATGCAAGGAGCAACTAACCATAGATGCCACAGTTATAGAGCAAGCCTACAAGAAGCACTACAACATGTACACAGCCTACATCGATTACAGCCTTCGACTCCGTGACTCAGAGCTGGCTAATAGAGGCACTGAACATCTACAAAGTCAATACGATAGTGAGAAACTTCCTAGGAGAAACGATGGCAAAATGAAGTACCACCATTAAGGTCAAAAAATCACAACCAGGTCAATCCCCATCAGGAGAGGAATCTTTCAGGGAGATGCCCTGAGCACATTGTGGTTCTGTTTAGCACTTAACCTGCTATTCACCATGCTCAACGGTAGCAAGTACAGATATAACCTCAAAGAAGGAAGGAAGAACCTGTACACCCTCACCCACCTGATGTACATAGATGACATCAAGCTCTACGCGGGAACAGATAAGCAACTCCAGCAACTACTCCAGATCACCGAAGAATTCAGCAATATTATTCGGATGGAATTTGGTCTAGAAAAATGCAAGACTCACGGATTGCACCATGGAAAAATAGTAGTCAACTGAAACTACCAGCTGCAGACTGGTAAAGAGATCGAAACCATGGCAGAGGAAGAGGCCTACAAATACTTGGGGATGATGCAGGCTCGGCAGTTACAGCACAAGGAAATTAAGGCCTGCCTGACCGAAAATACCATCAGAGACTCAGAAGCCTGCTGAAAGCAAAGCTGAACAGAGTGAACACAGTTAAAACCATAAACACCTATGCAAAGTGTAAAGTGTGTTTAGGATCAAACGGCACCAGGAGTTTCCCCACCTCCGAGTAGTTTACATTGTGGTGTGGTACAATTCACTGTAAGGGCCAGAGATTTAAAAGTATATGAATCTTGAGATGTGTGATGTTGTTTATCGTTGTTGCTCTGGCCATTTAGCCGCCAGACCCCTGCTGAGGCCCGACGTTACGCACACTTCGCCCCTTGGAGGCAGACCAGGTACTCAGTAGTTGTAGTTTACTGTGGCAGGTCCTGCCACCTAGTTTCTTGAGATTTCAGTGGCTAGGACCTCAAAAAAAATTACGTTTCTGTGGGTTGAACGCTAGATTGAAAGACCGAAATGTGGGCGAACTTAATTTGGAACTATTAAATTTTGACCTGTGGGGTATATGCTGGCGAGCAGATAGAGAGGGAGAGGAGACTGAAGACTGGGTGGAGAAAGACAGAAGAAATGGGATCAATAGAGGAGACGACCCCATTATAAGTCAGTGGGGTATGCCCATGCCCCACTAGGAGGAAATCTGGGTTGGTGAGTAGGGGGAAGAGGCAGCAGGGACATTCTCCTGCCTCCTCCCCTACTGCAAAGAGAGAGGGAAAGAAAGATGGGTCCAGCAAGAGCGCCGGCACCGATTGCCATTATGGCTGGCATATGCAGAAAGCTCTGCGGTCTCATTGGAATGGTTGGAATTCAGCTGAGTAGAAAGTCACTCATGAGGCTGCGTCCCGTCCGGGGGAAGTCCACATATCGGGTGTGCACTTTTCGTGGGTTAGGGCCGGTTCGTGTGATCCTCTTATCATGTTTTTTTTTTTTTTTTTTCTGAGGCAGTTAGCTGTTGGTTTCTTTTTTGTTTGCTGTCATAGGTTATTCATTTCATGGTTGTTGCTGTTGTGGTGGTGGATGCGGGAGAGTCCGCCCTCTTGTGAAGAGATCTTGTGCATATTAAGTGAAGGCATTATAGGTATCGTTTTCAGTTAGTATCATATATTCCTGATCTCGTAGCATTATTTGGGTGGTGGTTATAAATCGGCAGCGGAGATCCTCGTACAGTGGGCAGTCGTACATCAAGTGCTCCCATGTCTCGCGTAGACCGCAGTGGCATGGGGGGGTGTCACTAAATCCGAATCCATGGAGTTTTTCTCTTATGGCGCCATGGCCGGTCAACAGGTAAGTCCTGGAGAAAGCCAAGGTGGATAGTTTGGTTACACCTGCTGGATGTCAGGAATAAATTTTTTGGGGATTTCACCTTAGGTTGATGTCTGCCAGCGGTTTTTCCAGCTATGCAGTCCCAGTGCTAACATGTTCCTTCGGGGTCATAGATTGGACTAACATCGAGCTGGCGAGACAAGGACAATGATGACCAAGAGCTGCCAACACCACCCGATATCAGCCGTGGAGAGATTGACAATTGCCCGGAAAGGAGGAAGGGGCCTGATCGAGCTCATTGAGCAATGGAAGACAGCGATTGCTAACCTGTAGGATTACTTCCAGAAACACACAGCAGCACTCCACCAGGCCATAAGGAAGATAGACAAGCGGTATACCCACTCAACCTAAGCGAGGAACCCCTTGCATGGGCAGAGAAGACACTTCATGGCAGACACTAGAATGATCTCCATCAAGATCACAGACAAAATTGCTTCCAATGCATGGCTCATGAGCGGGACGCTTTTCCCAGAGACTGCAGGATTCATGCTCGCTATTCAAGACCATGTAATCAACACCAGGAACTATATATTTTTAAAAACTATTATTATTTTTAGGCCACCCGAATAATTAAATTCATTTACCATGCTGTGTGTCTTATGACTGTTGATTGTGTGTGTTCTATGGTCGATTTGTCTGTTTTGCTGGACGAAAAACCCCAGTTTCTGAGGGGGAACCTTGCTATCTACGCCTGAGACTGCCTAAACTAGCCATAGAGTGAAAAAAGGTCATTAAAGTTTCTCGCGTCATCGACGGGATTCGAACCCGGGCCTTTTCCACCTGGTGTGGGGAGGACGGTGACGCTACCACTGTGCTAACGCGCAGACACCAGGAACTATAGAAAATACATCGCCAATGAGCCCGGAGTGGCCGATGACACATGTCGACGATGCCACCTGGCCTCAGAAACGATCCAACACATCACCGGGGGCCGCAAATTGATCACCCAGACTGAGTACACTGATAGACACGACCAGATAGCCGGGATAATACATCAGAAACTAGCGAGGAAATACCAGCTGACCAAAGAAAGTGTACCGTACTACAAGTACGAACCCTAGAGACCCGAACCGACAAGCTGTACTGGGACCGCGCCATAATAACGGATAGGACAATCCCGCACAGCAGACCGGACATAACCCTTGTGGACAAGAAGAAAAGGCTACCTATCTTATTGACATAGCGGTACCCAATGCTGGCAACCTGCAGAAAACCCATGGGGAAAAATCAGGAAGTACACAAACCTAAGACAGGAGATCAAAGAGATGTGGCATATGTAACAAGTAACGACCATCCCAATCATCGCGTCAACCAGAGGTATGGTGCCAAAAAACCCTACATAACAGTCTAGCAGCAATAGGTCTCCCAGCGAACACCTACAAGGAACTCCAAAAGGTCGCGAACCTGAACACTTGTAGGATAGTCAGAGAGTTCCTCGACCAACAGTAACACCAGACATAACAACAACCACCCTGTGTACTTGGTAGCAATACCCGTCACAAGGTGGAACCTCCAATCAGGGAGAAATAATATAAGAGCAATAATAATAATAATAATTAAAATAATAATAATATTGGAGTTACCTAACAGCGAATAGCGGAACAGAGAAGGACCATTGTCAGGAAAATAATAATAAGGAAGGAAGAAAATTTTTGTCATCCACATAGCACAGCAGGGCTAGTCAGTTGGCGAAGAATGGGATGAAGACAGCTGTGAAGAGTAAGCCAGTAAGCCTCAAAGTCGGTAAGAATGACTTACCGACTTTAAGGTAAAGGATTCTATTGGACAGAAGAGATTTGAAGAAAAGAAGTATGTTACCTTTGATTAGATAGTATTTCTTTTAGAGAGGTGGAGGAGGTTAGAGATATTGACTGTGTCAAACACTGATTGAACGTCCACGTAAATAACTGCGTACGCTGAATTTTCTTGTATCAATCAATTAGCATTTAAGTTTGTTAGAGGAAGGTTAGTTGTAGTTGATCGTCGTTTCAGTGCATAATGTACTTGAGGAGTGTCTGCATGGTAGCACAGTGGTATCGTCACTGTCCTCCCCAAACCTGGTGGAAAAGGCCCGGTTTCGAATCCCGTCGTAGACGCGAGGAACTTTAGTGGGCTTTTTTCACTCCGTGGCTGAACTGGGTCTTTTTTTCGTCCAGCAAAATAGACCAATCGATCAGAAAACACGCGCAATTTACAGACACTATATACAAATAGGTATAGAGAAGGATTGTGGGTGACTCTAATAAAATAATTGAATTTGAATTTGTACATGAGGAGGGTCTTGTGATAGCATTTGGATTGTTAAGATTGGGAGAAAAACTTCCTCCATGATTTTGAGTAGTGATGAGGCTTAGGAACTGGCCTAAAATGGTTTATGGCATTGGACTTTTGGGACTGGTATGTTTCCGTGTACACTTCACTGAGCGGGAAAGTAGTTTTAGAATGCCATTATATATGTTAAGAATGATATCTATGACAAAAGGGTCATATATTTAAAAAGAAACTGGGCACCTTATCTTCTCCAGAAGTTGCTATCATTGGTGAAGAGTTTTACAGAATCTCGTAATGTCTGGGCCTTTTCAGAATTGTCTGTTACTCAGTGGACTTTTGTTTCACCTTGCCAAGAGTACTTCACACACTCATCTTGGTTTCATCACAGATCCCGCATGCAACAGAAATGTGGAGAAGTGGCTGATGGCTCACCTGCACAGACATGGCAGACCAGATGGTGAAATTCCCCAAACGGAGAGATAACCAGGAAATTCGTCCCTGATCTCAATCGCTTCTTCCCCAGACTGCTTCCTTGGTTTTAACCGGGACTCTACGCCACATTCATGCTCACAGGACATAGCTCCATAAAAGCCAAGCCTTGGCCTCGAAGAGGACCCATTCTGGCCTTGCGGTGGACTTGAGAGCTGGCAGCACCTCATGTTTGACTGCCAGCTGTATGAGGATCTCTGCAGCATACTCATCACTAAGCTAGCTTACTTACCCAAAGGACAGGAGCACCATCTACTAGAAAATAAGGATGAATATTTGGCCTTCTCTCGCTTTGCATAAGACCTCTTTGCGAGGCGAACCTACATCTCCCTCCCACGGCATCAAGGACCTCCTGCACCTGCAGAAACTGCCCAGCAAGGACAACTACCAGATTTGAGAAATTCCCAAAACAGACAACCATCAGACATGACCCTTAGACATCAGACCAACTAAAACCTCACTGGACTGGACATTACAGCAGAGGTATCTGCCGCCATGGCTCCTGGCGATCTCGTCAGGCTCCCTTGGCCAAAATATATATTATTATTCCCCCCCTCCACTCTTCTCTTGGTAGATCTCCACCCATCCTATGGGATGCCTTCTACATCCCCTATAATACTATTTTTTTAAACAATTTTTTTAAATTTTATTTATTTATCATTACTTTATTTTATTTAAATTAAAAAAATTAATTAATTAATTTTTTTAATTTATTATTATTATTATTATTATTAGTTTATTGGTCTCTGTCCAGGAAGCTCAGGCAACCCTGGCAGAGACCAGCCAGAGAATTATAGGCAGCCTCGCTACCTCCTAGTGGTATGTGCGGGCAACATGGGGTCCTACAAGGGGCCCTATGGCCAAAAGCCAGAACAGACAACAGAACCCAACACAATACTTAACATACAACAGAACACTTTTTCTGGCTTTCACAGAGATACTGTTTGTCTCCACAGAGTTCATATGGCACAGATGAGGGAAACCACAGGAGGCGCCTTTCCCTAACACTATGCACACTATGTCTGTTACACACTCAGACGTAGGACAATCGATGACGAAAAATAAGTATTGGTTGTTCTTCCCTTCTCTTCACGACAGCATGGACAGATCTAGAAAGGAAGAAAACCAAGAATGTACAAGAGATGACAGATGGAAATTCGGGAGGAAGAAGTGCAGGAAGTCCCACACCTGGGACACCACAGGAATAGATAATGTCCACAACTACTAGTGCAAGAAGTTCAGTTGCACATGGTGGAGCAGTTCACCCAGATAATAAGGCACCCTGAAACAATCCCAGAGTCTCTGACTCAATAAATCATCTACTTGAAGGCTAAGGACAGAGGCACGACAAACCCAGCAAAGTACAGACCAATCATCTGCTCCCAACAATGTACAAGATCCTGACCAGCTGCATACATCATGGCCGAGCAGTAAAAGAGATGTAAGCAAATGAGCAAAGGCCCAGCAACTTCCAGAGAACGTACAAAGAAAAGATCAGAAAGTACTCGGGCCTAAGACAGGAAATCAAAGATATGTGGTATATGGAACAAGTAATGAATATCTTGATCACCATTCCAACCACCGGCAACGTGCCAAAGAGCATCCATAAAAATATAGCAGCAATAGGTCTTCCAAAGAACACTTATATAGGAACTCCAGAAAGCAACGATCCTGAACACCTGTAGGATAGTGAGAGAGTTCCTCAACCAAGAGTAATAACAACAATAATAGTAACTGGACACAACCAACCACCCTGGGCATTTGATACTAGTACCTGTCAGAGGGTAGAAAAACCCTATAAAGGAGAAAAGTTTTTTTTGCTGGACGAAAAACCTGATTTTCTGGGGAAAAAACAATGCTATCCTAGCCTGAGACCTACTAACTCAGCCATGGTGCGAAAAAGGCCCATAAAAACTCCTCCCGTCATTGACGGGACTCGAACTCAGTTCTTTACCAACCGGTGTTGTGAGGACGGCGATCGTACCAACTGTGCTACCACGAGGGCTGTGAAAAAGGCTTATAAAAATTCCTCACGTCATCGACGGGATTCGAACTGAGGTCTTTTCCCCCGGTAGCACAGTGCTATCGTCACCGTCCTCCCCACACCGGTTGGAAAAAGCCCGGGTTCGAATCCTGTCAATGACGCGCGGAACTTTTATGGTCTTTTTTCACTCCGTGGCTGAGTTAGTCGATCTCAGGCGTAGGGTTTTTTCCAGCAAAGCAGGCAAATTGACCAGACAACACACGCAATTTACAGACACAATACACATTGGTGGCTGAATTAACATTCGGGATGACCATAATAACAACAATTTTGTTTTGTTTTTTTTTCCCCAACCGGTGTGAAGAGAACAGCGATCCTACCAACTTGCCACTCACGAGAACAGCGTAAAAACATTGTTGAAAACAAAAATGTTAAATATTTGTTGGATTTTAATTAATATTATTTTTTTATTTATTGTGTGGAGGCGGTTCAGCCATAGTGTGGCAACACCGTCATCTATTGTGTTTTTCTTATCTATAGATAAAGGCTAATCAATGAAGTGGAATGTTTGTCATGTTGTGTATATGTCATATTAGGGCCACCTAAAAGCTACCTTATCTGCTTATGTGTATTATGTCCATAAATTACATGTGTTCTCTGGTGGAGAACGCATGTAATTTTTGGACATACGAGGGGATATCAAAAAGTTCTACCCTCAGCTAAATAACACATCAGTAGGAAGATGCCATTTTAATATAAGTTGTCTACATATTCAATAACCAACACGTGAAATTTCATTCCCGTAGGTGATCGAATACCAGAGTTGGAGCCCGGAATCTGAGGAAGGACGCTGTGGTTGGCAAAGTGGAGTATCGAGCAGTGATCAAGTTCCTGCATTTGCAGGTCAAAAAAGCTCAGTAAACTATGAAGAAATGAAAGCTGTCTATAGGCAGAATTGTCCATCCTATGACACTGTAAAATATCTAGGAAGGGGAATTCGGAGCGGTCGTACAAGTGCCTCTGACGAACCAAGAGAAGGGCTATCAACATCCATTGATGGCAAGACGATTGGAAAGTTTGAGCAGCTGGTGGTGAGTGACAGACGTGTGACAATGCATTTCATCGAAAATGCGGTGTGAATTAGTAATGGGTCTGCCCACAACAATTTATATGACCAAGAAAAAAACTATTATTTTTAGGCCACCTGAATAATTAAATTCATCTGCCGGGCTGAGTGTCTTATGTCTGTTATTGCGCGTGTTTTATGGCCGATATGTCGGACGAAAAACCCCAATTTCTGGAGGATATAACCTGGCTATCTATTCCGAAGACCGAATAACTCAGTCACGGAGCGAAAAGAGCGCATTCAAGTTCCTCGCATCATCGAGGAGATTCGAACCTGGGCCTTTTCCTTTACCGGTAACAATACCCCTGTGCCACAGCGCATACATCTTATCTCACGAAACTATTATATTAGGCCACTCGAATATTTTGTTTGTGTCTTATGTCTGTTAATTGCATGTATTCTATGGTCGATTTGTCTATTTTGCTGGACGAAAAACTCCAGTTTCTGGGGGTAAAAAACCTTGCTATTTACGCCTGAGACCAACTAACTCAGCCATGGAGTGAAACAGCCCATTAAAGTTCCTCGCGTCATCGACGGGATTCGAACCCGGGCCTTTTACACCCAGTGTGGGGAGGACGGTGACGATGCCATTGTGTTACCCGCGCGGAACATTTTATATGACCATCTGTACATGTCTAACGTCTTTGCACGATGGGTTCCAAGATTACTGACTCATTTGCCAAAGCAATGTCGAATGCAGTGTTCTCGCCAATTGTTGGATTTGTGTAATGCGGATGTTGAGAACTTTTTTAGGGTGAACCCAACCTATTCTTCTGACCTAGCACTATCTTGTTTCGAGAAACCAAACCATTGCTTAGACGCTGCTTTGATTTGTCTCAGGACGTCATCAATGAAGTGGAATCGTGGTTTCAGGCAAAAAGTGAGGACTTCTATGATGAAGGCATTAAACAACTGATCCATAGATGGGAGAAATGTTTTACTATACATGGAGAGTGCATAGAAAAGGATTAAAGTTCCTGTGAAGTTTCATCTTTCTATGGCTATTATTTCTAGGTAACGGTACGAACCTTTTGATCCCCCTCCCTCGTAATACACAGAAGCTCAAATTTATGGTTATGTCCATAAATTACAATTTCTCTAATTTATGGACAAAAATTAGAGTTTAAATTAGTATATGGTAAGGGAAACCTTTCTATCAAAACACGAGATCGACTAACTCAACCATGTCGCAAGAAAAGCCCATAAACGTTCCTTACGTCATTGAATGAATTCGAAATCAGACCATTTCTATCCGGTGAAGGAAACTTTGGACAGGTAGAGAAGACATTTTGGGGTTGTATAAGAAATAACAAAAAAAAAGGTCACATTACAGGAGTCATTAGTATTAGCATTAGCAGAGGCATATGATGCAAGAAAGCAAGCTTATGCAGCATTAGCCAAAAAAAAAAAAAAAAACACACTCCCATTTCACCCCACCGTTCGTTCGAAATACCTGTCCAGCTAAGCCTTAAATTTATTTAGGCTATCAACTTCGACAAAAAGGGATGGAAATCTGTTCCACCAACCAACTACCCGCTGGCTAAAGGCAAATTTCCGCACATCTATCCTACATTTGTCTTTTTTTAATTTGAATTTATGCCCCCTTAGGTTCCTAATCTGAACAAGTGGAATGATCCCATCAGCATTGAGCATACACAAACCATTCAAGGCTTTATACACCTCAATCAGATCACCTCGAAGGTGCCTAGTCTCCAAACACTGTAATCTGCAAAATTTAAGCCTCTCTTGGTAAGAGGATCCCTTCATTCCATTCACCAATCTAGTTGCCTTTCTCTGTACTCGTTCCAACAGCTCTACATCATTATTGAAATGAAGCTTCCAGACCTGTATACAGTACTCAAGGTGTGGCCTGACCATTGCTTATACAAGGGAATAATCACCTCCTTATCCCTACTTGAAAAATTCCTGTATATCATTGACAAGAACCATGAGCTACTCTTGCAGCCAGTCTGTACTGCTCAGAAAACTTCATATCTGCCTGCACAACCACCACCAGGTCCTTTTCATTTTCTACCACTGTCAGCGTAGTACCTCAGAGTTGATACGTTGCTCTGGGGTTATTGTTTCCCATATGTAATACTTTACATTTGTCAATGTTAAACTTCATTTGCCACCTCTCAGCCCATCTGCTCAACCTTTCCAGATCCTGTTGCAGCAGCATACTGTCAGTAGCGTCCTTAACAACTCTGCCAACCTTTGTATCATCTGCAAAGTTGGACATTAAGCTTGATATACCAATATCAATATCATTTATAAATACAGAAAACAACAATGGACCCAACACTGAACCCTGAGGGACTTACCTAATAACATTAGTCCACGATGAGCAGTGTCCATTGATTACCACTTTCTGTCTTCTCTCCCTCAAACATCCCTTTATCCATAGCAGCAATTTGCCTCCAAAGCCACACTGCTCCGATTTGTGCAGCAGTCTTCCATGTGCAACAGTATCAAAAGCCTTTCTAAGATCCAAGTATATAATATCAAAGTTATTCCCTGCATCCAGTTCTTTTGTGACTGCATCATAGAATCCAAATCAAATTGGTCAGGCAAGACTTCCCCTTAACAAAACCATGCTGTGTCCGAGTTATAACTGAAGTCTTGTCTAGATGATCCTGCAGTGCTTCTTTAACAAGTGCGTCCATTAATTTTTCTGGAACAGACGTTAAACTCACAGGTCTATAATTACTTGTGTCAGCCTTTGATCCTCCTTTGTGAATTGGGGTCACATTTGCACATCTCTCTATGGGTACCTCCCCTGAGTCCAAAGAAGCTCTCATAATTATGGCTAAGGGGTTGCTTACTTCCTTTGCTGCTTCCTTTAATATAACTGGATAGATCCCATTCACCCCGGGTGCCTTTTTTGTTTATCCTCAACAATTTCCCGTCCACTTTCCTCTCAGTTATTACGAAATCATCTAGCTCACTGCCAGAGTTTACTTCACCTCTGGCATTCCTCTTTCTGAATAACTCCTCAAGCGTCAATGTAGATACAAAATACTCGTTTAGTTTGTTAGCCACCTGAGTAGGATCAACAGTTGAACCATCAATATCCAGTGGACAAATCTGATTCATCCTTTTCCTTCTAGTCTAGTTTTTCTTTGCCAAGGATTTCTCATAATCTGCCTTTGCCTGCCTAATCTCCATTGTAACTTGGTTACAGACCAGCTTATATTTAACATAGGCTTCCATGTAACCCA
Source organism: Mastigoproctus giganteus (assembly GCF_048544385.1). Classification (NCBI taxonomy): domain Eukaryota; kingdom Metazoa; phylum Arthropoda; class Arachnida; order Uropygi; family Thelyphonidae; genus Mastigoproctus; species Mastigoproctus giganteus. The sequence goes on along the minus strand of NC_143584.1, from coordinate 216,332,100 downwards.
TTAATTTATCTGTATCCCATGCATTTTTCTTTTCTGCCATATGTCTCATTAGTTCATCTGACATCCATTTAGGCCTAAACCTTGAACAATATTTCTTAGTTGGTATGTAAATACCAACTAAGTTAATTTTAACCTAGGTGGTTTCTTAGTTAGAAGCTTCCTAGATAAATTCTTTGAATGCTTCCCATTTTAAATTTGCTGTTGGTAACATCATCAGTTGGTCTCACTGTATAGAATTTAAATACCGTCTCAGTCCATCGTAGTCACCTTTACGAAAGCAATAACCCTTCCCTTTACCCTTAATGGTAGTTACTTCTTTGAGTAAATCCCACTTCAGCACACTGTGATCATTGCCACCCAGTGGTTCCTTTATCTGCAGATTCTTAATGCATGAAGAATCACTACTGATAATCAGATCAAGAGTATTCCTCCCTCTAGTTGCCTCCCGAACATGCTGATGTAGAAAACAATCATCCAATAAATCCACAAAAGCCTTGCTAGTTTGTGAGTGACCAACCCACAAATTCCAGTCAATATCTGGGAAATTAAAATCCTCCATTATAAGACTCTCTGATTTACTGGGCCACTCTAGTTCCCTGTACAGTTTCTTATTATACTCATCAGGCCTACAGCACACTCCTACTCTCAATTTTGATCTCCCAATGCTTATGTCACACCAAACTGACTCGACACTGCACTGCACTGTCCAGCGATGTCGATTGGCTTCACTTCCTTGGATTTTGTGTTTTTTTTAACTAAAAGCATAACCCCTCCTCCCTTCCTATCCTGTCTGTACACATTGTACTCCCCAAATTCCAGTTCTACATTCCTTATATCTGTGTGAAGCCACGTCTCTGATATCCCAACAATATCTTCCTTTCATGTTTTGAGCAATACCTCAAATTAATTTACCAAACTCCTAGCATTGGTGTACACGCAAGTATACATGCACCTGTTCCTATTCTTAGCTACCCTAACACAACCCATCTTGCACTGCTTCCAACAGAAGCAGTGCAAGAATCACTTTCACCTCTGCCAGTGGCTACTGTTAATCTATTAGTCCCTGTATCCCCCCAAGCTAGTTTTCCGACCCACCTTACACTGCCTCGATAGCATCAGCATATATTCTTGCACCCTTTCTATTTAAGTGTATCCCATCCCTGTAGAAGCAGTCTCTTCTGTTAACAAGTACAGACCAGGCTGAAAAAAATTCTACCCCTTGAGCCTTGCACAATCTTTCTAGGGCCGAATTGATCAACAAGGCTCTCATCATATACTCCCTCCTATCGTGTCTGGGCAGAATAGCAGACACTTTCAAATTCAACTCTAATTCATGGCTTTTTTTTTCAACAGTGACCTGTACTTGTTAAGTAAATCCGCCGGTCTCCTAATCTTAATATCATTAGTGCCAACGTGTACAACTATATCAACTTTTGTGCCCTTAAAGGATGATATCCGCTCTACAACATCATCAACCTTTGCCCCTGGCAGACATACTCTGATCCTGTTCCACCTATCCTTTTTACAAAGCATGTTCCCCGTTTTCCTGACAATACAGTCACCCACAACTACTAGTTCCTGTGGGTCCAGCGCATTCTGCCTTTGGAGTTGTGGCTGTGTTGCGTGATGATCAAGTGCAAGCTCTGGCATTGATGTGGGCAGCTGAGAGTTTGATGGGCCCCCTCAATTTAGATGCTTCGAGGGCATCCACCGTCCTTGAAACTCTCATATAGGCCCATAACAACGCTGAGTTGTTGCCTGATTTCCCTACACTCCTTACATCGTGCACACACAAAGACATCCCCCATGGCAATATCATGTCCCGTACCCGATTGATCCACAAACATCAAGCAAGCAGTGCATTTTAAAAGGCTGTGATTCAGAGGGCAACTGCATCCCTCAGTTCTCCCCTGAGCCACAGCATTCCCATTAGCTTGAGCCTTTTGCTTTGCTGCTCTGAATCATGATTTCTATTTAATTTCAATAAAACTTCAATTTCAGTACAAAATTATAACCCTAAACTTGTAACCCAACACAGTTATAACACTATATATATTTTTCAGTATGGAGTATTATCTACGAGTTGAGTTTATATAACTTCCGTATCAATTATGTTATGTGTGTAAAATCTAAGTCGTTATATGTATTTAGTTAAAAAGTACAATTTAATTAACAGTGAAGTTTAACATGATTAATAGATTTTACTGATTAATTGACAATATTATATAATATACTATACTAAGCTAATGCTATCTAGTTCGGGATATAAAGTTGTATCGTATAACAATAGCGGCAAGTTATGAACGGTAAATCTACGGACACTTAAAAAAAAAGTACTAAATTAACTTCCAAAATCTCGCTGTCTCAATTCACAATAAACCAAGGATCTTGACTAGGTCTATAAGCTACTTATAGAAAATAATATAATATAGCAATTGGTCAATAGAAAATAATTTAATATAGCAATTGTCAATAAAGCGGCTAACTATGGGTAAAAAACGTCTCGTTCAGGGGAGCTGCAAAGTCGATACAAGATGCTCGAAAACATGGCACATGACATCAGTACAGCGTAGGATCCCTTCCAATGGCTAAAAAGGCCGGAAGCAGTAAACCGTATTCAATATAAGGGTATCTTTAAGTTTCTGTGGCAAGAAATCCCATTCTTCCATCAGCGCAGCCCTTGGCTCACCAAGTGACCAAGGAGTTGGCTGTCCGAATGACATGAGATGCATAAGAATGTTCCACATATGTTTGATGGGATTTAAGTCTAGTGATAGCGCTGGTAATGTTAATCAATGGATATCTTCAATTTCAAGATATTCTTCCACAATTTGAGTACTATGTACAGTGGTATTGTTGTGCATGAAAAGAAAATCTGGGCCAAACACCCCTATAAAGTTGCAAATAGGGTTCGAGAAACTGTTGTCGGTACCTCTGCAGTTATGGTACCCCCAATCAAAACATGAAGAGGGATGTGGCCATTCTTCATTATTCAACCACATGAGAACACTGTCTCCACTGTAAGTGTTGCTTTCTCTGATGGAAGGATGGTACTGCATTCTTCATTGCCTCCAGATCAAGTAAAGCATAGAATGTTTTAGGATAAAAGAGGACTCATCAGAGAACAGAAAGGTACCCCATTTGCCAGGGCTACAAATCGCATGTTCATGGCACTAGTTTCAAAGAGCTCTGCAGTGGTTTGGGGTTAATGGGATACAGACCACTGGCTTCCTTGCATAGCGCCTTAGTCCAGTTAGAAATGTTTCAACCGAGGCTGCAATAACCTTGAGACAGTTGATGATAGTACATTGTAGGGTTCTGTCTCGTTGTTAGAACCAGATAACGGTGTTCTGGTTGACATAGCCCTCGGGAGTCTTTGGCCAGCTCTTCTTATAATGGTACCTGTCTGTTTTGTGCCACCTCCACTCCACCTGTGACTGCCCAACTTCAAGCGGGTCCAACAGACCACAATCTCAAAAAAATCATCTAAACAATGACTTGCCATACTGAGTACTGGCTGTTCCACTGAGGAAGCCAAAAAACAGGAATGATGTGTTCATAGGCATGAATAATTTGGATAACATGTTGCTCTGTAGGGTGTTAGATCGATTTCTCTTGGATACTTGGAATTTTCATGCCAGGATGCCTATATCAAAGATTTGCCTTCTGTGACACTGCTCAGAATAAAATATTCATGAAAAACATTTTTTGAGCAGTGTACATACATAACCTAACCTTATCTACCAGTCTGATGGTGATGCCTGGGTGTGGTAGAGGCCTTCAGAAAACTACCTGCATGACAGTATTGTATTGACATGCAGTTTGGCAGGTACAACATATGGACCGTTTTTCGTGGTTTAGACTAGACCTCTGGTAGAATCACTGTCCTCTCCACACCAAGTGGAAAAGTCCTGCGTTCCAGTTTTGTTTACGACGTGAGGAATTTTTATGGGCCTTTTTCACATGGCTGAGTTAACCAGGCAAGGATAGCATGCTTTTTTTCTCCTGGAAACTCGTTTTCGTCCAGCAAACAGAAAACTGACCACAGGACACAAGCAATTTCCAGAGAGTATATAGAGAGCAATATGGCCTTAGTGCTGATGCTCTTAAAACCCTACTACTACTACATTAGACTGGGGGTCTATTGGTTGTTTTGGACAAAACCATGAATACTGAGGTCTTTAGATGCCCTGGACAATAACGAGCCTTCCCTGACATGATGCCAGAATGTACATAAGGTTTATTTATGCAGCAAGATGAGAATAATCTATGCCATATTGCTCGGGTTGTTAGACTGGTTTGAGGACACGAGCGTCGAAAAGTTGGACTGGCTAGCCAATAGCCTTGACCCGAATCCTATGGAAAACCTCTGGGATGAATTGGATGGTTGGGGGCGTGTGGAAGACTGCCCAAAAAACAGATCTGAACTGGTTTCCTCTGTGAAGGCTGAAAATATTGTAGGAAATTTACTGTGCAAAAAAAAAAAATTTGTGTTTCTTATGCCTGCTTTTGGTTTTTAATAATGGTTTGAGATTTCACTAAGTTTAATTGAACGACACACTTTCACGTGTGGTTGTCTTAGTTGTTTATTGAAATTATCTTTAGGTCACCAGGATAATTAAATGCATGTGCCATGCTGTGTCTTATGTCTGTTAATTGCGTGTTCTAAGGTCGATTTGTCTGCACAAAAAAATGTTTCTGGGGGAAAACATTGCTATCTACACCCGAGACCGACTAACTCAGCCATGGAGTGAAAAAAACGCCATTAAAGTTCGTGTCATCAATAGGATTCGAACCCTTTCCACCCGGTGTGGGGAGGATGGTAATATACCACTGTGCTACTTGCACAGATTTGTTTATTGAAATGTAAGCTTTTATTTAAAATGTAACGTTTTTACTCTGTATATCAATATTAACTATATGGTGCTAGGAAACATCAGGCTTTTGTTGCATCAGTCAAAAAAGAAATCAAAAATAATAAACTATTGGCATTTCCCTGATCATATGTAGGTACCCACCCAGCTAACCTCTGAATTTTTTCCATGCTATCAGCCTCAACTACCTATGGAGGCAACTTATTCCAGTAATTAAGAATTTTCTGGCTAAAACCTACAACTGTCTAAACCACTTTCCACAATTTGAACTTATCATCCGTAATCTTGTTGAAAATTTTCTCATTCATTTTAGTTTTAGCCTTATAAACCTCAATTAGGTTCCCCTCTAAGGTTTTCCTCATATAGATCCTTTTTCACATCTAAGCAGGTTGCACATTTTTGAACCCTTTCAAAAAGTATGATGTCTTTTTCAAGTTGACTCCACACTTGGATAGTGTTCCAAATGCAGATATTCTACACTTTCCTAAAATTACTGTTATTTAAATAAAGTGCACAAAAATGATATTGCATTTTATAATTATAAGGTTGACAACCACTGGTTATTTGATTTTGTAGTAAGAGCCCAGTGAACCATCCAGAAAGTTGGGCATGATGACAAGATCTGCACTGTTTGTCCATACAAAACAAGTAAAACCATGTTTCTCCAATGTTCCTATTTCTGTAGTGTGGTACAAAACAAAAAACTGTGTAAAGAAACCTGAAAATCTGGTACATTCCTGGTAGCTTTACTTATATAAAAAAGCAAAGAATAAACATTACAGAATTTGTTAAAATACACACATTGTGTATATTTTTGGATATAATTTGGCAGGCATGAGACAACTATCAATTCTAAGCTTTCTTGCAGTAGCACATTGAATATAATCACTGCTGCCCAAACACTTGGGTTCATGTCCCGACAATGACAAGGAATTTTTATGGCTTTTTATTGTGGTGGACTTAATTGGGCCTTAGGCAAAGGCTATATAGTTTTAACTCCCAGCAAAAAGCAAACTGACCACAGAACACACAATATGCTGCCTCATAGCCTTGTTTGCATGCTCAACAGGCATGCATCCACACAAAAGTCCCCCCCCCCCACAGCCAGTGACCTTTAACAATCACACCACATACTGTCAGATCACTGACTTTGCACGCCCTGCAATGGAAGACATGAAGGTACGGTAGGACTGGTTTTGACATTCCAAAAATCAGATACCTCACTTCAATCCTATAACATTGTATTGCACAAAGCAAATGCATGCAGCCCAGATCTAGGGTTTCAAGGTACAGTACACATAATGCTTAGTGTTTAAAGGTTTTACTTTCATATACAGTATTATTATTATTTGAGACACCTATAAACAGCATATGGCTAAGAGGGTGGGTTACTTTATTTCAATGTTTACAAACATTTAAAATTTAAAATCATAAAACAGAACATATGATTATTAAATTATTATTCATAGTATATTTGTTTGAATTTGCTGGTACACATTACGAAAGATCTTTCAATATTTTATCTGTATCTAGTTTCTCTGGGTCTATTTTCAAATTATTAAAACAAATTAACAGTTTGCTGAGAAAAATCTGCCCAGTGTCTAACTGTATCATGCTGCACTTGAGTTTTGGTTTTTCTTCATTTATTCTGTTGTATCACCATTGGAAAATGATAAAACTTTACACTTTAGTTCTTTCCACCTTATCCAGTCTATCTGTTAATAACTGTGCCAGACAAAAATGTTTCTTGTAATAATAATTTGCATCCAAGATCTGATGTCTAGGTTAGCATACAGGACTACTCAAGATGGTAAACCGATTCCCAGAAATCTTATGCAGCCATCTCAGGAGCCAGTATTCCCTGCCTAGGAAAGCCTTGATGCTACTCTCAGGGGCTGATTACCAGATGATGCACGACATTGGTGTAACATATTTAAAAATGTATTGGATCATTGGATGAGGGCTTCTGAGGCCAGTGGGCTCTCATCTAGTGATCTAGAGTGCTGCATACATCTTCCTTATATATATATTCAAAGTGAGGTATGAAGGCTAATCCTTCGTTCCACTTAAGCCCAAGGTTAACACGTGAAGAAACTTTTTGTACTTTGGTGCCATTCACAAAAATTGTAATATCTCATTTTTCTTATTTTGGTTGGACCATTTGAAGTTTTCATTTGGTTTCAAATCAATACAGTCTAAGTGTTCTTCATGCTTCCTTATTGTATTGTTTTCCTCTTTGCTGAAATGGATTCTTGCTCTTTAGAGGTAACAAAAAATTTAAATCCATATATGCAACGAATTGTTTACAGCAGCTAAAAATGGAGCAAGTATCACCACAAAGAAGTGGGGGGATAAGACATCCACTTATGGTACTCCTCTGGAGACACAGTAAGTGGCTGATTTATGTCCATTAATTGTAGTAACTTGTCTTTCTTGGAGGGTGTTGGTTAGAATGCTTCCTGTTATGAGAAAGCACTCCAGAATTACTCAGTGCTGGGATAGAGATGTCAAAGGCTGCTGCAACATCCAAAAAAATATCCATTTTTTTTATTATTTAATGCTCGCTGTATCCCATATACTGCTTGGTTACGCACTTCAACAAAATACATCATTCACAGTTTGGCATATGTTCACTAATTGAGACCAACCCTCAGTAAACTTTGAAACTGGTGTTTAAAATTTTTAAATACATAGTGGATTCACCTGATGTATAATTTAAAACTTAGCAACTTGGACAGAAACTAGGATAACAATATTTTTCTCTGAGAACATAAGCCTTAATGCTGAATACTCTGCTTGTTTTCTGTTGGAACAAACGATTAAATATCAAATGCAACAAAGCATACAAATTTTGATTTCAAATATTGAAGTTTGTTTGTTTGTTTGTTATTTGGTTTTTAGGAGCATTAGCAACTAAGGCCATATTGCTCCGGGGTATTTGGTGGTCATTCCCTGACCTTTCCGCATCCTCCGTATTTGGTGGTCACGAGCTCGAACCCTGGTCTAATTAAGAAGCGTGTGTTACGCACTGCTGCTCCTTCCCACCTGGCTACGGAGGCGCCAAATATTGAAGCAACCCTATAGTGTTGATAACATATTATTTTATTGCATTTCTCCCAATTGATTTACCTACATGATGTATTTTTAAGAATGTAGCTGAGTGGCATAATTAACAATTTTTGGTGGAAGAGCATAGCTAGATGAGACAGCCTCAGCCAACTTATAAAGGTACATGGATCAAGTGACAATAGCACAAACAACATGGCAGTTATACATTTTCTTCCACTGATATCCATAATTTAACAAACTATAATTACTAAAAATTCATTGGAATACTATATATTTATTGGCAATATGACTCAATAAATCTCACAAATATCACTTTTTCTTTTACACTTGATGCAAAAATATTGCTACAATTTGACCTGCTTCCCTGATGGGAACTTTGGTACAATTTGAAACTACTGAATTTCAAAGCCAATAAAAATGGTTTTTCAGTATTCACACAATCTGAAAAAGGACAAAATGAAACAAGACTAGACAGGTATGAAAATGGTGGTGCATGCATCAGCAACCTCCTGTGAGTTTCATTATCTTTCCTTTCAATCACTCCCCGAGTAAGTCCACAATGTAAATTCTGCTACTTCACATTATCATCAGGGGATTGTACACATGGGTAATTAGTTACCTACCATCATTTCAGGATGGTCTAGGTTTGAGTTGAACAAGGATTGCTAGCCAGTCAGAGTTATCCTGATATTTTCTCCAGGTCTTTCCATCTCTCACGAAGATACCAGCCTTAGAATACAGATATACAATTTACAGAAAACTGATGCATTGTTAGTCTCATAGCCTGAATAACTTTCATCATGCAATCCTCCAGTAAGGCACTACTCACACTGGCTGGAACATATGTAAATTTCAGTCACTACTGACCTTACAATAATGTAATAGCAGGAGTTGGAAGAATATAACTGGTGCAAAAAAAAATCTATATTAACTAAAAAATAAGTTTATAGAAAGTACACTTTCCAGTTTGAATTTTATTATCTTTTATTACAATGGGAAAAAAAGTTTCATCCATCCAGAGTAAAAAAAGTGCTGCCAATTAATCAAGATTGATCACAAAGGCCCATTAATTGTATAGCATCTGATACATGGTACTGTTTCCTAGTGCAGACACAACAAAATGCATGGTTGACAATAAAGGCCACGTGTTTAGCGTCTGTTACTTTACTGCACAACAATGCTAACTCAACAGCATGAGAGTTACAGTGGCTATAATGGTAGATGCTCAGATAACTTCCCTGCAGACCAGATATTTCTGCAATTACCAGATCCCTTGAAAAAATTTGAAAAGTAACAATTTTTACAAAAATATGAAGACCACAGCAACAAGATGGTTTAATCCTTTCAGGCATACACACATTAAAGATTTTCGTGTATGAGCTCTGCTAGTATGCTGTATATATGTTTTGGAGGACATTTCAAAAAATGTGTCTACGTATGAATTTATGAAGTCTGCAAGTAGGTGCTACGTATCTTATTTGTTTTCAAGTAATTCTGAAGTTTATAATAGATGGCAGAAAGAAAAAACTGTGTGTGTTATGGGGGTTTAAGGTTGCATAAGCTGATGGGGCTATAATGCGCCTATTCGTAGGAAAAAGCTGAAAAGAAAGTTCAGATATATCCCCATCATTTTTATTACCAAGATCTTTTAGAATTTATGATAAAGTCCAATTTTTTTTTTAGAAAAGAGAAAAATTCATTGATGTTTGCATCCTCACCAATAATATGCTGTAATGTCATTGGTTCCCGTAGATTTATCAAGGAAAATAGGATAGATATTATCCTGTTGATAGTGCGGACATTCAATCAGGATATGTTTCACTGTTAAATGTGCTGAACAGTGTAGTGTGGACACTGAGGATCCTCTTTTGTGAGTAGATGGAGGTGAGTCCTTTTCATGCCTGTGCAAGTGCCACTTCTCTTCATACTGTTTTAGTGCTAAAGCACCAAAGCTTTGGTTCGTTTTAATTGGTAGAGCTATTTTTGGTTTGGGTGTGCCATAGCTCTTTCCACTGTGCGAGACATGCCGTTTGTATGATGTGATAGTCAGAGGGTGGGACTGGGGCGAAGGATAAATCAAAAGTTGATGGATTTTTGGCAGTTTTGTCAGCAAGTTCGTTCCTCTTTATCCCCGAATGTGCAGGGATTCAGCAAAAGGTCACTGATGGATGACATTCTTCAATTTGCAATACAAGACTTCTGATTTGATTTAACACAGGATGAACCTTGTAGGAAGAATTCTGCAAGAAAACTGTATTCACAAATTGGAGAGAAAAGATTGCACCCATTACTTTGTTGTCTGACTTAGACTTAAAAAACTGAAACTGAATAAATTTTCTAGATTTCTGATCTAGAAGTTGATAAAATTGAATCAAGTGATAAATAGATTCAGAAGATATTAGTGGATCAAAAGTATAATAACACTGAGATTGTCAGGATATTTCAATGTAGTAGTTAAAATGAAATCAAAATTGGTACCTAATCTGAATGTGATCACGGATAGACCCTCTGCTCTCACTCACAACCAAGTGAATACTGAACGCTAAGACTTGGGCTTTAGTTCAAACTTAAGAGATAAATACACTGAAAGGATAGAATTCAGAATTCACAGGATACCTAGTTCCAGGGCAATGCGACACTGCCACCCCTCCAACTAGTGAACGAACCCACCACTTGGCAGGTATATAGGTACTATATTCACGTAAATGGCAATTTGATGTCAATATGGATAAATGTTGTGAGTTAACTTTGAAAGAGGGATGACAGTGGGTGCCCGATGCATGGGTCACTATATTACGGGGTGTACAAAAAGTGCACTATCCCTGTTCGACAGTATCAAGCGTATTGGGAATATGTCATTTCCGGAACAACATCTCGTGGACAGCACTGTTGGTGGATAAACACTGCCATCGACGTCTGCCTCACATTATTTCAGCCAACCAGAGAGTGGCACAAATTACTGCTGACTTCAAAGAGGGAGGTGCCAGAAATGTCTCCACCAAAACTACCAGGTGATCATTAGCCGCAATAGGTTATGGGAGCCACCGACCCACCAGTCCCACTGCTAACACCACAACACAGGACTATGTCTCAACTGGTGAAAGAACATTGGCACTGGACCCTGAACAATTTGAGACTGTCTCCTGGTCCGATGAGTCCTGCTTCCAGTTATTTCGAGCAGACAGGGCGTGTATCTGACGGAAACCACACGAAGCTATGCAACAGTCATGTCAACAAGGAACTGTTCAGGCAGGTGGGTGGTAGGTAATGGTCCAGGGCGAGTTCAACTGGCACAGGTCGGGACCTCTAGTATATCTAAATGCCTCTGAACAGTCCAGGTTACGTGTCCATCTTTGCAGACCATCTGGATCCCTTCATGGTCATCGTGCATGCACAGAGCAATGGACTCTTCCAGCAGACAATGCATCTCCCACAGAGCCGTGGTGACTAGAACATGGTTCAAAGAGCATTCTGCAGATTTTATCACCATGGAATGGCCTCTCCATTCACCAGATGTGAACCCTGTGGAGCATCTTTGGGAAGCTGTAGAAAAGTCTGTTTGAACTTTGGAATGTGACGGAATTATGGACAGCAGTGCAGCAAAAATGGATGGCAATACCTGTGGAATGCTTTCGTAAACTAGTGGACTCAATGCCTCACTGTGTGACTGTCCTTATGTGGGCATGTGACTGCCCAGATTACCAATATTTTTTTAAAATTGTATAGAATGACTCAAAGTGAACACACTATTATATTTAAAAATCTGAACAGCATGTATCTTTGATTTAAATAAAATGCAGAAAAGCATATTAATCCTGATTTAATTTCAACTACTGTATTTGAAAACCTCTGCAATCCTACAAGTGTTGTACTGCATAGGGCAAACACAGCCCAATTCTAGGGATTAAACATAATAGTTATGTTTTTAAATGGAAGTTTTACTTCCATGCAGTATTTGGTGGTTCAGACAAATGAAATGTGCTACCTGCAGTTAGGATATGGTATAAAGGAGATCATCCTGCAGCTGATGCTTTGAAACAGCTATCCTGGCAGTGTAAGCTTTTTTAAACAAAATATTCATCTCTTTGGGTGGTGGTGCTATATAATTTAACAGGACATTAGCAACTTAGAACTATGGATAATGACATTTTCATGAAATTAAACAATTCCAAGTCTTAGAGTAGAGTACTCAGCAATCAGTCTTTGGCCCACAGAAAATCTCTCTAAGGTTGAAATCAAGGACAGGTAAAGCATAGGAATTTTGATTTGAAATAATGGGCAATTTTTTTTTAGAATAATTTCACTATAATGTTGAACAGTTAAGTCAAAACAAGGAATTAATATTAAAAGCATTTTTGTACAAAGTGTTAATTTTTACAAAATATCAAAATTCCACAAAAAACTCATTTCTTGAAACATATTTTGGAATTTTGCAGTCCAAAATTCCAAAATATGTTTCAAGAAATCACCTTTTCTGAGCCAATTTTCATTCTAGAAACTAGCCCACAAACATTTAAAGAGCAGCTCCTTGACATATATCAGGAGAATAGAATTGCTTATATAAATGTCAAAATATCAACTGTTATTTCTTATATTTTACAGTGCAAAGCAAAAGATCCATTTCTTATGACACTTTTCATTCAAAAATAAAAGTGCCACTCACCCAAACAAATCTGAAATACATTGGAGCTGTTTATAATACAGAAAAATTTGATTTTATTTGAAGTGTTATCTAAAATAACTGCTTACATTTTTTTAAGAAAAAAAGATTATAACTTTCAAACATTTAAGCTTTAAACATCGGACTTTATGTATTTGAGGAAATTTTTTTCCTTCTAAGGCAGAATTTGTGTTATGAAAGGTATTTTTGAATGTATAAGGAGAAAAGACATAAGGTAACTACAAATCATAAACAAACATTTAATTCTTATAAGAGAAATTAAAAATGACTCATGAGTAGAGTTACTGAATTAAAAAGTTTTACTTGCATCAGTTGGGTTTAAAATGTTTGCTTTCATTTATTGCATAAATTAGACAAAATTTATATCAAACAATGAAGAGCAGGCACTTTTTTATTTTATAAGAAACATAACCTTGAACAATTTTAAATAATCAATGGAGCCTAACATCAGCTTTGTTATAATACAATTAAGTTGTACACAGTTTTTTTTTTTTTTTTTTTTTTATATTTTCTTTTATTATATTAAAACTCATCTGTTGGTCTTTTGAAATCTATGTGACAATTCAAAATGGGTGGGATCTAACTGCTTGATAAAAAGAAATAATTGTCATTTCATGGAAAAATTACACCAATTTCAAATGCACAGCTTTTAGTACATGTAAGTCTCGCTACACTTTGTTTTCTATTTTCTTTTCTTTTGTTTGTTATTTCAGGCTATCTTCAACCAGTTCAAGCAGAAATATTACATACATTCTGAAGGAATGAGGCAAATGCTGAGAATTAACTGTCACTCCAAGCATCACCATCAGGAACTTAACTGCACTGAGGTCTTGGTTAGGCACTAATGTTCATCTGTCTACACTTTGCAAAATAACAGATTTGCGGGTACTAGCTCAAAATACAGATAATAAATAGCATCTGACATCATGTCTTAAAGTATACACACAAGCATCTATACAACTTCCACAATCATTGATTTGAATTATCAACAAGCGTTCTTTTCCTACATTATATCCAAACGTGAAAAAATGGCTGCAACTATAATATAAGTATAATACAATGCAAAATAATCTGCTTTGATAGATTATTTGCCTTAACAATTGTGTAACTAAGAGTGAACAGATCATTATTTTCTTCCAGTTACAGGGAAGTACATGATATTTGTAACAATGAAAAGAAAAGGTCAATGCACACAACATTATATATTCCAGCAAATCGTGCAAGTACATAATTTTCAATAATTTAGTCACTAATGATTTGGCAATGTGACTAACCAAAGTTTAAGTGGGTGTTAAACATCCAAAAAAGCACACCTGAATTTAGCTGAAACAAAGAGAATCCTGAAAAATAATTAAGTTTTATGGTAAAAATGGAAACTGAACAACCACTGTTCTAAATTTGTACCACAACTGTCATAGGAGCTCTGGTTATAGGTTACGATATTATAAGCCTCATAACAGGCTACCGGTAAGTGGATGCTCCCAAAGCATGTCCACTCTTTTCCCTAGTGTTGTCCTCCAATTTTTACCACATCATTTAATCAAATTTCAAATTCTCCATTAAAATAAACAAGTATATAACTTTTGACTATCTCTACATAAAATTAATTAAAAATAAGCCAACAGTGCTATTGACAGAAGAATAAAAATCTGAACTCTATTTACCACAAAGTCATTGGCATACGGTGATGTATTTCAGGCATATATAAAACAAGCAATTTCCATTAGTGGTTTGCAAGTTGTTTAACAGTAGAAAAATGAGCAACAACGTATGCACACATGTTAACTGTAAGGACTGTGAAGATGGTATCCCATTAAATATAACTGTCCTGAAAATATACTTAAGAGTGTTTGGTGCCTTCCAAGCCTCACAGTCATAACTTTTATGTTATATATATATATATACATATATATATATATATATTTTTGTATCACGTAGGTCCATCATCATTATTCCTCTCATGAAAAAAGACCAACAAATGTCATTCTGCTAGTATTTCTCTCCAAAAAAGTTCTGGAAGTTCAGATCAGCAGTGTGTGTTGTGTATATATTTTAAAGCTGTGGCAGCTAATACAGGGTCTGAATATAGGCTTGAAAATTTTAGGAGAGAGGAGTCCCACCAAAGTTGAAAGATGTTGGAACTGTCTGATTTTGGAAAACATAACCTCCCCTCTTTTCAATCTGCCGGGACTCTAAAAATAAATAAAATAATTAAATGTTATAATATATAATAAAATTACATATATAAGGCAAATAAAAAGTTTTGCAAATTTATTTAAATTTATAACTACATTTAGCAGCATGATAAAGTAAGAATATAGCACACTGTTAATCAATCATTATGAACATACTGTCATTAATTGCAGTTATACAAGTGGCTAGAATAAAATTTACCCACATTTTTACATTTATACAGCTATTTTTATATGGTTGGGGAGGAAACACCCCCATGCACCCACTGCCAGGTTAAAATGCATAAATGGGGGGGGGGGGAGATTTCCAAACAGAAATTCATAAAAATAACTCAATTTCCAAAATGCTCTGACAGAAAAAATGAACAAAAAAAAAAATTTTTTTCTCCATAAAAGTTCATAATTTTTACATAAAAAATGCTAACATCCAACTGAGCATAATTTAGCACTACATAATTTAGTACTACCAAAAAAGGCAGTTTTTAAAATCCTAGCCCTGCCAGCATTGAAATTAAAAATCATAATGACACTTTAGTACATATTGTAAAGAAATATATTATTTCCAAGAAAATCTGAATTACCTGCTGCAGCTTTCCTTTGATCTGCTAATAGACACACTTCTTCAAATGCTTTTTGTTGTTCTGCATTTAAGTGAGATGTAAGAATATTATACCAGTTAGGGTCTGTGGCCTTGATAGCTGAAATTTAAATAAATATAATTACAATATAGGCGACATTTTAAAGGTAAAAAGATGTACACAGTTTTCATTCCATAACCATTCATTTTTATATAAAATGTAACAGAAATGCATGCACGTGTGCATGGCAAAAACAAGAATGTACATTTTGGTTTGAAGTTTCAATTTTTATATTAAAATTCTGAATACTGCAATGCGATACGATTCGACAGCAAAATTTTATGAAGAATATTTCACAACAAATGTGAAATAATCTTCATTATGAACAGATTTTTAAGAGTCAAGGTAAGATACACAAATTCATAGGCAAAAAACGAGAATACTAGATAACTAAGCTGAAGTGAAAAAATTACCAAAATCTCCCACCCACCCACACAAAAAAAAAATCAAATTTTAACCACCCAGCAGCAATTCAGTGTATTTTTACAGCAAAAACAGTAAGTGTCAGTTATAGTGATCATGTTTGCAAATTGAATTTTGATTCTAATAAACAGCGATTCTAATAAGCAAAAATTGGTGAACATTATCCACAGGTTATAAAAATAAAGATACAAAGCACAAACTTATAATCACCAAAAGTTTATTATCAATTAAATTATGCATGAAAATCAGAAGAATATTATATACAGATTAGCAAAAGAAAAATAAATTTATACTTACGTACAAAGCTTAATTAATATTAATTAAACAACACTTTGTAATATGATTATAATTTTAAATAGTCACTTATTTTAGATTGCTTTAAATTATCACCACAAAGTCTATTTATTGATTTTTCAATACAGGCACTCCCTGACTTATGTAATACTCAACTTACGTAAATTCAACTTTACGTAAGTTTTTGCCGGCTGGTGCAAAGTGAAAAAAAATATGGAAACATTTTGCCTTCCGTAGGAATAAATGAAGGCTATTTATCTCTCTAAAAGGTTATTTTATAATGGAAATTGTATTAGTTTTATATAAATTTGTCAAATAAGCACATCACAAAAATCACTTTTTAATTAAAGGATGCAAAAACAAAACACACGGCGAACATGTTTAGAAATGCTACTATTGACATCGTTATCATATTATGTTCTGTTATAAGAATCAATTTTGAACACCTTTGCGATATTTTTCTAAAGCACATTTCTGGAGGTCAAGAACATAAAACAATAAAAACAATTTGCATCTTCCAGTTTATTTGGCTTTTTTGTTAGTGCAATCTATTATAAACAACAGATGGACAGAGTACTTAATGCAGCTCTATGACGATGAAGACCCGGTCAAAGAGACTGAACACCAGATGTCCGATACTATATTAAACACCACCCTGCCATCGAGAAATGAGATACAAGATGTGATAAACAGACTTCCCAACAACAAATTCCCTGGATATAACAACATATCCTTTACAACATCCATTTGTATCCTAATCCCAAAGAAAATTAATGCCCAAGAATGTGATGACTATAGAACTCTGAGTTTAATCACACACACATCAAAAATTATCTTATTCATTATTAATAAAGAAACTGAAAAAGCAATTAATAAGGATTTAGAAGAAAAATGGGAACAATAAATGCCATCCTTGAATTAAAAATATTTCTTGACAGAGCACTAGAATGGAATAAAGAAATCTATATTTGTTTTATCGATTTCCGAAAGTCTTTCGACAATGCATGCAGACTTATTAAGAAGATCTACATCAACCAAAAATTACAAATGATTAACTCAGAGACCTTGGAGGTGAAAATCAAAAGAGGAGTTAGACAAGAATGTGTTCTTTCTCCAAACCTCTTTAATATTTACAGCGAAATGGTGACGAGGAAGATAGAAAAACAAGACTTAGGAATCAATGGCATTTGGTATAACAATCTTAGATATGCCAATGATACGGTTTTATTGGCTGGCAACAAAAACAACCTAGTTAGCAAATGTTTGCTAGTTGAGGAAGGCAAAGACTATGGCCAGTTTTTACATATGGAAGTGAAACGCAGAGAAGACAACATCTGCAAGTTAAGAAGGTCAGTAAAACTGAACCAGACATTGTGATCAACATGAAAATAGCAAATACAACAGAATACAAATATTTGGGTACCTATTTTACTGACAGTGGAAATCAGGAAAGAAATAAAAATAAGAACAGCCATTGCCAAAGATGCCCTTTGGAGAAATAAAGACTTCTTGAGGAGTACTGTGGGAATTGAAACAAAGAAAAGAATGAATAGAACATTGATTTGGCTAGTTTTTACATATGGAAGTGAATCTTGGACCTATAAGAAATGAGTGTGACAACAGACTGACGCATTCAAGATGTGGTGCTTCAGAAGAATATTAAGAATTTCATGGACAGAGCACATGTCAAACATTGATGTCCTACACAGAATGAGAACACAAAGATCTTTACTAATGGAAATGATTCAAAGAAAAATGAGACTGGCAGGACATGTGCTAAGAGAATCAGCTGGACAAAGAACACTGACAGTCCTCGAGGGAAAGATCGTGGGAAAAAGATCAAGAGGAAGGGAAGAAGAATGTGGTTTGACGACATAAGGATCTGGACAAGGTCACAAAACTATGCTGAGAACAAGAGGGAAGCTTGTGATAGAGAAGAAGAAGAAGAAGAAGAAGACTATAAACGGGTAATAAACTCGATCTTATTGCATTTGCAATAATACCGATAACTAGAATTGTGTGGGTTTTTATGTTATTATGGTGAAATGTGTTTCTCCTTCATTGAAATCTTCAATCATATAAAAAACAAATTTTCAGAATCTTCTCTTTATTCTTATTTACTTATTACAATGATGAAGGGAAAGTGACCAACGGAAAGTGCAAGTGGTGGCAGTGCTAAGAAATGAAACAAAATTGATTTAGAAATGAAGATGAAAATGATTAAGAAGTACGGAGCAGGACAAAGTTTGTCATCTATTGCACGGGAATTAGTTCTCGTTGCTTCAACAGTGAATGCTATTTTAAAGGACAGTGTGCATATAAAAGAACATGTTAAAGGATCAACACATTTAAGATCAACAGTGATCACAAAACAGCATTCAGGTGCTATACCAAAGATGGAAAGCTATTAATAATATGGACGGAAAATCAGATTCAGGAGCTAGTGCCCCTGAGTCTAATGACCATCCAAGCAAAAGCAAGAAGTATTTATGAAGATACAGCAGCGTACTTATCAATTGAAGATGTTGATTCTGGTAACAGTGGTAAAACTTGTGATGTTATGCCTGTCTCTTCACTTTTTTGTAATTTTATAATTTTGAAATTTTTGTAATTGCACCCTTTTGTAATTTTATACACTGTTTTAATTTTTCCTGCGCATGAGATAAAAAATTGAATAAATACGTGTTCATTGAACATTTTTCTGCTTCAATCAAATTCAGCAAGCATAACTGCAGGGCTGTATAAGCATTTAGGGAAATTCGACTTGTGTAGAGTTCTGCAGAGTGCAACCCTTATGTATGTCGGAGAGTGGCTGTATTGTAAAACAGTCTATATTCATGATCGCATGTACCAGTTTCTTCCAACACTATCCTCAGGATGGCTACAGCTTTGCGAGTTTGTTGTTTTGTAACTGGTATTCGCTTGGGTTCATCTTTATTTTTGTCATCCTTGGCGAAATTATCAGTAACAGACTGAGCAATTTCTTCTTCTGTTAAAGCTGTAGTAACTACCCATTTATAATAAGAACAAACAAAAAGGACCAATGAACCGAAAACTGCGAATTGTTTTTATTATTTTATGGTTGTGATCTCTAGAAATGTGCTTTAGAAAAATATCACAGAGGCATTCAAAACTGATTCTCTAAAGCAGCTGTTTCTAATAATCAGTGATCACTATAATTGGTGCTTACTGTAATTATGAGAATTCTCTGATCTCTATCTAAAATTAATGATCTACATCTTTATTTTTAATTGAAAAAATACAGTTTGTTTGTTTGTGGGGTTTACAGCACAAGGGGGAAAAATGTAGTTATAAAAAACTATATAGTACAGTGTGTGCGCTGCAACGTGTTCCTGCATTAATTTTTTGCAGCTCTTTGGTTTCAGCTTCATTCCTTCTCCCTTTATATCAGACTTTGAAGTGAGGTAGTAAAAATAATTTTATAAAAATAAATTGGATGATAAGATTAAGTAATAAGATATTACTTATTCTTATCATCCAAAGTAAGTCAAAATAAAATTTTAGAGTGCATAATTTTTGACTACTGTTTGCTTTTTATCCCCCCCCCCCAAAAAAAAACGAATGCCGGAAAAAATTAACCACCGTCCTGTTCTTGGATTCTTTTTGCAACATCCTCTAGAGCAGAGTTTACCAACCTGTGTGCCATGAAATTAGAGGGAGGGGACTCCACTTAGTTCAATGGCAAGTGGTCAGGAGGACGACTACAGTAGCACACACTCTGAGTAGATTGGGGTTCAAGCCCCTAATTGCTAAATATGGTCGATCTGTCAACCCGCACTGGACTAGCGTGGCAGATTATGGTCCATTTCCCTCAACATGAATTGTTGAGGAGGCTTCCATCCTCCAGTGAATTGATAATGGTTGCTGCTTACCTTTTACTCTTTAAGTGTTCTTCTGCATATATAGCATCCTTTAACTCCAAGGGAGATTCCAGTGTCAAAAGGTTGGGAAATACTCTAGAGCAGATGTCCCCAAACTCTCTCAGTTCATGGTGCCCTTCATCATCGTCATCAGCCATTTTCAATCCACTGTAGGATGAAGGCCTCTCCAACAACTTTCTAGTTCCTTCTGTTTTGTGAATGGCCATCCATTTACTATCCACAAACTCATGAATTTCATCTGTCCATCTCCATCGTTGTCTTCCAAGTTTTCTTCTAGCTTCTCTTGGGTACCATTCTGTTATTCTCTTAGTCCACCTGTCATCATGTCTTCGAGCTATGTGTCCTGCCCAAGACCATTTCAGTTCTTTAGTTTTGATAAGAATATCCTTTACTTGAGTTTGCTGCCTAATCCATGTGTTTCTCTTCTTATCTAACAGCCTGATTTCTAATATAATCTGTTCCATTCTTCGCTGTGTAGTTCTCAGCTTCTCTTTCATGCTTTTGGTGAGTGCCCATGTTTCACTTCTATAAGTCATGGTGGGGAGTATTCATTGGTTCATTATTTTACGTTTCAGACAAATTGGGATATTGCTCCTCAGTATGTGACTATATTTCCTGAATGCTATCCATCCAAAAGTTATTCTTCTCTTGACTTCCAGCCATTTATCATTATTTCAGCTAATGACTTGTCCCAGATACGTATACAAATCCACCTTTTCAATTACTGCTCCTTCAATGATTATATCCCTTTCTGTGGTATACTTGTTCATCATTACTTTTGTTTTAGCCATATTCATCTTTAGTACGAAAGCCTTACTAACTCTGCATAACTGATTAAGATTTTCCTCTAATTCTTTGGTATCATGGCTTATGATCACAATGTCATCAGCAAATTGTTTTTTACGGCAGTAATTTTTTCATGGCCAAAAAATACCTAACAGTTCCATTTATTAAATAGTTAGGTCCAAACAACTTAATAAATATTTATGTCCTAACAACTTAGTAGTCATTGGAAAAAAATAATAATTTTTATTTCATTCTTAAATAACCACAGTTAGCTACTAATTTTTTCCCTTGGAAATTTAAAATATCCTGCGGTGCCCCTGTGAGTTCTCTGCGGCGCACAGTTTGAATACAGTGCTACTGTAGAATCTAACATGTTCTGTAAACTTCTGATAATGTGAATAACTTTGATTTGACATACATCCATAGAGAAAGTTTCAAAATCTTTGTCTGAATTCTGTTTTAATTTGGCTTTCCAGCAACCCCCAATGAATGTTTTGTCTTTAGATCTTTCTTTGAGAAAATTTCCTAGTTGCAAAACTCACTGAGCCTCATATTGTTCAACAGGTCTTTCAGATTTTGGGCTTCCTTCTCAATTTTTGGCCACATTTGCTTCTCTTTTTACACTGGATTGTTATGGAGAAGTCTCATTCTGGCTTGCAGTTCTACATTTGTCACTGCCAGCTCTTTGCTTGGCTTTAATTTGCTTTTCGAGTAGCCATTCATTCTGTATTTGAAGTTCTTAGGTTTCTAGACTTTGATTAGATTCCATTTCTAGACTTGAATGCCGCAACTGGCACTGTCTTCGTTTGTTCTTCTCCCACCCCCAGAGGATCTGCCACTCTCTTCCACTTAAATATTTTTAAATACCAATCACATTATTGGTATTTAAGTTGACATTAGACTTGAACTTCTGTACACTGTAATTTTCAAGAAATACGTACGAAGGAAGGTTGTTCCAGAAAATGGCAGTTGAATGAATAAACGAGGAAGATGAAAAGTTGGTTCTTTGAGTTTGAAGTTGGACAGTAAATGGATGTTGGCTGGTGGCGGCACGTGTTCGGACTGTTTTGAAAGAGAGAGCGGAAATTATAGAAGCCAATTCAGAAGAACAGTGCCCATGGAAATATCTGTAGAAAAGGCATGCAGCAGAAAGAGTACGTCTATGAGACAGAGAGTGGAGAGACTCTGTTAGAGAGGAGTCATTAATTAACCTAACTGCCCTCTTCTGAATGGAATCTAGAAGCCTGAGAGAGGTTTTGGGGCACCGCCTCAGATGTGGGAACAATATTCCATGATAGGACGGATTTGCGATTTGTACAGAGTGAACAGCTGTTTGGAAGAAAAGTAATACTGAGAGCAAAAGAGAAAACCAAGTTTTTTAGATGCAGAGGAAACAATATTTGTAACGTGCTTGTGCCAAGAGAAGTCAAGGGAATCCCCAAAAGAGATATATCAACTTGCCTAGAAATCAGGGTGTCACCAAAGATAAGCATATGAGCAGAAGAATCCTTTTTGCGAGATATAAGACAGGACTGAGTTTTAGAAGGATTGAAATCAACTAAGTTGTCTTTGCCCACTGGAGAATTACCATGAGATTAGAGATCAGTATTTAAGAAATTGGTAGTGGATATTCGAGAAGTTGAGATTGTTTGTGCAGGGCAAGGTTTCTCAAACTAGAAGGTGGAATGCAATGTGCTGTCATCAGCAAAACTATGGATAGGATTTCTGGTCAGTGGACAAAGGTCATTAATATACAAGAGAAAAAGAGTGGGAGGAAGAACTGAATCTTGGGGTACATCAGCATTAGTGGAGAAGCTAAAAGACATAGAGCTATCTACTATCACCAGCAGTGAGTGATCAGAGAGAAAACTGGATAACCAATTACAAAAAACAGTTGGCAAACCATAAGATGGAAGCTTGTTTAGAAGACCTTTATGCCAAACATGATCAAAAGCCTTCCAAATGTTAAGGGCAACTGCTTGGGTTTCACCAAACTTTTCCATTGAATTCACTAATAATATTTATAATAATATTTTCTATGTATTCTAAAATTGTTCTTGCCACTTCAGAAACAAAATACTTCTTCTCCTCCTTCCCCCCATTTATTTTATCACACAGCTGAACAGTGACATAAATCTAATCTTGATCAGGGGGCATTATATCTATAGAGCTAACAGGCTAACTGGCCTTGAATACGTTAGCCTATTTTATGGGTTGAAATATCCCAAATATCAAACAGGACAAAACCTTACACTTCTACCTTAGACGAGTTGTGACTACCACCTTGAGTAAAAGGAGTTTCAAGAAATCCCCCCCTCTGCTATAATTTTGAACCAGACCCTTCAAATGAGTGATACTGGTGAAACCACTATGCACTCTTGTGATTCTTAGTGCATCTTATTTCTAGTATTTTTTAATCGATAAGGAATATCAATCATTTATATTCCTTAGATTTAGATTCAGTGGACTGCATAATACACTGCATTCTTTTTTGTGTAGGTGGTATTTCAGTTCTTGAGGCAGTTTAGCAATCTGACTTCCCAAAATTAAATAATGTATTAGAGTAAATAACCTTTTATTACACCTGCATAAAAGCACACAAGGGTAGTTAATAATGCAAATAAGGATGAGTTTCTTTAGAATGATTTGGTAAGGCCTCATGGATGGTAGCTGAATTGATAGTTATTTTTTAATGCCCCCAAACATAAAGTTACTATTTCACAAACATTGGGAAATATCAGAGTAACTTATAGATTAACTGAGGTAGAGCCAAAGTGGCAATTGATTTTTTTTTTTTTTTTTTTGTAGTTGTTGGCGCATCGGCTTCTGGGCCATAATGCACCTCCCAAGGTTTTTGGAGTACTTTGATCCAAGCCCGAGGCGGGATTCAAACCCACGACCTTTGAGTGGCAAATGAGAAAGGAGACTTGGGCGTTTTGATAGTCAGACATGAAGGTCAGCATGCAGTGTAAGAAGGATGCCAGAAGGCACACACTGTTTTATCAATGATTTATTGCACCTTTGCATCTTGGAAAAGGAGGTTATAGTTCAATTATACAAGTCAGTGATGAGGCCACATTTGAAACCAGGCACTGAGCCTCTTGAAAAGCTCTTGTCTAGTGTGAATAAAGCTTCCTTCCTAAGTGGTTGATGTTGACTGTCTGGTAAAGTTTGAGGGCAACTAGATAAGTAACTTCTGGCAGTGAGAAGAGTGTAATAGAATGAATGCGGGTTGTATAGATGACCTCACATATATTTTGTATATATTTTGTCACTTCTTCGATCAGAAACAGTGCTTATCTGCCTACTAATGAAACCCCAATAAAAGTTGAACCTGGGTAAAAATCAGTATACTTCTACCACTGAATCAGTGCCTTTTATTAAGAATAGTGCAGTACCAAGGGAACTGTGGCAAAATGTCTCCACAATACAAGATTGATACATGTATAACAAACCCAGTTTGTTCATAGCTGTGTACAGAAAGAGGTCATGCCTGATGTACAATGACTTTGTAGCTTGAGGCTCTTGCCGTGAACTTAACTATATCTAATAATGGTTGTAAAACTAATAGTTTAATAGACTTTTTCATTATTATTATTGCTGATACAAAAGAAGCCTAGCTTCCTTTCCATCTTATAGCCTCTACTAATTTTGTATTCTGTACATTCATCAGTATATTTGCAGTTTGTTTCAGAAGATGAAATAAACCTGTTTATCCCAGTTTTTATATCCAGATTTCTTTTATGACACTTGTTTTAATTTTCCAGCAGGCACCATTTTTGCATACTATTCGGTACTCTCAAGACCAGCAAAAAAAAGTTGGTTGTCATTCTTTACTGTACTATAATGGAAAAAATAAATTTTTTAAATGAAAGTTCACAATGCTTTAATTTTTTTGCTAGTGCCTGCTTATGATAAATCCTTCAAGAATATGCACCTAAAAATTTTACACAAAGTAATTTTTTCATTGAGCATCTTTCATTGAGCATTCATGGTTCCAAAAGCACATGAAAGTTTGTATGCACTGTTCAGTAAAACACTGAAAAAAACTTTGATTTCTCAACCATTTTCAATGGGAAAAGCAGTATTCACTATTTTTAGGAATTTTAACTTAGTTATATTTTGTGGCTTTGATCATTAATTTCTTTGATAGCCGAACCAAATTGTGAGTTTTACTGCTAAACCATGGATAAATTCTCATATATCCATAAAATTTCTTTATGTGGCCAAGCTAAAGTCTCATGAGAGCCAGATAAACAATGTATTGGGTTTTGAAATACCAGATTATGTTATACTTGTACTGCATAGTAAAGTGGCAAGTGTTCGCTTGCCACTTTACTATTCTCTGATTATAGATATGTCTATAATTCACATGTTTAGAGTCTCTCCTAGGTGGATGTCTTTGCCATTCTTACCAGATGAGTGGCCTGCCTTTGAAACCTTTCAAGAAGTTTTAATATCTTTCTTCAGATACAGTCTCTGTACCTGAAAAATACTCCAAATGCATCTTACCAATGGGACAATTCCCCCACCCCATCACAGATATGAAGGTACTGACAACAATACTGTGCACCTTCTTGTTCCAGGACGTCTAAAAAAATTTATCCATGTTCTCACACCAACAAGAAAAACAACACAGCAGCCTTTGGGCTATTTTTTCTACAAATTATTGTTTTGCCAAGTCATTCAATAAATGGCTATAAACTCATTCTGATATAGCAAAAAGTTCTGCATTTTAGACAAAGTGCAATAACACAATATTTTTACTATAACTCTCAAAAATACACTTTTGGAATGAATATGTATAGTTTAGCAATGGATCCTTGAGCCATTCTTCTACACCAAGAAAAATGTGAATGCCATATGCACCAGCTAACTTCTTGTCTTTCCAATGATATCTACTTTTTATCAAATGACAATAAAATATAGGATTCTATTAGACCAATGCTTTTGACTGAATTATACAAGGGGAAACAGTGAATACATTATTATTATTGTTATTATTCAAAACATTAAATATCTGAAAATCATATTACTAAAAAATTTTTTAACAAAGATTATAATTAAAATTTATCTGAAGTGGGTAACCCTTTTTCAATATACGTACTTTGCATAACTTCTTTAAATACTACATATTCATCAACTGTTGTTTCCTCATCATCTAGTGGTGTTGTATAACTTTCTAATGCAGTCTCCTCTGCACCATCCTCTTCATCTTCCCCATCATTATCATCGTCGTCGTCATCAGCCTGAATGTTGGTTGAAGTAACAGGGAAGGGAGATTTTGACTTTGCTTTTGCAGCAAGCCTTTCGAGGTATTCAGCACCTTCCTCATCAATGTCATCTTCGTCACTCTCTAGCACCTCTAGAGGAAAGACAAACACAGAAATTTGAATATCTCTGTAGAACCAAAGAAAATTCTAACAGAAATAAATAGCTATTTATATTAATACATAGTATATACAACTTGTATTTAAATTATATATTTGTATCAAGTGAATCACATGATCAAAAATAGCCACTAAAGTCAAACATTGATTTTGGTAACTTGATGGGTGCCGAAGTATTCTTCACTTATTCAACAACCACTCTTTCAAGGGCATGTGTATTTAACTGGAACAGTTTTTCTTATTGGGAAATTTTAATTAGTGTGCAATTCCATATTATAAATTGCAGTGTAGGATATTTCTAAGAGTATATCATTATATTATAATTAGTGCTGTATTAAGAATACTGCCATATTTTTATAAATTTAGGTGTTTTAGCATTAGTATTGGGATAGGCATATGTACACTTGCACCAAAAGGTTTCAAAAGTTGGCAACTTGTTGGTTAAGCACAGTGGGTTTTTGTTTTTTCTCATAATGTGAATGCCTTCACAATGAGTTGCCCTGATATTACACTACCTCGAACACACAATGCATTGCCAGTGGAGAAGACTAATGTTACTTATTCTTGGCAGATACCACCACCCAGAGGCACTGTTTCGTTGTTACTCATTGGGAAGGCACTCACAATATGAGATATAACAAAAAATGATGCCATTTCACCTACTTCGGTGATTTGCTACGAACTAAAATGATGCTATGCACTAACTTGTTCGATTGGTGAATTTTCTGTAATCTGAGGCTGTTGTTTGTTTGTTATTTGGTTTTTAGGAGCATTAGCAAATAAGGCCATATTGATCCGGGGATATGCGGTGGTCATTCCCTGACCTTTCCGTATTTGGTGGGCATGGGCTCGAACCCCAGTCTAATCAAGAAGCATGTGCTATGCACTGCTGCTCCTGCCCACTCCTGAGGCTTTCATCCCTAAAACCTTTTTAGTCTTTAGTGTTGCACACCATCTGGCATTCTCACATTGTGGAGTTATATTCATAACCTACACATCCACTGACGAGAGGCCAGCAAGGCCTTGAAAGAGTTCCGACTGGATGGTGGTATCCGCCAAGAATAAGCAACATTAGTCTTCTCCACTAGTGAAGTGTTGCTTATTTGAGGTAGTGCAATATCAGGGCAACTCATTGTGAAGGCATTCATAATATGAGATATAACAAAAACAATGCCATTTCACCTACTTCGGTGATTTACTACAAACTAAAATGACGCTATGCACTAACTTGTTCGATTAGTGAATTTTCTGTAGTCTGAGTCATTCAGTCCTAAAACCATTTTAGACTTAACAGAACTAAATTTTAATTTTATTTAGTATATTGTTAATATCTGTGCAATTTCATAATTTTAAAGTAGCTAATTTTTATAGAGGCAACCCTCTATTCTGATATATTTCTATTGTGCTCACTCTCAGATGTATACAGAATTCTACTTGATGGTGGTTCAATGTTGTGAGCCAGATGCAGGGAAAAAAAAAAAAGGGGAGGCAGGGATTCTCTGGAGAGGTGGGCCCACGTTGAGTGCCTATTTACAACTGACAAGGCTAGAATGTAGAGCAAAACATCATCCTATCAGAAGTTTTACTGCTCTTATTGCTTTAAAAGCTATTTCCATCGGTCACTTTTTTTTGTATTTACGATGGATTTTTTTGGTGGACTGTCCTTTACTTGAGTTTGCTGCGTAACCCATGTGTTTCTCTTCTTATCTAACAGTCTGATTCCACCAAATATACCAACGTCATATTTGGTGGAATGTGGTTTTAGTGTGGTTATCCAACTTCTCTCCAAGCAAAGAAATCTGAATCCAGATTATTAAACATGGGAATTTAAGATTTCTGCTAAGTGACTTTAAACCTGACATTGGGAAACTGGTATCACTTCATCAGGCCCATCCATCACATTAAGAATTTATTGAATAGTGAAGTAATTACTAAATGTGGTATCTAAGACTCTTGCTAAATGATTAGAGTTTGAAAAGCTGGTATCACTGAATCAAGTTTCATCAATATTGTTGAATTAACTAAACTAAAAAGTTTTAATGGGATTTTGAATAAATGTGCAATTAACCTTTACCGTTTTGAATTTTATTGTATTATTAGCTTACTTAGTGGGTCATGCAAACTGTGCTAATGTGAATAAACTTTTTACAGGGTAGGGGCACTGGGAATAAGTTTATGGAACAAAGGGTGGTGGCCAAAAACATTTGGGAACCACTAACTTAGAGCAAAATCAAATTGGAAGCTCGGCAGAAAATTAAATGTCTACTTCTCTATTGAGAAATGCTTTCTTGAGTCCAGTGCCCTATGACCGAATTATGCAAAATATTCTGGTTCCACAGGAGGTCGTCGTATTGGAATATTCAGCTGTAAGGGCAACCAGGAATATATTATGTAATGTTAGATGGAACACAACTAGAGTAAGTCTGCAGGGTACAAAAATTAATGTTGCACATCAGCTATCAGTTCTTTAAGAATACTAAACAGAGTGTTTGGTTTGGTTTGGATTTTATTGGCACATCAGCAACTAAGGCTATAATGCGCCAAGACCAGAAAGAGAGTGCGCTTATCTATATAGGAACTAACAACTTCATGAAAAATGAAAACGCTAAACCATATTCCAAATACAGCAAGTCTAAATCTGGCACGTTGCGATTCTGCTTCTATGTACCAAGCCAACTCAAAAATGAAATAAAATAAGGATGGCAAAAAAAAAAAAAAAAACCACCACTCCTCCAACAGTGTGAATGCGTGACTGCCAGCCCAACATAAAGAATAACCATAAAGAACGAGCACCACTTTTTGTAAATGAACAAAATTAGAAAGTTTGTTTGTTTGTTTGTTATTTGGTTTTCAGGGGCATTAGCAACTAAGGCCATATTGCTCCGTGAATATGCAGTGGTCATTCCCTGACTTTTCCGCACCCTCCGTATTTGGTGGTGATGGGCTCGAACCCCGGTCTAATCAAGAAGCGTGTGCTGCGCACTGATCCTCCTTCCCACCTGGCTACGGAGGCGCCTCCAAAAATTAGAAAGAACTGAGAACCCATAAGCAAGACCTCTCTAAGATGAAGTAGTTCTCTAAGGATCAGTGCTTGTGAACACAGAAAAAGGATTGTATTTAAGTCACACTGACCATTATCTAGCAGAGTGTCAGTGGATGTCCCTATATGATCTGACCAGAGAGTAAATAAATATAATCAAACTTAAGAAGTAAAAAGTATGTCATGGCCATCACCTTTTATTAGTTAAATAAAAGCAAATATAAGCAAAAATAAATACTGACACAGTCAATCAACAGGTTTAAACCAAATGCAAGTTAATAACAAACTAAAATTGGAGATTTAACTAAATTCAAATCAAATGCTGAATTACTTAGTGTACACCAAATGGCAGAATACATTAAAACATAATGAAGAATCAAGTAGTGGTCATGACCATTCAAATAAAATAAGAAAATGTATATCTAAGAGGGGGTTTGGTTTTTTTTTTTTTTTTTAAGGAGCATTAGCAACTAAGGCCATATTGCTCTGGGGATATGCAGTGGTCATTCTTTGACCTTTCCGCATCCTCCGTATTTGGTGGATCATGGGCTCGAACCTCGGTCTAATCAAGAAGCGTGTGCTACGCACTACTGCTCCTGCCCACCTGGATACGGAGGCGCCTCTGGGGGAGGAGAGGAGGAACCAATATAATGGATTATGTTACACCTGTACCTAATATAACAAATCTTCCCCTCCTACTGATTTAGCAGTTCTACTATCTTAAATGTATTAAGATGTGATTCTTTTAAAGAATCACATCTTAATACATTTAGCCTTAAAAATGCAACAGGAATTTGCTGTATTTGTAAGGCTTAGTAATATTACCACATCAGTCTCTATATTCAAGTACAGGTAATCCTCGCATAACACAGTAGTTAGGTTCCTATAAAATCTCGTGTAGTGTGAAACCATTTTATACGGGACTAAGAACTAATACAAAAAAGGGAATTACATTCCAAAAGCTAACAAAAATACACCATTTTTATAACTATCGGAAACTTAATTTTTATTAAAAATAGTAATAACTGAACAAATGCCTTACAAACTGATACATAAATGTCAGATAATGCACGTTCATTATTTTGTATTTTCTTCCTCTTCATCACTGCTAAGCACAATCAAACAAGAACGTTTTCTCTGTTGCAGAATATCTTCACCTTCTGAACTTTCTTCTGCAGTATCTATATTTTGTGTATCTTCTGCTGTCTTTAAATATCAGTAATCTGGGTTTGTTTGCTTTTGCTTCATAGATCTTTGTAAATTTCGAGGTATGGAGCTAAGCATTTTTGAAGCTCCCTTTTTAACTTTGTGCTCCTTTCGGTCGAAGGATCTGCATTCAAAAAATAAGATTCTAACTGCTCAGCTAAGTTTATGCTTTCCGTATGCTTTTTAGTGTAAAATTTAGAACCTCAGAATTTATCTGTGCTATCATCCTCTGAATTGATTTGGTTTACCTCTGATGCTATTTCCACCAAGTGAAACAGATTGTATCCAGAATTTAAAACAAATACACCAACCGTTTAATTAAAATGGTTTAATACCAGAAACTAAAATGAACCAAACGATATTACACTGTAAAATGATATATGCAAGATTTACAAAATAAATATATACGATGAAACTTTAATATACAATAAAATAAATAAAATAAATAAAATATTTAAAATACAATAAAGCTAAAAGCGATAAAACATTGACTGAAGCTTTCGGAGGCTTCCGCCTCCTTTCTCAACAACAATGATGTTAAATCAACACATCCTTAAGTAACAGGCTCACGGCACACGTGGTTGACCAGGCGCATACTCAATACTTCTTCCATACGATCCAGAACCGGAAGCGGCTCGGGAGCGTGGAAATATAAAACGCTCGTCTTTTGCCAGGACCACAGCTTCTAGTAGGGGGTGAAATCGAACACACCTGTCCCTATTCATATTATTGTTCTCAGACGAGCCTATCCACAAACTCTCTAGCCACTTACGGTCCCAGAACCTATGTGCCCGGTCAAGGATGACAGCATTCACCGGGGAGACCTGATGATGTTTCTCCCAATAATGCTGAGCAATGGCGGACTTATTGAACTCTGCGGTCTGTATAGCTCGCATGTGCTCCCCCAGACGGTCTTTTAGTCGCCGTCCTGTCTCACCCACATAATTAAATGGTTGGTGTATTTGTTTTAAATTCTGGATATGTACTCTCCCAACCTTAGAGGCCTTTTTGAAGATGAAACAGATTGCTTCGGGAGCCTCTTTTTCTACCAGTAATTCTTGAACATCTTCAGTAGTCATATCATCAAATCCTTCCCCTCCTACTGATTTAGCAGTTCTACTATTGCATCGATTTCGTTTTCTGCCGGTTCAACCATATTTTTCCAACACATATTTAATGTTGATGGTTTTATTTCTCTGAAGCTATGAATCCGATGCAGTCCACAATTAAAAATGTTTCCATGCCTCTATCACTTCAACAGATTTGGAATCAATTTTTTCCAAAATCCATTGTAACGATTTTCTGATGTAATGAGTTTTAAAGGTAGACATAATGCCTTGATCTAATGGCTTAAAGAAGTTGTATTGGGTGGCAAGAACATTACTTCGTTTCAATGATTTAAATTTTTTAGATGGCGTGGGGTGTTATCCAATATAACACCCCAAGCCAAGGTTATAAAACTTTGAAACCTGGATTTTTCTGCTTTAAATAGTTTTCCACAGCTGGTACAAAATAATCTAGAAATCATTCTTTAAATAAACTGGCAGTTACCCAAGCTTTTTTATTTGCTTTCCAATATACCAGTAATGCCTTTTTATTTACACTTTTCATTTCAAGGATTAGACAAGCTATAAACCAGCATAGGTTTTATCATGTAATCTCCTGATGCATTACTGCACATAATAATGTTACATGATTTTTTTATGCCTTAAAACTTGGTGAAGTTTTCTCTCTCTCTCTCTCTCTCATTTTTTTTTTTTTGAAATAAATGTTCTGTTGGACATTTTTTCCCATCAAAGACCTGTCTCATCGGCACTGGAAACTTGATATGGCATGTATCTGTGCTCTTCAATAATTTTTTGAAATTCCTATGCATACTTCTTGGCAGCTTCGATATTAGCTGATGCACTTTCCCCTTGAATTCTTATGTTATGTAATGAGAAGCGGGTTTTAAATCACTCAAATCAACCTTTACTGGCAACAAATTCCGGGTTAAAAGAAAATTCTCCATTTTCTTTTAAATGGTTATAAATTTTTAGTACCTTTTGTTTAATTACACTGCCATCTAATTGGATCCATTCAATCCAAATACTGAGCGTTTTTTTCCATTTTCTCAATTATTGGCACTTGGGGATGAGCTGTCATATTTGCAGAAATGAAAGATTCTGCAGCAACAGCAGTTCTAATTTTCTGTTCATTTTTCTTTATGGTCTGGATTGTTGCTTCATTTAAAATCAAACTCTTTGCAACGTATTTAAAAAATTGCATTTCCAATTTTTTAAAGATGATCCAAAATTTGTACCTTGATTCTAGAGAAATAGTTTCTTTTGAGCAATGTTTTTTTACTTTCCTTAGGAATAATTTAGGGCTGGAATTTAATTCACAAAGAAATTATTCCAATACGGTTCTTAAGAACAAAGTCCAGTAATACATACCCGGAAAAATTTATAAATGATCAAATAAAAACCAAACAAACCTTACAGAACCTTAAAAGTCACGAACTGCATGCTTTGAAGTCACAATTTTTTATGGTCTCAAACAAGCACAAGTTCAATAGCACAGAACCTAACAAGGGGATTTCCCAACAAAATAAAATGTGAATTTCCCAATAATTTTTTTTTGCATAACTAGCGAATCAACAGTGGGGATTCACAAAAAAGAATCGAAATGTTTAAAAATTACATCCAACATAATAGCAGGGTTCCCCCCACGCAACACCTCAAAAATACTGTGTTATGTGAGGTTTGCTGCAATTCTCTAACCATATTATAACAGTACCATGTTGTGTGAGGATTGCCACAATTTACCAATTGTGTTAGGCGAAACCGTATTGTAGAAGTATCATGTTATACGGGGGTTGCCCGTATATAGTGATGGTGGAATATTTACACGAAAGTAGGAATAGAAACCAGGCACACAAATATAAACTTACTTCTGATTCTTGATTAATACACAATGCATTTTCATGGTAAACTGTATGCTAACCAAACATTATATTATATCCTATATTAACTCATGTAACTTGCCAAGATAACTTTGGAAGAAATGGAAAGATTTAAAAATACAGGTTGACGAAAAATGTATGCATAAAAAATTAAATTATTCCATTATGCTACTGTTTTTTTTTTTTTTTTTTGTTTGTAGTTGTTGGTGCATCGGCTTCTGTGGCCATAATGCACCTCCCAAGGTTTTTGCAGTACTTTGATCCAAGCCCGAGGCGGGATTCGAACCCGCGACCTTTGGGTTGCTAGGCAGGTACTTTACCCACCCGGCTAGCCTGGTCGGCATTATGCTACTGTGCACATGAGTGGAAGTAATTCACTGACTGCTCAAACCCATTTTCATGTTTCATAATTTGCTCTTTATCCTTCACTTTCATATTTAGTGTTGAGCATGCTAACCCTAACATAATGGCCAACAGATGCTGTGCTTTCACCACTTTCAGCTCTTCTCATTATTTTCACTTTCTCTTCAAAAGTAATTGAACGTCTTTTCTTTTCACCCTACCAGTTGTAAGAGCACCCTCACTTTGTTCTCTGTTAACCCATCTCAACCACGTGGTAAAAAAAACTTCTCCAAGTTACTGTTAGATCAAAATTATGAAAATTGAGAATGCTCACAGTCTCTTCTAACAGTAACAGCAACTTCTAACAGTATCTAACAATAACTTCTCCAAGTTACTGTTATATCAAAATTATGAAAATTGAGAATGCTCACAAGTCTTCCCAAACAATACCTAAAGTGTCAACACATTCTAAAACATAAAATGATTGAGACAAAAATCATAAAGAATGTGCATATGGCATTGGCTAATCAGAATGATGTATATAAAACCTGAAGGATATTGGAAACTGACTAAAGGTATTCGCAAAAGACATTCAAAATCTTCCAGTGTAAATGAAAGGATTGGGTTGTGCAATGTGAACGTATACGCGAAAGGTTATGAGTCGGAATTAATCTGTTGTAATCTCGTACTCCTAGAGTTTACTTCATTTTCCCTAAATATTTGTGCAGAATTTGATGCATCTTCTCCTTATTCATATTCAACCCATCAACCCGAGGGTCAAATGAAGATCTCTTGCAAGATTCTGAACTTTTGCAACTCTGTCCTCCTTTCGACAGGCTGACAGATGGCCACTTCTTGAGCCATTGTCATGTTCATCTTTGAATTGCTTATACCATTTGTACACACTGGTATGACTTAACATTTCATTACCATAAACAGTTTTTAACATTTCACATGTTTCTATTGCAGATTTTTCCAGTTTAAAGCAAAATTTGATATTTGTTCAGTGCTCCATTGCAAAATTGCGACATGGTATGTTAACGCCACTAATGAAACTAGCTGTTACTTGCAACCTGTCGGCCTACTGGGCAATTTCTATACCACCATCTGTTGGATGAAGTTTGAACTACAACATAACACGACCACAACAGCACCAGTGCAGAAACTTTACTGCCACACCTCATATGTTAACCAAGCATTAGGTGCATTGGAGAAAACTAACAAACTGGATCTTAGGATGTCAAAAGTATGATTAGCATGTTGTTGCATACTTGAAATATTCCTGGGTTGGGTGAGGTTTAAGGGGGAACAAAATGGTATTTTCTGGTGGTGGGAAGAGTATGATACGAATATTTTTTCTTTTTTAAATATTAATTTCTAGAGCAGTAAACTACCTTCTGTCAAATTAAAGATATTCTGGGTTATCTGTACTTTAACTGCTCATTTGTTCATTGCTATGCGACAACCACGTTCTTGCTGCTGACTGATAGCTAACAAAGAAAATAGGTAATAATAATCAATTTAAAAGCAGACAGAGTAATTCACATTTTTCTTTCCACCAAATTGTGAACACTGAAAGAAAAGGAAAGAACTGAATGCAAATTTACATTTATGTATTTCAGACTTTATACCTTGTTCATATTCTTCTTCTTCATCTTCAGAATCATCATCATCTTCTTCTTGTGCCCGATCTAAGGGGAAAGGAGAAAAAAGAAAAAAGACCTGAATACATGTTTACTGTTGTGATTTGCTATTGCTGCTGTTGTTTTTCAGGTTTCTTCGGTGCACTGTTTATTCTAGTCACAGTATCTCAGTTCACATGGTAAACCAGCACAGATGTAATACACAGTTTGTATATTACATCTGTCTGTAGCATTAGCATTAGTAGAAGCATTTGATGCAAGAAAGCAAGCTTATGCAGCATCAGCCAAAAAAAAAAAAAAAAAACCCACTTCCACTTCACCCCTCTGTTCGTTCAAAATACCTGTCCAGCTGAGCCTTAAACTTATTAAGGCTATCAACTTCCACTACAAGGGATGGAAGTCTGTTCCACCAACCAACCACCCGCTGGCTAAAGGCAAATTTCCGCACATCTATCCTACATCTGTCTTTCCTCAATTTGAATTTATGCCCTCTCAGGTGATTTTTCTGAGCTAGAGGAAGAATCCCATCAGCATTGAGCATGCTCAAACCATTCAAGGCTTTATACACCTCTATCAGATCACCTCGCTGGTGCCTAGTCTCCAGACACTGTAATTTGCAAAACTTAAGCCTTTCTTCGTAAGAGCACCCCTTTGTTCTATTCACTAATCTTGTTGCCCTTCTCTGTACTCGTTCCAGCAGCTCTACATCCTTCTTGAAATGAGGCCTCCAGACCTGTATACAGTACTCTAGGTGTGGCCTGACCATTGCCTTATACAAGGGAATAATCACCTCCTTATCCGTGCTGGAAAAATTCCTGTATATCATTGACAATACTCCATGAGCTACTCTTGCAGCCCGTCTGCACTGCTCAGAGAACTTCATATCTTCCTGCACAACCACCCCCAGGTCCCTTTCATTCTCTACCACTGTCAGTGTAGTACCACAGAGTTGATACATTGCTCTGGGGTTGCTGTTTCCCATGTGTAGTACTTTACATTTGTCAATGTTAACCCTCATTTGCCACCTCTCAGCCCATCTGCTCAACCTTTCCAGATCCTGTTGCAGCATAGTGTCAGTAGTGTCCTTGACAACCCTGCCAACCTTTGTATCGTCTGCAAACTTGGACATTAAGCTTGATATACCATCATCAATATCATTTATAAATACAGAAAACAATAATGGACCCAACATTGAGCCCTGAGGGACTCCACTAATAACATTAGTCCACGATGAGCAGTGTCCATTGATTACTACTCTCTGTTTTCTCCCCCTCAACCACCCCTTTATCCATAGCAGCAATTTGCCTCCAATGTCACACTGCTCCAATTTGTGTAGCAGTCTTCCATGTGCAACAGTATCAAAAGCCTTTCTAAGATCCAAGTATATAATATCAAAGCTATTCCCTGCATCCAGTTCTTTTGTGACTGCATCATAGTATCCAATCAAATTGGTCAGGCAAGACTTCCCCTTAACAAAACCATGCTGTGTCCGAGCTATAACTGAAGTCTTGTCTAAATGATCCTGCAGTGCTTCTTTAACTAGTGCCTCCATTAATTTTCCTGGAACAGAAGTTAAGCTCACAGGTCTATAATTACTTGTGTCAGCCTTTGATCCTCCTTTGTGAATTGGGGTCACATTTGCACATTTCCAGTCTATGGGTACCTCCCCTGAGTCCAAGGAAGCTCTCATAATTATGGCTAAGGGTTTGCTTACTTCCTTTGCTGCCTCCTTTAATATAACTGGATAGATCCCATCCACCCCGGGTGCCTTTCTTGTGTTTATCTTCAACAGTTTCTCCTCCACTTTACTCCCAGTTATTTCAAGATTCTGTAGCTTACTGCTAGAGTTGAATACACCTCTGGCATTCCCCTCGCTGAATAACTCCTCATGTGTGAATGTCGATGCAAAATATTCATTTAGTTTGTTAGCTACCAGAGCAGAATCATCAACAGTTGACCCATCAATATCAAGTGGACCAATCTGATTCATCCCCTTCCTTCTAGAGTTTACATAAGTAAAGAACTCTTTGCTGTTTTTCTTTGCATTCCTTGCCAAGGATTTCTCGTAATCTGCCTTCACCTGCCTAACCTCCTTTGTAACTTGGTTGCATATCAACTTGTATCTATCATAGGCTTCTGTGTCATGTGTTAATTTGTAAGTATCCCATGCATTTTTCTTCTCTGCCATATGCCTCATTAGTTCATCTGACATCCATTTTGGCCTAAACCTTGAACAATATTTCTTAGTTGGTATGTAAAGCCTAGTAGCTTCCAAGATAAGTTCTTTGAATGCGTCCCATTTTGAATTTGCTGTTGGTAACATCATCAGTTGGTCCCA
The DNA here is from genome assembly GCF_048544385.1 of Mastigoproctus giganteus. Lineage (NCBI taxonomy): Eukaryota > Metazoa > Arthropoda > Arachnida > Uropygi > Thelyphonidae > Mastigoproctus > Mastigoproctus giganteus. The sequence continues at coordinate 216,294,338 of NC_143584.1, read as the reverse complement.
CTGTATAGAATTTAAATACTGTCTCAGTCCATCGTAGTCGCCTTTACGGAAGCAATAACCCTTCCCTTTACCCCTAATGGTAGTTACCTCTTTGAGTAAATCCCACTTCAACACACTGTGATCACTGCCACCTAGTGGTTCATTTATCTGCAGATTCTTAATGCATGAAGAATCGCTGCTGATAATCAAATCAAGAGTATTACTCCCTCTAGTTGCCTCCCGAACATGCTGATGTAGAAAACAATCATCCAATAAATCCACAAAAGCCTTGCTAGTGTGTGAGTGACCAGCCCCCGAATTCCAGTCAATATCTGGGAAATTAAAATCTCCCATTATAAGACTCTCTGATTTACTGGCCCACTCTATTTCTCTGTACAGTTTCTTATTATACTCATCAGAGTCATTAGGCCTATAGCACACTCCTACTCTCAATTTTGATCTCCCAATGCTTATGTCACACCAAACTGACTCAACACTGCACTGTCCAGTGATGTCGACTGGCTTCACTTCCTTGGTTTTTATGTGTTTCTTAACTAATAGCATAACCCCTCCCCCCTTCCTATCCTGTCTATCCTTTCTGTAGATGTTGTACTCCCCAAATTCCAGTTCTGCATCCCTTATATCTGTGTGACACCACGTCTCTGATATCCCAACAATATCTGCCTTTGATGTTTTGAGCAATACCTCAAATTCATCAAATTTATTTACTAAACTCCTAGCATTGGTGTACACGCAGGTATACCTGCACCTGTTTCTATTCTTAGCTACCCTAACACAACCCATGTGTTTACTTGTACCGCAATGGCTCCCAGCAGTCTCTGAAATATCATGCATCTTGTTTTTCAGCTTCTGCTCATTCTAATAGAAGCAGTGCAAGAATCTCTTTCACCTCTGCCAGTGGCTACTGTCAATCTGTACATGTTCAAAGGCTGATTTGCATGTTGTTTAAGCTAAAAAGTATGGAATAATGGGTGGGGGGACACCTACTTTTAAAGTAGGATTTTCTCCACGTGTTATTCCAAGCTTTTAAGCATTCCTTCTGTCTCTTATAGAAATTCTTGAGTCCAAACTTCTGTAAACAAGTGGTGATAAACCCACTGTACAGGCAAAAACAACCATAGCAGACAAACTTTTTGAGGCCATGTAACTACCTTCAATCTATATATTAAGAGCTTTGTCATCAAGCATGCATGGATGATTACCTAAATTTTACCAAAGTTATCTGAGCATCCTATCAAACTAGGAAAAACTAATGTATAACAATTAGAGTAGTCACCTCTCCAGGTTTAGGCAGGGCATATTCAGGCACCATGTTATAAAATGGTAGCGGAAAAATTTATTTCACTGTGACATTACCATATGTTATCATATGCTTTTATAACATACAATAATAATAAAAAATAAAATAAAATAAATTTAACACAGGTTAAAGAATAAATGTCTGTCCTTAGAGAATTGATGTCATAAAGAGCTCAATAACACCCCTGATTACTTGCACTAAATTAGTATTAAAATATAGTAAATATGAAACATACACTCTGCCATGTTGAAAGGTCATAAGTTCTGGCACTAAAAGTGGTATTTAAACTGGGATAGCCTCATAATTGTACACTTTTATCAACTTCATGCCGTACAGACAGAATCATGGGGAATTCACATACCAATAACTTTCAGTATCAGCCACATTTAAAAACATTGCATTATTGAAACCAAACTATATTGCATTGAAGGATAAAAAAAAAATTTAATTGTATAATCTTTATCAATTAACATTACAATTTGTTTTTGCTACCATTATAACTAGTCATGCTGCTGATGAGCTATACCTGCTACATTGTTTACGGCAAAGCCTGGCTAATTTGTAATTCAAGGGACAAAAATACGTCCATTTTGATTTAAACAGATTCAAAGTACAAGCAAGTTCATATACTATATCAAGTACTATAGCAAGTTCAGTACATGTAATTATTAATTAATCAAGATAAATTTTTAATCAGGTATCCTTATTAGCACTGCAGAATTTTTGTAATTCCCATTTAAAAAACATTAATAATCTTTTAGTTTAATTGTGGTAGATATTCGTGAGTAGATGGTTAACGATTTGATTTAATTAATACAAGAGAACAATTGCACTGTGGAGAAATTTCAGCAAATTTCTTGCATGTGATAAGATCCCCCTTGCAGGTATCTCCACCTTGTTGTTGGTGGGGGGCTTGTGTGCTACTAGTAGGGCCACTCAAGCCGGACAGATCTATAGCAAGGAGCCAGACTAAGAGAGATACCCTGGCCCTCCAGGTCGAGGTTGATGCAATGGGCTAGCTCCCCATTCATTTTAAAAACTCAGCAATGCTAAAAGACCTAACAAAGAAAAGGAAAACGGATTTTGAATATTGGATGCTGGAATACACAGGGTTTAAATACAAGCCAATATCAAGTTTTATCAGAAACAAAGAAGAAAGGAAAGGGTGAGGAAACAATCGAAGAGTACCTTCATCTGTGAAGTGGTGTTGATAGACATAGGAGAGCCAAGGCAGGAGATTCCATACTCATACACAAAAGAATCAGAAGATTTATAACAAAGTGGGATCTTTTTAATGAATAAATTTTTAACTATGGAATTCAAGGTATTTGGAAGAAGAATCACGATTGTTGGAGTTTATGCATCTACCAATAACATCCCTACAGAGTGTAAAGAAGGGTTTTGGAACAAACTGAGAGAAGACATACCAAGCACTAAAGAAATCTTTTTGATGGGACACCTGAACTCAAGAGTTGGACAGGTCGAAGATAGTAAAGTCGTAGGAAGATCTGGAGAAAATGTAAAGAACAACAATGGAGAGTGGTTAATTGAATTATGTGAACAGCTCAAACCGCAGATTGGTAATACTTTTTCCAACACAAAGAGATACATAAGTATACATGGATACAAGAAACAAGGAAACTGAAATCAATAATAGACTTCATAATTTTTAAGCAGCGAAGTACAATCCAGGTTAAAGATGCTAGCGTCCAAAGAAGAGCAAACTGCGGGTCTGATCACTTTCTGGTGAAGGCCACATTGGCGTTTCCGTGGATCTACCAAAAAGGAAAGGAAAGGAAAGAGATAATTACGAATCCAAAAATGAACAAAATGATGATATTAGGTTTAATGTTGAATCCTTAAAGGAGGAGAGTATTACGGATCTCTACAGAAGAAAACTAAACCACGAATTAGATGACAGCTACGGATTTTTTTTTTTTTTTTATGAAAACCCCACACACAAAAGGTATCAAAACCTATAGTACTTAGTACCGTGCATGGGTTGAAGAAGTATGGGGGGAGGGGGGTGCCGGAAACTTTGCTCTAGAGACTAAACATGGGTTTCACTACTTCAAGCCTCCAATAAGCAAAGTGGTGGTATTTCACCGGTTGATGAAAGTCATCTACCACCTGAAAATGAATACAAATGACATTTATGAGCACTTAAAAACAAAAGTAATGAAGATTGCAGAAGTATTGGGCAGAACGGATAAAAAGACACCAAGTACCTGGATGAATTCAGAGTTAAAAGAATTGATAAAGGAAAAAAGGATGCATACCTCATGATTACGAATTGCTAATGGTTCCTGTGCTGTCAGCCCTATGATATAATCTGGTTTGTGGGTGATGAGGATAAGGTCTATAATATTCTTTCCCCTAGTACTTTCCATAACATGCTAATACAAATAATAATCTAGCCAATTTAAAAATTCTGTTCCCCACATTGAATTCCATTCCGCTTATGTAGAGGTTCATCATAATCTTCTGGTCTGTAGATTATTCCAACTCTAATTATATAATACCCTTCCTTCCAACTACCTCACACCACTCAGATTCTACACTAGCATGTAGAACTTGAGAATTTTGGTAAGCTTTTTTTTTTTTGTTGGACTAAGGCTGCTTTTGATAAGAAGCATGACCCCCGCCATCCCTTCTATCTTTCCTAAAAATTGTACATACCAGTGTAGTTGTGCGAATTCTACATGATTCAACACACACATAGTTCTTGGTGAAGTGAACTGCAAAACTTAAAGTGAAATTTACTGTATGATGATACTATATGCATTTGTTATATACTATAGCAAATTTTCATCATAACAACATTTACCTGTAAAGTTTTGGCAATCTTTTCAAATCAGACAAGCTATTCACAATTCATAACATCCAATTCAGACTTTAAATTTCATTGTAGCTGTATTTCTAGTAATCCATACTGAATGCATATAAAATCCTATACCACTGGTTGGGGATTGGCAGTGACTTTGGAATGTATTTAGAATTGCATTTTGAATAATCTGATATCAAATTAACTAGGACATGCTGTATTATGTTTAATTGCACATAACTGCTAGAGAGAGAGAATCCGAATCTTGCAATATTATTTTAACACTTTTAACACAAAAATAACGTTCTTCTCTTTTAGAACTATTGCTTATTCAGTAAACTCTTCATAATCCAGGGCAAATGTCTCTTTCCAATTCAGCTATGGAGGTGGTCATAGAGTGCTCATGTAAGTCAGTTTAACAACATTGAGAACAAGACTGGTAGGGGAGAATGCCTAGTGTAGCTACAAAGAAAAATATATGTTTAATCACAGTTGTCAAATTTTACCTTGGTTCTGTACAATTAAATCTATTTTCTTGAAACATAAGTTATTTACTTAGATTTAATCAGACATATACTTTTCTGGCTGCACCTACACCGGACACTTTCTATTTCGTCTTCACTCTCAACTGTTCCAAAGTGACATCAAATTGATCACTGATTTGTATAAGTGCTATAGACCAGTTATTTAGCTGTAATCAGAAAGAAATCTGCCCAAGTTGCAAAACTCAGCAAATAAGTGATAGTGCTAAAATAAATAAGTGCTAAAGTGCTAAAAGAGAGAAATGTTGCCTTAATTTGTATATATTATAAATATTAACAGCAAATAATGTCTCAGGATATGGGTACTTGCTTGTTAGGAGGAATGTTATTGTTATTGTTATTTGGTTTTTAGGAGCATTAGCAACTAAGGCCATATTGCTCCGGGATATGCGGTGGTCATTCTCTGACCTTTCCGCATTCTCCATATTTGGTGGTGACGGGCTCGAACCCCGGTCTAATCAAGAAGCGTATGCCAACGCACCGCTGCACCTTCCCACCTGGCTACAGAGGCGCCTAGGAGGAATGTGCATTGTAGAGTGGCCATTTTATTAGCTACACCTACCCTTTTCACAAAATGGATCACTCCTTCAATAACAGCATCATTTGTTCATACCATGTGATAAAAAGTAGGTGAGCTAGTTGTTGCCAGACTCACCAGTATGAATATCTCAGAAACTGCAGCCCTGCTGGGGTTTTCATATATGATTGTGTTGCATGTATCAAGACAGATCCAATAACCAAGCAATATTAAGCTAACGGCAATCCTGAGACATTTCAGAATATACAAATCATCATACCTTATCACAGATGGGACATTGCAGCTGACAACTGAAACAGGTTCCATTCCTGTCAGTATAAAACAAGGAGGGTAAAATTAATTAGAGTCGGCTCAGGAATACGAACATTGGACAGTGGAGGATTAGAAAAACATTGTTTGGTCTGGTAAAACTCAGTTCCACTGTTCATACTGATGAAAGGACCAAAATACGGTAAAAACAGCATAAGTCCATGAACCTATCCTGCTATATATCAACGATGCAGACTGTTACAGGTGTAAGGACATGGGGAGTTTTTGTGGTGCAAACCGGGTCCCTTTATACCAGCAGAGAAAAATTTGGGTGTAAGAGGTTATCTTGAAATTGTTTCTGAGCAGGTGCATCCCTCCATGGGTGGAGCATATCGATCTGGAATGAGTTATTTTAACAGGCTGGTTGATTATTTGGTTTAATAATGCAGTGGTGCGCAAACTGTGGGGCACAACCCCAGAGGGATCACGGGATAAATTAAAGGGGTCGTGGAAATTTTAAAAATAAATTCTTTTTTTTTTGTACATAAAATCTAAAAACCTGTTGTTAAAATTACTTTTCTCTACTGTAGGTGTAGAGACCTTGCTACTCAAACTAAGTCTGAGATACGAACAAACCCTACTGCGTTGGAAATACGCTTTAATTTGGTCACTGGCTATGGACACACAAAAAGCAGCTGACTAGTGCAAATTCTCAGTATGTATTAATACTTCTCAGTACTGCTCAAGTGCTGAGCAGTACTACTCAATTAATCCCTTATGGTAATCCCCTTAGCTCTTAATTCATGCTTCTTACAGCACAAATTCTCAAATTACCTGTACTGTATTGCCTAAAGGCCAGAGGTGAGAATGTGCAGTAGAGGTAAATATACATAGTAAGTGTGTATATTGCTTTATTCTGCTTCGTAATTCAGTGCATTCTCCTTGCTGCAATAAAAATTATTTCATGGAGAAAAGTAGAAAAGAACAGAAACAATTTAAAAACCATTCCTTCGTCCAGAGACGCAGTCTCATGGCATATTACAGTTATTGCAGACAACATAAAATTCAATTTATTAAATCAATTAAGAGAACGTCCAATTTTTGCAATACAGTTAGATGAATCCACAGATATTTCAAACCTTACTCAACTTATTGTATATGTCGCATACTGCTATAAGGGGGATATTTTGAAGGATTTTCTATTTTGCAAGAAGAACGATGGGTCAGAAGATTGATGTTATAAATATTTTCTTTCAAACAAATAATCTATTGTGGAAGAACTGTGTTGCGATTTGTACTGATGACTGAATTAAATAAAGGTTTAAAAGGCAAAGTAAAGGAAATTGTTTCAGATACAGTTTTTAATCGTTGCATTATACATAGGGAAGCATTAGTAGCAAAGGAAATGCAAACTGATCAACAAGAAGTTTTGAAAGATGCAGTAAATGTGATTAACTGTATTGAAAGTAGAAGCTTAAAATAACAGACTTTTCACTATTTAATGAAATGGGATCCACTTATGAAACACTTCTTTTATCTATGAAAGTGAGGTGGTTGTCCAGTGGAAAAACATTGCAATGTCTTTTTGATTTGGTTTAGTATTTGGATTTTAGGAGCATTAGCAACTAAGGCCATATTGCTCCGGGATATGCGGTGGTCATTCCTTAACCTTTCCGCATCATCCGTATTTGGTGGTGACGGGCTCGAAGCCTGGTCTAATCAAGAAGCGTGTGCTACGCACTGCTGCTCCTTCCCACCTGGCTACGTAGGCGCCTGTCTTTTTGAACTCAAACATAGAATTCTTATTGTTTTTATCAGATACAGATCAGAACCTTGTTCACTTGTTTGCAAATCAAAAATGGCTTGGAAAACTTAGCTACCTTGTTGATATATTTGAAAAATTTTATGATTTAAATTCAAAAATAAACTTAATCTTTGGAAAACTGAATTTGAGCGTAATAATACTGAAATGTTCCCATGTTTTTCTGATTTTTTTTAATAGCAATAATATTGACATTTTGTAATTTAGAGATATCGTTGTCCCCCCCCCCCACCTAACAATGTTAATTAAGAATTTTTCCAAATGATTTAATGTATCTCCAGATAAAAAGTTGTATTCAATTCACGATCCGTTTGCTTTTGAAATTTCTTCATGTCCTGATATTACCATTGAGCAAAAGGATCTTATTGATCTGTTGTCTCACTGATGGAGCATTATGTGCTCGTTTCAAGACTACTTGTGCAAAATGTTGGCTTTCTCTTCGAGATGAGTATCCAGAATTATTGAAAATGGTGATACAAAGATAGCTAGCTGCCTTTCGGGTCTACATATTTATGTCATAAAATTAACAGCAATAAAAATAAAACAGCGTTCTAGACTTGATCCAGATGATGACACGAGATTAGCAATTTCAAATATTGCATCCAAATATTATCGATTATCCAAGCTCATTTTTTTTAATTGTTCATTTTTTATTGTTTTATAATCTTAATTGAAGAATTTTATTTGTTGTTTTTGCCATGTTCAATTAAAATACAGGGACTCCCCGACTTATGTAAGGATTGCATTCCGCAGAACTCTACATAAGTTGGGATTTCTCCCATGGTTGTGCAGCACTCGCAACTGTGCTCGCCGAATTGATTGAATCAAAAAATAAATGTTCGACAAACATGTAAATAGAATTATTTATTGTATTTATTCAGTTTTTTTATCGTATGTGCAGGAAAAATTACAAAAGTGTGCAATTTAAACAATTTCAAAATTATAAAATTACAAAAAAAGAGGGGAGACAGGCATAACGTCAGTAAGTTTCACTTCTCGAGCATCATTGCCAAAATTGACGTCTTCAGCTGATAAGCACGCTGCTGTGGAGGATGGGGGCTGTGTAAATTTAGAAGGGGTTGGCTGCTCAACCTTACGAAAGAACATATTAATGGATGACTGGACAGTAGCTTTTTTTTCTTTTCATCGTAGATTTCTTTGTAGCAAGCAAGCATATCATTCACCCCTCTGTTAAACTTTTAAGAATCGTTCGTTGTTAGGATCCATCTTCTCAAACTTCAACATGACCGATGTAATTTCATGAAATGTCATTGCCATCTCTCTGGTGATGAAATGTCTCGGCTCCTCATTTGGTTCATCTTGAGCTTCGTCAGCATTTTCTTCTTTCACTATCGCTGCCTGCAAGTCAATAAGTTCTTCGTTAGATAATTCCTTCTCTTCTTCCTCTATTAACTCCTCAACATCTTAGGCATCAACCTCCAACTGAAGTAGCTCTTCAACCTTTACAATCTTATCTGTAACCTCTTCATATGATTCATCTTTTTCAAATCCCTTGAAGCCTTTTACATGCCGTGTGCATATTTTCTTCCATGCGCCATTTAAACAACTTTTAGTAATTTCCCCCCAGGCTTTATTAATGTTTAAGATGACGTGATAAATATCGTAAGATTTCCAAAAGTCTCTTAACGTAAAAATTTTCTCATCACCTACTACAGACAATGCCTGAGCAAATGTTGTGCGTAAATAGTATGCTTTTAAATTCGAAATAACACCCTGATCCACAGGTTGGATGAGTGAAGCTGTGTTTGGCGGTAGAAATATGACTCTCACATTCGAATTGAAAGGCACTGGCGACTTCACCGTTGTGTAAACCAGTGCGATGCTTGAACCTGTTAAACCACCCATTGCTTACCATGAACTTGGGTTGGGGTTTGCTGTACTTTTCCTTAATATCTTCATAAATACTTCTTGCTTTTGCTTGAATGGTCATTAGACTCAGGGGCACTCGCTTCTGAATCTGATTTTCGATCCATATTATTAACAGCCATCTTCGATATAGCACCTGAACGCTGTTTTGTGATCACTGTTGATCTTAAGTGGGTTGATCCTTTGACATGTTAAAATAGTATTCACTGTTGAAGCAGCGAGACCTAATTCCTTTGCAATAGATGACAAACTTTGTCCTGCTTCGTACTTCATTGTCATCTTCATTTCTAAATCAATTTTCTTTGGTTTCCCAGCACTTGCACTTTCCATTGGTCCCTTTTTCTTCACCATTGTAAAAAGTAAATAGGAATGAAGAGAAGATTTTGAAAATTTATTTACGTTTTTTTATATGATTGAAGATTTCAGCGAAGAGAAACACATTTCACCATAGTAGCGGAAAACCCCACACAATTGCAGTTATCAGTATTATCGCAAATGCAATAAGATTGAGTTTACTACCTGTTTATAATTAGATGCACTAACAGAAAAGTCCGATAAACCAAAAAATGCAAATTGTTTTTATTGTTTTATGGTCATGATCTCCAGAAATGTGCCTTAGAAAAATATCACCAAGGCGTTCAAAATTGATTCTTTAACAGGAACACATGATAATGATGAAAGGGTAGTGCATTTTCCATTATAAATATGACCTTTTAGAGAGATAAATAGCTTAGTAATATAGCAAAATTTTCAACTTCCAAGGACTTGGAACAAATTACAAAAAAATAAAATAAATAAAAAAGAATGTGTTATTGGGTTCACATTACGATATTTTCACGATACCTCTATTTATTTCTACGGGATGCAAAATACGTTTCCCCGATTTTTTTAAGTTTGCACCGGCCAGCAAAAACTTATATAAAGTCAAAATTCCGTAAGTCGAGTATTACGTAAGTCGGGGAGTTCCTGTATTAAACAATTATTTTAAATTAAAAAGGAAACGATTTTTTTATTCCTTTCCCAGTACTCAAATAAAATTTTCTACTACATAATTTATAAAATGCCACTTTTCTTCTCTAAAAATCTTGTCATTCTCCCTCGGGGTCTACATTGAGAGGTCGCGTCAATTTTATATTTAATAAAGGGGGTTGCGAGCGAAATAAGTTTGCGTGCCACTGTAATAGTGCACTGGCAGCTTTCTTTTAACAGTATAATGTACCACACCATGTCATATATATAAGAAATGTACAGAGCTAATTCCAAGAATGTAAGAGTGAATTCAGCACATTGCAGTGGCATTCCCAGTCACTGGATGTCAATCCAATTAAGCAAATGTGGGATGGTTGGGACGAGGTCTTCAGAATACAAGTCTGCAGTCATCCAATTTGCAACAATTTTGAGAAGCAATTGAGTCAACATGCACTAGCATCCCTTTGGCATGCTTTCAACACCTTGTTGAGTCCATGCTACAAAGAATCCAGGCTGTTCTAGGGCAAAAAGGTGGGTGGTCTACCTGCTGATAGGTATGTGTACCTAATAAAGTAGCCACCAGCATATAGTACTTATTTTAACATATGGCCCATCATCTTTTAAACACCGAGCCCCATTACTTTAGTTATGATGGCAAAAACATTACATGCAAGAAATTAAATTTCTGCAATTATTACAAGTATAATTGTTATTGTTCTCATTTCAATTAAATTAACATGTTAATCACCTATTCATAATTATTCTTATGAAAATATTCGTAATATTTTAAGTGAGGGAATTGTGAAAATTCACTACAGCATTAATACAGTATCTGAATTTTAAAATTTTATCTCTTGATTAATAATATTACAGACGAGTTCTTATTTTGTTCAGATACTTGGAAAATGTTTATATCAAAACATGCTTCAAGGGGCATATTTTGATCCCACGATATTCAAATTAACCCTGTTTTACTGTAATACAATTGCAGATATGCAAATACACTTAGTAGAGCAAAACTGATTTTACAATAGTAAATTATCATTCTTTTTTGTTTATAAATAACATTAATAATCACTAAAAATAATCAACTATATCACGTTGTTTAACAACTTACATTGATATGCTCGTTTTAGTCCTTCAAAAAGGAGAAGAACAGAAGGAACGACCTGCTGAGCACACTCATTGGCAATTTTTGGCCTGGTTACTGGTGCACTAACCAATGTACATAGTCCAACAACACACATCTTTCGATCATGAAGCCTGAAATATAGCAGAAAAACTCACAGCACTACAACTAAATACCATAACTGGAAATAAAGACACGAGGAATAATCCTACTTACACAAAATTATTACAAACTTCTTAATAATTATTATATGCTTCAAAGCATATAATAATCATTAAGACATATATGTTATTAAGAAGTGAAAAAAAAAAAAAAAAAAAAAAAAAACAGACAAGGGACACTGATAATTATAGTTGTATGCCAATTAAGAACATTTTGGGTATATCCTTGTTCTGAAATTGAAGTTTCTTCACATTTTACTTCATATGAGTTTTAGAGAACCTTCGGTATATTCGGTACACTGACAATTATTTTTACTTGAAAAGTTTAATTTATATTTTAATATAATTTCTCTTGATTCAAATATATTCATTACGCTTTTTCAATAGTGATCCAATTCCAGTTGTATATGGCTGTGACAGTGCTGTAGCTCACTAATTCAACAGTGCCAATGAATGGCAAATATTTGGAGTTGTGTTGCTTATTGACGTGGAATCTAAGAGGGTGGAAAGAAATTCACAAAGCAATATATGTCCAATGGTTGTGAACTGGTATGGGGAATTTCCAGAGAACACTACTTACCAGAGCATATCTTGCCAACAACAAAGTCTCAAGGAGGAGGGGGGGGAGTTATTCTCCATTGATATTTTTGAGCAGATGGACAATGGAGGTTTAGCCAGCCATTTCATCTTCAAGGATACGTACATTTTTTGTCTGAATCTGAATGGACTAACAAGAAGCTCAGAAAGTGAGATTATATGCTAGTATGGCATTTATTCCTGATGGCCCCAAAGTGAACAAGTTTTGAGTTCTCAATCTCACTAAAGCCTATGATTCATTTTCCTTTGTGGAAAAAGCAATCAGCAGGGTTGTGTATCTTAAAAACTAGAAGACTTTCTTCTAACAGATTATTAAAGATGACCCAGATCACTAGTTGATATACAAGCAAAATGGCAAAACCTGTAATTTCTCTTTTTATACCTGTGAATTTCTTGATACAAACTTCCCAAATCAGTGAATGGGCCAAGCAGTTGAATTCCAGGGCAAACATGATCTGAGGACCTAACATAACTGGATTTTTCCCTCTGGGGTTCACTAAGGATCAGGTTTATCATCCATCATTACTATCAAGTTTATACAAACTGAAGACAGAATCAGAATTTTACATGTTATTACATTAAACAACATTAGTAAAATAATAAGAGGAGTTTACCTCAATATAGTGCGTAGAACACTTCCGTATGATACCCTCCAGAAATTAAAACGGAAAAAACAAAAATATTTTACTCTAATGTACCGGTAAGTTGTCGATTTTTTCGTTTTTTCCGTTTTAATTTCTGGAGGGTATCATACGGAAGTGTTCTACGCACTATATTGAGGTAAACTCCTCTTATTATTTTACTAATATTATTATCAACGTAGAACATATTGAGTAGTACAGCTCTGATTCATACTATCTACATTAAACAACACACTAAAGTAGACATGACTTGCTGTGACATACCAAAAGATGTTATAATCATTAATAAAAACTTTGAAGGCACAGCTTTCACCTAGTGCTACTTAGTACATTTCACTAAATTCAAATGCATAACACTATAGGATCATGTAAAAATTATATTTTTACAATTTTTCAACTTGGGATAAAGAAAATGCATGAAAACAGTTTCAATAATCTGACAAATGAAATTAGTCTGTTAAGTATATACTACAGTAATATGATTACTGAACTACAAAGTTTATTTATGAAGAACTATTTCTATATTAAAGTCAGTAGAAAAATACATACCCTAAAAAACAATCTGTATCATGTATCCATTGCTGGATAAAGTGGGAGGTGATTGATTGTGTGCTATTTGGTACATGGATCTTTTCCAGTGTTTCCATCAGCAGATTTGGATTATAGTAAAGAGCTGCTATTCCAACCTAGATGATACATAATTATAAATGTCAGAAAAATTGTGTGTAACAAAAAAAAAAACCAACATAATACACAGGTCTATGAAAATTTCTCATTAATATTTATCAGTGAAGATGTTATCACAATTTAAGCAACTTTTTTTAAAAGTTATAAAAGCACAGGACTTTTTAAAAATCACTTTGGTGTAAAAATTTAGAAAATTTACTTTAGTAATTTATAGTTGTGTTAGTGATTTGTAACGAGTGATTCCATATCTAGTAGCATAATTAAAATATTATGCCCAGAGGATATGCATATCCTCTAGGCTTCTGTCATAAATCAGAAAGAGTGGAGTCATCATTTTCCCTGACTATGGAAACATTGTGTGTGGGGAAGGGATTAGGATATTGCTGATTCTACCACTAACTTAAAATTAGTGTCCACAGGACATCACTCTGCTGGGCATAGTGTGTTGAAATTTGACAGAAATGGGTATTATTTGTTTTCCAGTGTTTATGTCACACTCAATATTTTTTTTATTTTATTTTATTTTATTTTATTTTATTAAGAAAAAGATACACAACAGGTAACCATTAACAGTGTATCTGAAAAGTTGTCTATAGTTATACTGCTTTAGAGTCTATGTGCTTCTTAATTAAAAGCATTACCCCCCCATCATGTCTGTGCTTTATGTACACGTTACAATTATCATATTCAAATTCTGCTTCCCCAATATCAAGAGTGATACCATGTTTCCATATAATTTTAGCATTTGATGCCTTAGCTAATACTTCAAACTCAAATTTATTTACTACACTCATATCATTAGTGTATAAACAAGTAAATATGCATCTTTGTGTTTTAGTAACTCTTACATAGCCTGACTAATAGTTAGTCCCATGCAGACCCTCAGAGCTATTAATTCTACTGCAGGTCACAATAGAAGCAATGCAAGAATAGCTCTGAGGGTCTACACAGGACTAACTATTAGATGGATTATGTAAGAGTTACTAATAACACAAAGATGCATATTTACTTGTTTATGCACTGTTACGAGTAACAATTTTCTGACCCACTTAACATTGTCCAGACAGCATCGGCAAATATTCTTAAAGCTCATACATTCCAGTGTATCCCATCTCTATAAAAACAGCCATGACTGTTAAAAAGCATGGATCATGCTGACTGAGAAAAATTCTACCCCTTGAGACTTGAACAATCTCTCTAAGGACCGAAATGGTTGACAAGGCTCTCATCACAGACCCCCCCCCCATTCATTGTGTCTTAGCAAAATTCCAGTCACTTTCAGATTCAGTCCTAACTCGTGGTTTTTTTCTCGATGTCACTTCATACTTGTTAAGTATAAAGTTAAAATGCCTATACTTAATATCATTAGTACCAACAAGTACAGTGATATCACCTTTTGTGATCCTAAAAGATGAAAATTGCTCTACAATATCACCAACTCTTGCTCCCGACAGACTTACCTTGGTCCTATATCACCTATCCTTATTACATAAAATGTTTCCCATTCCCACTTCCTTTACAATAGTCATCTAAAAAAGCTACCTCCTGTGGGACCAATGCATCATGATCCCTCCATGCAAGCAGATGCACAAGAAAAGACTCCAACATTAAGGTGGGCATCTAATTGTTGGATGAGTCATGATTTAATTCCTATTCCCATGATTTAACTTAACAGGCAGCAACCCATTTCTTCAAGCACTCAAATCATCCAACACTGAAACTCTGGAAAGTTTAGTGTGAAGGATACAAATAAGACAAAATATTTTATACAGGTTTCAAGAAAAAACTTAAGCCAGTTTTATTTTCTTGCAAGAAACAATGTTTTATCATCAGTAATAACTGCAATAGAGAACGATATTGTAGTATTTTATTTTATTATATATTGCGATACTAGTATATTTTTTATGCAAAACTTTCAGAATTTATTCATAAGTAATATCTGATTATTATACAAAGTACTCTTGTCAACTATTTATATTACGTGTTTGGCTAGGGAGGGCATTACATTCCATTGTGATGATGTCACCAACAGCAAATTCTAAATAGGAGGTGATTGTAGAAGCTACTGGGCTTTTTGTACCAACCAAGAGGTGCTGTTTAGGGTTTGGGCCTGTTAGGGCAGGTGGTAGAGGGAGCAATGCATGGGATGATTGTGGATTGTCAGGGGTATGCAGAGGCCTGCAGTAGATGTAGGCTAGTCTGCTGCTGGGTCACAAAGAGTTAAGCTACATTTACAGTAAGGTACAACATGCCAGCCAACATGCTGGCAAGAAGAAAGGCCACAAGGCAAACAGTCGCTAAAAATGAAAACAATATTGGGTGGCATGTTGGAGCTGGGTTGGCAAGACAGACCTGGCTTGTTGTGTTGGGTGTAAATTTTTAGCTTGTAAAAGGCTAGCTGGCGATGGTCTGTGCATGCACTACTCATCCAGTTTGGTTGTTAACTGTCCTTGGATCCACTATGTGTTTTATAAGTTTCTTATTCATTAACTGTGAGCTTTACTATAGTAGATTTGTGTTGTCATGTTTCATTTTGTAGAAAAAGAGCAGTACAAAGGAGTCAAGCAAGTGAAACAAGGCAAACACCATTGTTTTATTAAACTCTGTGAGTTTTCAGTTCTGTAGGATAGGGGTTAATCCAAATATAAAAATTTTGTTGAAGTAAAACACTTCCCAGTACCACACACAAAAAAAAAGAAAAAAAAAAAAAAAAGAGAGATGCATAGCAATGCATCATCCTCCATCTCTGACTGAGAGGCAGAGATGAGAGTCCTGATCTGAAGTTTACACTAAATCAAGCCAGCTGCCAACTTGTCCCATCATAAATGTTTGTAAAATTTTTCCCAACAGGTTGAATTAAAACATACCGGCCAAAATGCCAGCAGATGGCATTTTGGCCCGCATGTTCCAACATAAACAGAACATTAGGTGGGCTGAAGTGGACTTATGAGAATCTCTGGCAGGGAGTGAAGGGAGAGGTAGCAGGGGCTTCTTTGTTTAGGTGGGTGCTAGATGAAGGGGGAGATATATTACATTGGTCTGCTGGATAGTGGTGTGGCTCTTGATCCTGCTCAAGTTATTGATGGACTGAGTACGTATTTTGCATCCATGTTTACACATGAGGAATTTGTGATGACTACCAGGAAGACTGAATAGAGCTTGCTAGGGTTAGGCATGGATAGCATGCCTGAGATCTGTCTAACTGTTTGGGGTGACAGACCTTTGGTTGTAGTTATGAAAGTGTTCATGAATTTGGAGTATTGTCCTGGGGGTTAGGGGCGTGAAATTGTGTCCCAAGTTTGCAAGGGGTGAGGTGGATGATTGCAGGCCTGTGGAACTGGCTTCTGTTCTGGGGAGGGTGTAGTGTCACTGGTGGGGAGGTAATGCAGGACCATCGGCACAGGAGCGTAATTGTACGGCAGTTGCAGCATGGAATTACAGAAGACAATTTTATCTGGCCAGTCTGATTAGATGCTGTAATACAATAACAGGGATGCAAGGAATGATTTTAACATCATGTACTTGGATTTCAGAGAAGTTTTGATACTCTTCCACATAAAAGACTGCTGTAGAAGTTGAGCAGTGTAGCAGTGGGGGCAAGTTGCAGCTTCAGATGGGGGATGATTGAGTGAGGGAGGCAGGGGTGGTTATCAGTGGACAATGCTTTTCTTAGACATATTACTGGTGAAGTCCTCCCGGGGTTCAGTGCTAGGAATATTGTTGCTTTCAATGCTCATTAATGATATTTGATGAGCACATACAAGGGTTGATGTTCAGGTTTGCAGATGATCCAAAGGTTGGCAGGATGGTTAATGGGTAATTAGGGTATGTTACTACAACATGATCTAGAAATATCAGGCAGATGGGCTATGAAGTGGCAATTGAGGTATGGCATTGATTGGCCACTGCTACCCACATGCAGGGTGCTGCATGTGGGTAGCAGTGGTACTAGAGTGGCATGACCGACATGATGGGGAGCAGCAGGGACGCAGGGATGGTTGTGCTGTTGGATATGAGGTTCTCTAAGTGGTGCAGGTGGAATGCTGCGGTAACTCATAGGGTTTTGTTGGTAATATGCAGAAATTTTGCCAGCAGGGATAAAGAAGTGGTGGGGTGGCAGCATCTTGAGTGCTGTGAGGTTTGGAGGCCTCATTTTGGGAAGGATGTGGATTTGTTGGGGTAGGTGTAAGAAGTGGCAAGATTGATGGAGGATTGGGGCATTTCATTCTACAGGATGCAGAAGTTGGAGGCTGAGCACTTGGAGGGGGAGTGGGAGAACTGATTTAGATGTTTGGGGTTTGAATGGATTGAGTGGGCTGGATGCTGACATGTCCTTACTCTTTCCCAAACAACAATTGTGAAGAGACAAATAGATTGAGGAGTGGACGTGTAGAAGTTTGCTTTTTTTTAAATTGGTTGATGCTATGCAAGGTGTGGCTATCAAATAATGAAACTTTACATGCAGCCACTACACACCATGCACCACCTGCAAAACAAGGGCATGCACACAGCGGTTGACCTTGAACCTTTCCCTAGTTGTCTGCACTAAGCCATGTTCAAACATGCTCGTTCACTTTGTAGTGAAGGAGGTTTCATTACCATATGATTTTGCAGTTTGCTGGAAAAATGACACACAAAAGAATTAAACAACGAATCAACCTCAAATTTTTAAACAAAATTAAATAAAAAACAACTGAAAGTTATGAGTTGTTACATCAAGTTTATGGGGAAGATACTATGTCAAGAGCTTGTGTGCTTGAATGCCATAAAAAATTTCTAGAAGAAAAAGAGAATGTAGAAGACAATGAATGACCAGGTTAGACAGTATCCATGAAAACTGATGAAAATGTGGACTGGGTAAGGACACTGATTAGAAGCACCTGTTGTTTAAGCATTAGAATGGTTACATCAAAACTCAATATGGACAAAGAAACAGACAAATTTTAACTGATAATTTAGGAATGAGAAATGTTTGGGCCAAGATGTGTGCCAAAAACTTTGAATGAAGATCAAAGAATGAGAAGATTCCAAGTTTGAAGATCCAGACTTTGAGTATTGTAATTAATTGCGATGACAGTTGTCTGTTCCAGTATGAACCAGAAACTAAAAGAGAGTTACTGAAATGGAAGACAAAACAATACCTCAGACCAAAAAAGAAATAAAGTCAAAATCAAAACTGAAAACCATGCCTGTTTTCTTTAATATTAAGGAATTATTATGGCTGAATATGCCCCACCAAATCAGACTGTTAATCAACCATACTACAAAAAAATTTGAAGAAAGATCTGAATTTTGGAAGGATGGTGGATGCTACATCAAGACAATGCTCCAGCACACAATGTGCTCTCTGTTTATCAGTTTCTGGCCAAAAAACAAATCCCTGTGTGTGAAAATACACTCTACTTCAGAGACCTAGCCCCTTGTGACTTTTTTCTCTTCCCTAAAGTGAAAAGTGCACTTAAGGGAACAAATTTTCAGTTCATTGAAGACATTCAGAAAACAATGACCAGTGTTAAAAGGCTTACAGAAGATGACTTCCAGAAATGTTTCTATGTTTGAAATAAACATGAAACAGTGCATGTGCCCAAGACAACTTTTGAAGGAGATAACTTGTAAGGTATGAAATATTTCATTATATTTATTTTATTGCAACAGTCTTGATAGCCACACCTTGTATAAGCTTGCTTTCTTGCATCACTTGTCTCAACTAATAATACTAATTATTTTCATTGAGAAACATGACAGAGTTCAATTATTAACAAACTCTCCAATAATATTATAGTGTGAATCTGAGTGATATTGACAAACACTGTTTTGGGAAGCCAACATTATATGATTTAACACTATAAAATTTCTGTCTATCCTGCTTTAATCCTGGCATAAGTAAATACATCTGAATGACGAAAGCTCTCATTGGTCAAGCTGTACTTCTTAGAAACTGAGAGGTTGGTACTTCCTAACTGAGAGCATTCATCAATTACATATATATTTAACAAATAAAGACCAACAATGAAATCAGGTTTTCTCAGATTAGTTTATTACTTGTTTGTGAAAGTTTATTATAAGCTTCAATAACGACATTTACTAGAATAACTTAATATGTATGGAATATTAAATCAACAGAAATCAGAAAGTCATCAATGTGAAAAGGAAAACATGTACTTATATTATCTAAATTTAATTATTGGTAATACATTATCATTAATTAAATTTGTTGCCAAAGTGTCAGTTATTTACTTTTCACTGTATCAATCACAGAAAATGGAAAATTTCAATTAATTCAAGAAAAAAAAAATGAGCTTGCAGAAATATATATATACACTGTGCTGCCTCTTTATTTAGGTACACCTACCTAGTAGCATGTTGAGCCTCCAAAACAGCCTGAATTCGTCTAGGCATGGATTGAACAAGATGCTGAAAACGTGCAGGAATAGCGTCCCGTGCAGACACAAGTGTGTCACGCAGTTCCTTGAGATTCGACAGAGGTGTACTTTCCAGCTCATCCCAAAGATGTTCAATAGGATTGAGATCCGTGGACTGAGCGGACCACTGCAGCAAAGAAATGTAATTGTCATGTTCCTGGAACCATTCCATAGTGATTCGGGCTTTGTGCACTGGTGCATTATCCTGCTGGAAGCAACCATCTGACTGAGGATAAACTGTCAACATGAATGGATGCACTTGGTCAGCAACGATGTGGCATCCAGATGCCATGAATCTATGGGTATCAATGGACCCAATGTGTGCCAAGAAAACATTCCCCACACCATAATACTGCCCCCACCACCTTGCACAGTAGTCATCAGACATGACGGGTCCATGGATTCATGTTATTTTCGCCAAATTCTGAGCCTTCCATCAACATGATGCACCAGGAACTTCGAGTCGTCAGACCAAGCCACTGTTTTCTAATCCTCGATAGTCCAGTTCTGGTGTTGCTGTGCCCACAGGAGGCGTGCTCTCTTGGCCTTCATTGATAACAAAGGTACACGATGTGGCCATCGGCTGTTGTAGCCCACTCACAACAAAGTGCGATAGTGGTCCGTTGCAATATTTTGTTCCGTGCACCAAGGCTGTATTCTGACATGATGTGCAACATTGTGGCCCATCTTGTTTGCTTGCACAATTCTAGCCATCCTCCTCTGACCTCTCTCTCATCAACAAGCGATTTTCTTCCACAGGAGTACCGTTGAGAGGATGTTTTCTGTTCGTTGCACTATTCTCGATACACCCTTGAAACTGTGGTGTGTGAAAGGTTCAGGCGAACTGCCGTTTCGGAGATGCTTTGTCCACCACATCTTGCACCTACTACCATGCCATGTTCGAAGTCCGTTAGATCACTCCTCCCCATTCTTGCTATGGTCTGTATGCTTAACTGATACTATAAAGGTTGTTCTGCAGCACTTATATCCACAACTGTGGTCACGTGACTTGCAACATCGCGGGACTAACCATTTGTGTGCACAGCAGGGGTGTACCTAATAAAGTGGCAGCACAGTGTATATATAAATATAAACTGCTGTTACTCAACACATACTCTGAAATGCACGACTTACTTTTTCCTCAAACAGCAAGGCAAAAAACAAGCTGTTTGCTACATTCCACAAGTTAATAAAATTAGAACTAACATTACAAATGCTGTAATGTGGATCAAACCTCAAAATAAAATATAACATACTTGTAAGCACATTGTCCTTAGTTCTGATGTCTTCACTTCTCTTGTGAGACGACCCAAGACTAATTCAACAAAGGATGGAATACACTGGAAAATAAATTAAGAGGTATTAATTTAACAAGTTTATGATTATTAAGATGATAGTTACTATTTCCCTGTAAACCAAAGGGATATAATTTAGCAGGTCTAACATCGAGCTATACATCCTGGGGCTTATGCTGTAACATCTGAAAGAACCAGGTAAAAGAAAACGCGTATATACTTCTCAACATCAAGAAAGAGCAACTCAAAATATGGTTAGAAGAGCCATCTTTCTGTTATTATAAAAAAGATACAAATGGTACTGTGGAATACAATAAAGACTATACAGAAAATGACTACATAAGACTATCACACAGTTCTCACGGAACTAGCAAATCATACCTGGTCTTATGATCACAAATAGGATGTGTATCTTTCCACAGAGAGAATTCCATGCAGGTGCAACTCTCCCCTCACACCAAACAATACTTCCAGCTTCACTCCCTCATTTCTATTGTGTACTATCTGTCATCAAAAAGGTTTGCCTCTTATTATATTTCATCTACTTCTTCCTGATATTTAATCCTTCTATAAATCTGCAGGGTTGTTCTTGCTACTATTTACACAGTGCATCAGTATCTAAGGCAATACTGCACTGTGTGCATGTCTGTACAAGTGAGTGTTCAAAATCCCAGAAAAACTTATGGTAGTAATGGGGACAACTCCCTCCAAATGCGATACACTGACTAGAATAATCGAGTTGAGAGACATTTAAGAATTCCTGCAGTCTCCACTAGAATTTGAACCTAGAACTTTCTAAATGAGTGACAAGCAAAAAAAAAAAAAAAAAATAAAAATAAATAAATAAATAAAAAAACACCCTACTACACTATTGCTCAGGATAGCTACAAGACCATGTGGTAACTGCTTCCACTAGTTAATTATTCTTTGACTAAAGGCAAATTTTCTTACACCTGATCCTGTTATCTTCCTTAATATTAATGTCACTTTTTAGCATCATCCCAGAAAGAGATAACTCACCCTTTCCCCAACAGTACTATATAATGTTTCTATACTTTTCCAGATATAATAATATGTTTAATTAAAAACTTAAATTTGTCCTAAACTTTAAGTATGTAATAATGATGCAACTGCACAAAACAATGTCCCAGTTTGAGGCTTTCTGACCTAAAATTTTATAGTCTAATAAGCACAACCTTTGGCATCTCGCATGTTGTTTCTTATAAGTCACAACTGCTGTCATTTATACCTTTAGATAATTTTGGTTGATAATTTAGTTTGTTATCCACCCATAACAAGGGGCCAAACACCTTTTCAATGGTGCTATTCAGGTGATGATACTCAATTTGAGAATGGGTAACAGCAGATTTCTCTAATGGGGAAGTGTTACTTATTCGAAGTATAAAGAGGAAGACAACTTCTGTGGTTTTTGTTTCTGAAGTTTGAACAGAAAACTGCACAGAAAACTTCATATCTGCCTGCACAATTACTCCCAGGTCCTTTTCATTCTCTACCACTGTCAGTGTAGTACCACAGAGTTCATACGTTACTCTGGGGTTACTGTTTCCCATATGTAGTACTTTACATTTGTCAATGTTAAACTTCATTTGCTACCTCTCAGCCCATCTGCTCACCCTTTCTAGATCCTGTTGCAGCAGTGTACTGTCATTAGTGTCCTTAACAACCCTGCCAACCTTCGTATCATCTGCAAACTTGGACATTAAGCTTGATATACCATCATCAATATCATTTATAAATACAGAAAACAACAATTGACCCAACACTGAACCCTGAGGGACTCCACCAATAATATTAGTCCACGATGAGCAGTGTCCATTGATTACCACTCCCAGTCTTCTCCAACTCAACTATCCCTTTATCCATAGCAACAATTTGCTTCCAATGCCACACTGCTCCAATTTGTTCAGCAGTCTTCCATGTGCAACAGTATCAAAAGCCTTACTAAGATAAAAATATATGATAACAAAGTTATTCCCTGCATCCAGTTCCTTTGTGACTACATCATAGTATCCAATCAAATTGGTCAGGCAAGACTTTCCCTTAACAAAACCATGCTGTGTCCGAGCTATAACTGAAGTCTTGTCTAGATGATCCTGCAGTGCTTCTTTAACCAGTGCCTCCATAATTTCCCTGGAACAGAAGTTAAACTAACAGATCTATAATTACCTGTGTCACCCTTTGATCCTCCTTTGTGAATTGGGGTCACATTTGCACATCTCCAGTCCATGGGTACCTCCCCTGAATCCAAAGAAGCTCTCATAATTATGGCTAAGGATTTGCTTACTTCCTTTGCTGCCTCCTTTAATATAACTGGATAGATCCCATCCACCCCAGGTGCTTTTATGTTTTTCTTCAACAATTTCTCCTCCACTTTCCTCTCAGTTATTACAAAATCATCTAGCCCACTGCCAGAGTTTACTTCACCTCTGGCATTCCCCTTCCTGAATAACTCCTCATGTGTGAATGTAGATGCAAAATACTTGTTTAGTTTGTTAGCCACCTGAGCAGGATCATCAATAGTTGAACCATCAATATCCAGTGGACCAATCGGATTCATTCCTTTCCTTCTAGAGTTTACATAAGTAAAGAACTCTTTGCTGTTTTTCTCATCACTCATCTCCATGATGAAACAGTTGAAGTCTTTGCGAGATGACACTCTTTGTTGCTCTGCCCTTTTTGTGAGGTGGTGTGTTACAACTGTACAGACCTTCCTTTTCTCTAAATCTTCATGCAGAATTTGACGAACCATTTTCTTATTCATATCCAACTTATCAGCCATTATTTTGAAGATCAAACAACTCTGTCTTCATTCCAAGAGAGTGGATTCTCACGCCCATCTTTAACTGCTTATACCATTCAAACTCACTGGCACAACAACATTTCATCACCATACACAGTTCTTAACATTTCATATGTTCCTGTTGCAGATTTATCCTGTTTAAGGCAAAATTTAATTTTCATTCACTGCTCCATTGCAAATTCATGACAGAATGTTAACACTAACAAAAATGATTGTTACTTACAACCAGCAGTCTACCGGACAATCATCTGTATTGCCAACTGTTGGAGAAAGTTTGAACTACAACACACACTTTCCATCAAACATAATTGCACAAAAATTGATCAAATGAGGATGTTGCCACATAACTTACAAAACTGGCCTCTCAGCAGGTGTCAATGATCAGAATTGCAAGGAAAATAACAGCATGTCTTCATTTCTGACGTAAACCAAAAGCCAATGGGTAAAAAGCATAAACATAAATGAAAAATTTAGTTGCCAAATAAAAGGAAGATGTAAAATATCTAGGATTAAAAGGGGGGATATTTTAGAAAATGGCTTGTGAAATTTACAGCTCGCGCACACACACGCATGCACGCACACACATGCACCAATGTTGTATTTGGCTAGCAATTTAATTTGAATTCAGCTTTTTCTGAATCAAGCCACTTTAAAATATCACAAATCTCTGACACAGTTTTGTGCTCTTCCTCTTACTACTGCTGCAGTAAATTATGAACAATTAAACCACAGCTACCACTGTAACTCAGTTGCAAAACTCACAACAACAGCAATGAATCCAACTGTTCATCGCCTATTCTTTGCCAAGCTAAAATATTATTTTAGCTTGGCAAAGAATAGGGTGATTTATGGAATAATTCATTCTGGAACAAACCAGATGGTCAGTAATCCTTTCATAGTGCCAACCATCTGAATTGTTCTTAGTTTTTAGAATATTCACTGTTTATCTGAATAAAATTTGACTGAGAAGATACCCAAAAGTGGTACTGAAACATTCCTTGGTGAAGAGCAAAGGGGAACTTTCTATTGTTGAGTATATACAAAAATAACAATTAACAGTTATATTTATTTTCAAGCTTCTGTAATAATAGTATGAATAAACACTGAATTAGTGTAAAAACATTTTCTAAAAAATTAATGAAAAAACATTAAGACATTCACTGCTTCTTGAATTGCAAATATATGTGGCTTTGGATTTTAATCCACCCACAGAGGGAAAACCACCATACTTTTACAACTGTTTCTTCCAATTTGATAGAAGACAAATCAGAGATTTTTTGTCAAGCAACCTTCATTGGGGGCTGATTAATTCAGTTCATAGTGAGAAGTAAGCCAAAAATGTTTTTGTTCTTTCCAATCCAGATTGACTCAATCCTGTGGTTTTCGTTCCTGGGTTCATAACTGTGGTCGGAAAGGAAGTGGAAGTGTTAATTAAATCAAAATCTGGTTCAGATTAGTAAAAGTTTGAATTATCATAGGTTCAAATTACAAACAATGCACTGTATTTCAAAGCAGTTATGTTTAGAAACATGCATTTCCTGAACAGCAATTCAGTTTATATAAATACTTAATAATTCTTATGCACTTAACGGTAAAATTATTTTTACTAACCTGATCTATCTGCCCTTTGCACTGAAGGATAACTACTTCTAAAAGCTTTGCAGCATGACATTCAGCATCTTCACCCCCATCTCCATTCATAACCTGAACAGGGAGAAATTCATTTCTACTTTCATTCACAATACAAGTAGGATAAAAGAGCAGGCAAACAACACACAAACATCTATAAAAGTAACATTTAAATGACAAAGGAAGTCATTTAAATGTTGTGAGAGAACTGGTTGTTTCTGGGGGGGGGGGGGAGAAAAATCTGTACAACGACCTGAGGCTATCTAACTAGGAGAATAAACCCACATCTCCCAAGTTATATTTGTGAGGGAACTGCTAAGTGGGCAGGAAGAACACACACACACACACACACACACACACACACACACACACACACACACACACACACACACACACACACACACACACACAGGGTGTCTCAAAAATACACGGCATAACTTCGGGAATGAGTTTGTCATATGTAGATAATAAAAATATTTTATATCAACATAGTTCTGGAAATGCTTGGTTTCTGAGTTTTGAAGGTCTGTCTATGACAATTAACTGTTCACATCACCTTATAGTAATTGTTCAAAATGTCCACCTCTTGCCTGAATACAGGCCTCACATCGACGTCTCACGGACTTGCGAAGATGATGCCAAATTCCTGGCATGTTTCGTATTGTCTCACAAACTGCCACAATTCGATTGCGGAGAGTTTCCACATTAGCTACGGAGTCGAATACACCAATGACTTTAAATGGCCCCACAAGAAGAAATATAGTGGGTTTAAATCAGTGAGCGTGGAGGCGGGGCAGTTCGTCCACCTCTACCTATCCACCAACCAGGAAACCTTCGATTCAGGTAATTGCAGGCTAGGTGGCTGAAATGTGCGGGAGCGCCATCGTGCATGAAGTGTGCTTGTTGACGAATGATCAGTGGAGTGTCGTCCAAGAAATCAGGCATATTGTTTTCCAGAAAGTTTCTGTACGCCTGCCCTGTAAGTTTGTTTGGAAGTACATGGGGCCCAAATAACTTATCACCAAAAACACCCGCCCAGATGTTGAGGCTGAACCGCTGTTGGTGATGTGATGGAAGAATTGCATGTGAGTTTTCCTCAGCCCATACATGCTGATTGTGAAAGTTTAGTATTAATTCTCGTGTGAACTGTGCCTCATCTGTGAATATCACTAAGGGAGGAAAGTGAAGAGTTATACCACACTGCTGCAAGAACCACTGGCAGAACATTACTCGTGCAGGGTAATCTGCTGGTGACAAGGCCTGTACCGGTTGCAGTTGCAGATGGTAAGGATACAGTTGGTGTTCTCGCAACACTCTCCAAATAGTCAAATGTTGAACAGCCAGTTCCATTGCTATTCTGCGTGTACTGATTCCAGGAGTGGCATGCACAACATCCAAAATCTCGTCCTCTACTTCAGGAGTCATAGATCTTGGTCGTCCTCTGTCGGCAGCACAAGGTGTAAAGGTCCCATGTTCACGAAGGCAGCGATGGATACCTTCAAACGTTTTTCTGTCTGGACACCTTCATTCTGGGAACCTTTCGTGGTACAAACGACAAGCCTCCAGAGCATTGCCGTCCACCAAACCGTACATAAAGTGCATATCCGCTTGCTCCTGATTTGAGTACATGGTCGGAATGGAAAACCACCAGATTCTGTCAGTACCTTGTTATGTGTTTGTGTTTGTTCCCCGTACCAATTTTGCCTGCAGTGTCAGCTTGAAGGCGATGGCTGAGTGGTCACTGGCCAACCATGTCGGGCGGACTTCCCAGTCGCTAATTTTCTTGCTTAGCGCGTTTCTTTCTTTTTTTTTTTTCTATAAATCTACTCATTCTTCCTTCTTTCTTCTATTATCCTCCTTCTTCTTCTTCACACTCCTTTCCTTAGAGGAATTCTAAGTCATACTGCTGGCAAAATACAAGCTTAACAAACGGCGGACATAGGGGAAACCCTGGAAACCGCCAGTAACGTACAAAAATATTTTGCAGTACCTTGTTATGAAGGAAATCACCTGCGGGAGATAAGACATTCCAGTTAATAACTCGGGAACCAAGCATTTCCGGAACTATGTTGATATAAAATATTTTTATTGTTTACATATGAGGAACTCATTCCTGAAGTTATGCCGTGTATTTGTGAGACACCCTGTATATATGTATGTATGTATGTATGTATGTGTGTGTATATATATATATATATATATATTTTTTTTTTTTTTGGATAACAAGACTAGATGTTACTAAAGATATTATCAGTTCTTATTATGTAATACAGTTTCAGAATAAAAACAATTAAATCAAATGCACCATTTTAAACTATTTCTTGCTTCATCCCTACAAAAAACAAGTGTCGAATGAAATTTTTTTTTTTTTTTTTTGCATGCCAATGGTAGGTGAAGCACAAGAAAGTTTAGCAGTGGTTTTCAAAATCAATGGACTAGTATCATTTCACAAAAAAAAAAAAAAAAAAAGTTAAATTTCAAAACTATGTTTCATGTAATTATATTGATCATTAAATTAACAGAATACAGATTGGGATGCTAATCCCAGAGTTTTAAAGAAAAATTCACAATTTAAATCAATATGTAATAGGTATTTACTTTAATTCAATAAATCATATATTTCAAGATTTCTGAAAATAATTCAAAGATGCAACTATTTCTTGACATTCATAAACTAAAATTTTCTAAGTGCTGGCACTAAAGAGTACTGAATATTATTGTACTTACTGTTTTGCATATATTATAGATGGCCAAGAGATGATTCTCATTACTAACAAAAGCTGCTGTGTCTACTGTTACAAAGTTGTGTAAAGCAGGCATCATATCTGGACAGAACAAAAATATATTTATTATGAATGACATTTTTCTAATATAGTACACAATTAAACAACTGTATATTGAATGCTAATTAATTTAAAGTAATTTCTCTATACAAATTACATGAAATTTATAAGTGCATTCATTGACATGTGTATAAAAGAACTATCACACACCTGTAAAGTAATCAAAACCATCTTTCTGGAATGTCTGGTACATCATTTCAAATACTTTCCACATATTTTGGGAGATGGAACTGGATGACAAGCTATAAATCAGTGACATTGCCTCTTCATAGAATTCTAAAAGTAGAAAAGAAATATAGTTATAACAAAAGCTATACTAAAGAGTACTGAATATTTTGCAATATTACAATCTTGGGTTAAAAAGAAAAAAATTAGAAATAGAAATATTCAAACGTTACCACTGTATCAAATTTGGTGCAATTAGGTAATAAGTACTTAATAAACTAACTCTGAATCATTCAAGTGGTACAAGAGCATTTCATTATATAATTAATTTATAAAAAAGCTACAATGGTACATGACCAGTGCACTGGTTTTGGTTTCATTGCTGAACCGAACCTGATGGGACACAAAAGTCATAGTGCTTCTTCTGTGGCAAGGTTCCTTCTAATGGAAGCATAAAGCCAGAAAAGCAGGAGGAGGCCTTCGTCTAGCCATCCTGATAATACATTGGATAGTATGGATCTTTTTTGTGAGAAGGCTCGAACTTCATCAAAACTTGTATTGTAACATGAAAGTCCTGTCTTAAAGCAAAGGAATAAAACCGAAGCAGAGCTTCGGTTTTATTCCTTTGCTTCCTTTGTAAAATAGTATCAACTCCAAAACCAGTGACATCTCTTGTAATAATTTAAAGCAGATCCTGGTGGAATTGGCAGCTATGCCATTTCTGTTCAATAGGCAACTGGATGAAACTTTTGATGTCTCTCAGTGACACCAGTGCCTGGTTTTTGTCTGTTATGTACGTGCTGAGAAGAATTGAAAGGAGAACTCATATTTTGTGAGTCCCTTCTGGAAACTATAAAGGCCGTCAACACCTTTGAAATGGTGAAGTTTCTTTGCCAAGCAAAATTTAGAAGAAATGCACATAAGGAGCACCTGCAATACTTGGCAATCCATCTAGTTTTACTGTTTTTGTAAACAAAGAAACTCCACATATTATCAGGAGCCAATGCTCTTTCTACGTCAGCATGCACTGGCATCAAACTCTGCCAACACTTCTGAGAGAACTCTTGTCTACCTATTTGGCCAAACTGCAATCTGGAAGAGGAAAGTGGAGGTGAGCAACTATAAGAACTTGCCAGTGCTGGAGAAAGTGCTTCTGCAGGATGGAATCAAGGGTGATAAAGCCATGTCAATTTCTCTGCAGGAAAATATCTGAAAACTCCTGGAAACACTGCAGAACTCTTGAAAGTTACTTTTGCTCAGTTGACCATAAAACTGAAATGTGAATTTGTAATTTCTTTTTGCTGACATAGTATCAATGATGCAGACCTTGCCAAAGATTACCTCAGTGACTTGAAAACAAATGATATGATGTGACGTGAATTCACCTCAAAGAATTTTGGTGAATTGTGGTGTTCTTTGTGATTCAAAGTTTTTGGCCAACGAAATGAAAAGTCAAAAGCAACTGCATGTCAAAGACTACTCCACAATTTAAACTTCTTATTCAAGCAAATCAAGAGCAAGCCTTTTCATTTAAATTTACTTTTTCAGCAGAATTAAAATTACTTTGTTTTATTTTTGCAATTTTGATTTACTTTCAATTTTTTCAGGATGGACATTAATTTTTTGCATAAAAAAAATGAGTGAAAGGGACAGACATAATTCATCGTAAAAAATTATTTTTTGTCCATGTGAAGGATATCAATTTCCAATGTAATAAAATAAATTATGTAAAATTTTGTATATATGTGTTTGTGTGTATTTTTCTAAGGGTGGGGGGAAGGAAGGGGCTATCTGTAGTTTCCATCAGACTCTCCAAGGGGCCTAAAAGAGTTCAGCCATTGATACAGAGGATATTGTTGTTATTTGGTTTTTAGGAGCATTAGCAACTAAGGACATATTGCTCCGGGGATATGCGGCGGTCATTCCTGACCTTTCCGCATCCTCCGTATTTGGTGGTCACGGGCTCAAACCCCTGTCTAATCAAGAAGCGTGTGCTATGCACTACTGCTCCTGTCCACCTGGCTACGGAGGCACCTGATGTAGAGGAAGCAATATTTCATGTGCTTGTGCTAAGAGATTAGATCAAGTGCAATAGTGAGATATATGATCTTGTCTAGAAATCTGAGTCATTGAAGAGTCATGCCCCTATAATCACATCCTATGAGTAGAGGAGCAGACAATTATAAACAGGATTTTCAGTCAGTTGAAGAAGATTAAACATACAAGAGAAAAAAGAGTGGGAGAAGCAAATGAACCTTGGGGAACAACAGCATTGGTTGAAAAGTTAAAAGAAAGAGCCATCTACAACCACCTGCAGCAAGCAGTCAGACAAGAGAAAACTGGCTACCCAATTGGACACACACACACACACACACACACACACACACACACACACACACACACACATAAACATAAGATGACCATTAAGCCAAACACGATCAAAAGCTTTGAAAATGTCATCAACAGCAGCATGAGTTTCACTAAACTTTTCCACTGAATTTGCCCAAAGATGAGTAACAAAAGCCAATATATTGCCAGTGAATCAACACTGATGGAATCCATATTGGTGATTATTGATCAGATGACAGTTTGAGATAGTAATGCTGGTGGCTGATGAGTTTCTTCTCTCTCCATTACTTTGGAAAGAAAAGGGGTATGTTCAATGGGTTGCTAATTGGAAGGAAGAGTTTTGTCACTCTCTTCAGGAACAGGCTAAATGTGAGCAAATTTCCCTGGAAATAGAAAACACCAATGGAACAAGAAACTGTAAAAAGGAGTAAGCTCCAGAGCACATTTTGAAAAAAAAAATATGGAGAAATGCCATCAAGATTGTTCAGCATCCTTCTAACATTTTTCTGTCCAAGAACAACAGTCTTTAAGTCTCCACACATTAAGTGGAGTTTGTTTGACATTTAGGATGCTAATAAGTCTGTATATCTTTAACTGAGGATGCAACCGAACTACCAAGTTATAACACAGGTGGATGTACAAATGGATAAAAGTTGCAGCCAACAGCTTTGGCTAGAGAGCAGAAGGTGCAACTACCTCTTGGACAAAAAGTTTTCTACTCTTACTTTGTTCAAAATCTAGTCTGGATTGGATTGAAAATCCAATTTTTGATTCAAGCTCGTTAATTCAAAGTTAAACAATCAAATACACCTATGTCAATTTAAATGGATTCAAAATATACACGTTCAGAATATGTCGGTATTGATTAATCAATGGAAATTTCTGTCACTTTTATTAAATAGTGTGGAGAATTTTTGTAATTTTAATTTAAAATACATTCATTAATTAATGTATTAACTATATAATTCATGAATATACAGTTACCACAACCACATTAATTTCATCAACATGAGGGAGATAACGTGTTATGAAGGAAGAAATTCATATATTTCTTGCAACCGATAGCAAGATAACAAAGTTTCACTTTTGCCACCTTATATAGTTCAATGTATACAAGCTATGTGTAAAAATATCAAATCCCCAGATTGGGGTTACTGGGATCTAAGTGGGGTTTATAAGAATCTAGGAGGAGAGAATAGCAAAATTAATGACTGAAGGTGAAATTTTCACCGCCTCAAGAGGTGCTAAAACCAAGGAACTTGAGCATTACTTAATATAATCATAAATTCAAAGGGGGGGGGAGAGGATTGCAGACTGGATTGTAAGGAAGCATTCAAAAAGCTTTCTGGATCAGTATCTGTGAGAACACACACACTTTTTTTTTCTTCTTTTTAATTCAACCCACAAAAGGTTGTTAAATCTTTTAATACAATAATGTTTGGCTGCTGGGGCATGCCACACCCATATAAAGCATGGATAAGAGTAACTAATTCCATGACAAGTTTAAATAATAAAACTGAGTTATAATTTTATAATGACCAAAACATCCACTAACCTATAACACTCTGTGAAAGAATAAGGCCTACAACATTCAAAACAATTGGTTCCAACTGGGCCATTATATCTTTCTGTTCTTCCATCACCGACAAGATGGTATCTATGGTATTTAGGACCCCCATGGCAGTAATAGCCTTTTCATCAGAGCCTTCCTCTCCAGAGTCTACGACTTGACTGAAAGTTTGGGCCTGTGAACAAAATCAATTTATCCATTTAAGCAGAAATAAAATAATTTATGTATAAGAGCATTAATGCCTTGTTATTTTTGCATTTTTGATGTAAGCACTTTTTAAAAGTGCTCATATCACTAATTTCATGTGTTTCGACATCTTTCTTTATATAATTGTCATTACCATATTCAGTTAACATAGCAATTGAGGAAAAATTATTCCACTACAAACTAGAAATTTTTGGCCAAGGAACTTTAGCATTACTTAATATAATCATAAATTCAGGGGGGGGGGGGAAGGATTACAGACTGAATTGTAAGGAAGCATTCAAAAAGCTTTCTGGATCAGTATCTGTGAGAACACATACACTTTTTTTTTTTTTTTTTTAATTCAACCCACAAAAGCTTGTTAATCTTTTAATAAAAATATGAAAAGGTATCTTTCCATTACCGAAAACAAATTGAAAGTTAAGGAGACAAAGTTAGGAAAGCAGACTAAGGATTAGGTTATA
Source organism: Mastigoproctus giganteus (assembly GCF_048544385.1). NCBI lineage: Eukaryota > Metazoa > Arthropoda > Arachnida > Uropygi > Thelyphonidae > Mastigoproctus > Mastigoproctus giganteus. Next base: position 216,261,230 of record NC_143584.1, on the reverse strand, counting down.
AACTGCCAGAATCCTAATGCAAACTGTTTTTCTCTAAAACTGTAATTTGCATCACTATTCAACACATGTCTAAGCTGAATTAAACAAAACAAAACAACGATACTCATTATGATGCTAAACAAACATGCTAAAATACTGAAAACTATTTACGTTCACTGAATGTTGAATGACAATCACTAAAAATCATGGCATGGCATTTTGGTATGCACCATGTATAATTATTAAACAAGTGCACATAACTAGCAAAGATATCAATATCTATAAATATTTCTAAGATATATGATATCTTTTGAAATATTTATAGATATTGCATGTATAAAAAACAGGTTAAACCATAATGTTCTAAATGCAATTTCATAAAAACTAATTTAATACAAAATATGTGCCTTAAAATCAAAATTGTTAACAACTGTTAACATCTGTGTCAAAATGTTAACTACTACAACATTTGAAATATCTGCTAAAAGCAGTGATGACAAGTACCATATCTTTGAGCTGTTGTTAAATATAGTTAGGGAATATGACTTTCAGATTAAATCAGTAATCTATTCTTTACCACTGAAATTCTAAAATAGTTTTTTTTTTTTTTGGTTGTTGTTGTTGTTTGGTTTTTAGGAGCATTAGCAACTAAGGCCATATTGCTCCAGGAATATGCAGTGGTCATTCCCTGACTTTTCGGCATCCACCGTAGTCACGGAGGATGTGGAAAGTGGTCATGGACTCAAGAAGCATGTGCTATGCACTGCTGCTCCTGCCCACCTGGCTACAGAGGCTCCTTTTTTTTTTTTTTTTTTGGAAATATCTGCTTTCCACAATTACTTGGGTGTAAATCAACCATCCAATTAAAATGAGACGTTGTCCAAAAAGCTTTATTAAAACAAATATTAGCAAATAAAATAAAATAATAATTAAAAAAAAAAAAACTCAGAGTAGAAATCCTCATTTTCAGCAATTTATTTAAACATGGACTGTTGGTGAAATCAAATACATGGAATACAAACCACAAAAAGAATAATGTGAACATAAATTTCCAATGCAGCTCCAATATTGACAGGCTGTGTGTGTGTGGTGAATGCAAGTGGATTTCAGTAACCCTTACTCCGTAGCCGAGTGGTCAGGAGCAGGAGTGCAATAGCACACGCTCTTTGAGTAGACCGGGGTTCAAGCCCCTGACTGCTGAATACGGTCGATCTGCCAACCCGCACTAGACCAGCGTGGCAGATTATGGTCCATTTCCCTCAGCATGAATTGTTCAGGCTTCCATCCTGCAGTGGGTTGATAATGGCTGCACTTTACCTTTTTACTAATGCCTCTAAACCCAGCAATGAAGATGGTGTCAAGTGAATTGGCTCCACTGCAACAGAACCAAGGAGGAGAAAAAACTTCTGATCCCGGTTAAAATGTCCCTGGAACGTTTATTTATCACTGTGTAATTTGACATCCTCTCTTTTTTTTTTTTTTTTTCTTTTTAAGAACTGGCTCGGCTATAATAGTTGCAGCAGCATCAGTATGCTTATGATAGCAAAGTGCTAAACTCTGCTACTAGTACAGCTTAGTTTTCCTTCTGATTTTTATAAAAGGTTTTTGCAAGTTAAAAACAATTTTTAACTATTTAAGTTTTTAAAATAAAGCTTCAACAGCTTTTAAGCCCATTTTATTCTACATAGAAAGAGCTGGGTAACAAACAAATGGAGTGATCAAAAATTAATGTTCAGATGTGAGAATTTAAAAAAAATTAATAAATGGAATTAAAAAATGGAACCAATGGCAAGACCATAAAAAAATAAGAAATCCTGGGATAGCAAATGTCCAGTCAAAGGTAAACAAACATTCAGAAGAAAAAGGGTACACTATGGGCAGGGCTAAAGATCTAACAAGAATTAAGACAGCACAAAAGGCTGATAGTCCAGAAGGAATGAACTGTACTACCATAGTGACCTGTACACTCACTGGGTATAAGAGACTTGGATGATGATGTTAATGATTTCTGTATGTACTGCTCATTTTGTTTGAAATGCTATGTTATAGGAAAGCATTTCTGAAATACAGTAAATCTCAGTAATATCAGGTGGGTCACTTTCCTGAATCAGTGCCAATTAAAGAAAGTGAACTATATATTACTGAGTGCTTCCAATAATTTAGAGAGAAGTATTTTTATCCAAGTTAACACAAAACAAAGGAACTGAAATGTGTGTGTGTGTGTTGCTTCATTCATAGGGCTGTGTCAAAAGTCAGAAAGTGAATCACATTAGGAAGATTGCAAATACTTATTTTAAATAAACCAGATTATTATTATTTATATCAGCATGCTACATAAAACAAGAAACTAAACCCATATTTAATCTATGCATATTTATCAGCTTGTGATAAAAAAAAATAACATCACACTGACATCATATAATTAAGTTTTGGAATAACTCTATATGAAGTTTTGCAATTCCAATTAATAAACAAACACTGTTCCAGGCAAAAAAGCAAAATGGAAATCAGTAAAATTGATTCATTTTTGGAGGGATTATTCATTCAAAAAAAAAAAAAAAAATGAATGAAATAAATATAAAATAGTCAAAGTGCAAGAGTAACTTACCAAATGTGTTGTCATATCTACAGCAATAGGGGTTAACTGTTCTGTGTATGTACAAACGATTTTTTGAAGGACATTAGTCAAGTCATCGTTTTCTGTTTCTCGGATGATATTCAGAAGCTCTAGAGCAATGGGCTTGATATGAGGTTCAATATGCTTCTGAGCTAATAAAAAAAATAATAATAATAAAACAGCAAATAAATAAGTGAAAATGTTTTCTTCATAAATAAATTGACATTAATACTATTAATAGAAGTAAAATAAACCAGAAAACCAAAAAGCAATTTGGGCTATTTTCCTATAATTAGAAACCCGTAATCTGATAGGCACATTCCATACTCTGTTCACTCTGTAATTTTAATCCTGACATATTCAACTATAAATCATCAAGTAATGCTCTCACTGGACAGTTGCCAAAATCTCACTGAACTGTTCAGCAACTGACCAATGAGAGCATTATTTAATAATGTATTTTTCTTTGTCAGGATTAAAGTTAGTAAAAAAAAGTATAGTTTTACATACTCACCTGATGTTACCACTTCATAAAGTTTTATCTTGAGATTCTTTTATGGCTTATTAAAGTGAAAAAGTCCTACTGCCATGAGAATGAACTCAAGGTCAATGTTATACAAAGTCTATATAAAAAGTGGAAGGATAAGTAGACTAGAGAAAAAGATGATGAATGAAAACAATTATATTGTAGACCAAGACAATTATATTGTAGACAAAGAAGGCATGGGTTTTAAATTCAGAAGGAGGGCAAATATATTAGAATTAAGGAATAGCTTCAAAGCAATAATCACAGACTGATTAAGACCTCTCTAACTGATTAGACCTCTCTAACTGATTAAGCAATCATTTACACTCTGACTACAAACCAGAACAGACCAGCGTAATCTACAGAGCAGAAAAATGAGAACGGTGTGACAAGAGTCTATACATGCAGATGGAGTGGTGGGCAAGTAAGTAAAAGTGTCTTATTATGGGTGACTTCAATCTGCCCCTAACTGATTGGAATGAGTGGGAGGGAAACTCACCATGGAATACAAAATTTTTAAATAAACCAGATGATTATTATTTATACCAGCATGTTAAAGAAAATACTAGGGGTATCAGATGACATCAGAGGGCTTAAAGTACCAGAACTAGTGGCAGGCAGTGATCACAAATCATTAATAGATGTTGCAGTAGTTAAAGGTAAAGAAGGCATGGGTTTTAAATTCAGAGGGAGGACAAATATATTAGAATTAAGGAATAGCTTCAAAGCAATAATCACAGAAGCCGTGAATGCACATATACCATTAAAAAAATATAGCATGAGGGGATGCTAGGATGGATGAATATGGAGCTGGCCAGTCTAATGGGACAGAAAAGGATAGCATGGGAAAATTACAGAGCGATGAAAAGTACTGAATGAAGTCCAGATTTATAAGTTGATCTTTAAGAGAACCACAGATAGGGTTAGAGAGGCCAAGGCTTAGTATGGGAAAGCCCTGGCTAAGAAAGCAAAGATTGGGGACAGGGGTTTTTTTCATGTGTGTGAATACAAAAAAGAAAGCAAATCGGATTGGATCCTTTTGCACTGGGTGTGGGAAAGTCTTAGATAACCCAGTTGATGAATAGGTACTTTGCGTTGGTTTTTACTGACGAAAGACCCTTTATGCTGAGGAGAGGCTTATGTGGGTGAGGCTGAGCCATATGAAATTAATGATTTCAAAATTACACATGACTGTTTATTAGAAAAGCTTTTGAGCCTAAAGACAAGTAAGGCTCCTGAAGTTGATGGCATATACCCAGTAATTTTGAGAGCTGCAGCCAGAGAGTGTATTCAACTATCATCATCTTCAGCCATTTTCAATCCACTGCAGGATGAAGGCCTCTCCAGCAACTTTCCAGTTCCTTCTGTTTTGTGCAATGGCCATCCATTTACTACCCACAAACTCATGAATTTCATCTGTCCATCTCTGCCGTTGTCTTCCAGGTTTTCTTCTAGCTCCTCTTGAGTACCATTCTGTTATTTTCTTAGTCCATCTGTCATCATGTCTTCGAGCTATGTGTCCTGCCCAACACCATTTTAGTTCTTTAGTTTTGATAAGAATGTCCTTTACTTGAGTTTGCTGCCTACTCCATGTGTTTCTCTTCTTACCTAACAGTCTGATTCCCAATATAATTCATTCCATTCTTCGCTGTGTAGTTCTCAGCTTCTCTTCCATTCTTTTGGTGAGTGCCCAAGTTTCACTTCCATAAGTCATGGTGGGGAGTATACATTGGTTCATTATTTTACGTTTCAGACAAAGTGGGATATTGCTCTTCAGTATGTGACTATATTTCCTGAATGCTATCCATCTAAAATTTATTCTTCTCTTGACTTCCAGCCATTTATCATTATTACAGCTAATAACTTGTCCCAGATAAGCATATGACTCCACCTTTTCAACTACTGCTCCTTCAATCATTAGTATTAGTATCAGTAACGGCCACATGGTGCAAGAAAGCCTATGGCTTATGCTGCACCAGCCAAAAAAAAAAAAAAAAAAAATCCGAACAAAACAATGATAAAACAAAAAATAAATAAATAAATAAATAAATAAAATAAATAACTAAATAATAATAATTAATAAATTAAAAAAAAATAAATAAAAAGGAAATTAAACCTATCATCCTATGCGCTTCCCTTACCCGAAAGTACTATCCAGATGACCTTTGAATTTCCCTTTCTGTGGCATACTTGTTCATCATTACTTTTGTTTTAGCCATATTCATCTTTAGTCCAAATCCTTACTAACTGTGCATAACTGATTTAAGATTTTCCTCTAATTCTTTGGGATCGGGGCTTATGACCACAATGTCATCTGCAAATCGTAAATGGTTTAGGTACTCTCCATTCACATTGACTCCTTTCTGTGACCAGTCTAATCTTCTGAATGCTTCTTCAAGGGCAGCAGTAAACAGCTTCGGAGATATTGTCTCCTTGTCGAACTCCTTTCTCGATTTTAAATTTCCTACCATCTTTGTCTAGTCTAATAAAGGAGATAGCGTTCTCATATATTTTCTTCAAAATCATAATATGCCTTGTCTTTCCAATGCCCGAAACATTGCCTTATGCTGTATGGAGTCAAATGCCTTTTCATAATCCACAAATGCCAGGCATAATGGTGTTAACGGTGTTTTATATTCATTTGCTTTCTCCATTAGCTGTGATATTATATGAAGGTGATCCATAGTTGAGAATCCTGTCCTAAAGCCAGCTTGCTCTTTCGGTTGATTCTCGTCAAGTATTCTTTCTAATCTGTTAGTAATGACCCTTGTGAACAACTTGTAGATATGGGATAACAAGCTAATTGGTCTATAATTTCCAATTTCTGATTTATCTCCTTCCTTATGCAGCAAAACTATGATTGCATTATTCCACTGCTTATGCATCACACTTTTTCTAATGCACTTTGTGAAGAGTCTTGCCAGTTTTTGTGTTATGTCTCTTCCTCCCAATGTTAACTCTACAGAAACTTCATCTTCCCCCAGGGCTTTCTGATTCTTCATTTTCTTCAATGCATGTTCTACCTCATCAGGAAGAATATCGGGTATGCCATATGTGTTGCTAATTTGCAATCCATCTTCCCCACTGATGGCATCATTCCCTCGCTCCTTGTATAATTCTCTATAGTAGTCTTCTGCTTTTTGAATTATGCCTTCTCTGCTGTTTATAAGTACACCATCGCTATTCTTCAGTATCATTTGTCTTTCTGTATTACTGCTCATGGCTGCTGATTTAAATCCTTTGTTTTCCCTTAATGCTTGTTCTACTTTTCTTGTTTTAAATCTTCTTATGTCCTCTCTGAGTCTCTTTCTAATGGTTTTGCATAACTCAGTATACTCAATTTTCTCCCTGTCAGTGTTTTTCTTGCTCTTCATTTGTCATCTTCGGTTCATCATGACAAGTGTTTCTTGACTAATTTTTTCTTCTTTGGATTTCTTTTTCCCTATAGGTTTCTTGGGCTTTATCACTTTCAGTAAGTTGTAATATTCCTCGTAGATATCTTGGTCCTGAGCAGTCTGCAGAAGCTCAAACTTGTTCTTAAGTTCCAGTACATACTGTTTTTTCTCCTCTTCTGTTATCTCAAAGACCTTTGTATTATTTACTCGAGTCAGTTTTTTTTCTTTCCTTCCTACGTCTATATCAAGTGTACATCTTACCATTCTGTGATCACTTCCAACATTACCTTATTCAGGACAGTAACATCATTCACGATATATCTTCTGTTAGTGAGGATGAAGTCGATTTCATTAGTTGTTAATCCATTTGGACTCTTCCATGTCCACTTTCTGTTCACCCTTTTCTTGAAAAAACAAAGTGTTCATTACTGCCATCCTTGAGATTCTGCAAATTCCACAAGTCTTTCACCTCTTTCATTTCTTTCACCAATTCCAAAATTTCCTACAGTTCCCCTTTCTGTGCTGTTTTGTCTTTTTCCAACCTTAGCATTGAAGTCCCCCATAATAATAGTGTGGTGGGTTTTCTGCTCATCTACAAGACACTCAATTTCAGTGTACATTTCTTCACCTCTTCATCATCACCATGGCTCGATGTTGGTGCATAAATAATTATAACCTTTAGCTTGCACCTCTTAGAAATCTTGAGTATTAGTCTTGAGACCCTTGGTGATGTACTTTTGAATTCCAGAATGTTGTTTTTTAAATCTTTATGGACCAGAAACCCAGCTCCACCTTCACGAAAGGAGTGAAGGTGGAGCTTTTGGTGTACAGCAGATTTCCACTTGATAAACTTATAAGTAATTCATTTCTTCTTCTTGTTTCAGCCAAACCGATGATATTCCAATTCACATTTTCTAATTCCTTTTCCAGCTCTAATATCCTGTCTTCACTGATGTATTCAACCATTAAGGTTAATTATGAAGGCATCTTTGGACTCAGACGTAATCCCTTTTGGATTGGACAAGTGCCAACGTATCGCCAATACATAAAGGCAGTTCTAAGAGTGAAGTTAGTAATAACCAGTTAGTCAACTTCAGTGGTAGAGAAAATCTTAGATGCAATGATTAAGAATGCAATCCATAGACATTTAGATGGATATGGCATGCTGAAGGACACACGATCTGGCTTTGTTAAGGGACAATCATGTTTAACTAACCTGGTAAGCTATTTTGACACAATTACTCGTGTGCTAGATGTAGGGAACAACTGACAGTTTGGATTTAGCAAGGCTAGATCCAAACTCAGTCCTTCACGAGAAGTTACTTTATAAGCTGGACATGCTGAGATGACTGGAAAGATTACAAGATGGATTGGAAGGTGGCTGCAGGGCAGAAGGTTGTGATTAATGGATATTCTTCATAGTGGTGTAACATCAGAAGTGGAACCTCCCCCCCCCCACCTCTCCAGATCAGTTCTTAGACCACTGTTGTTTCTGATTTTCATAAATAACATCGACAAAGGAATAAAGGCCATGATGCCAAAATTTGCAGATGACACAAAGATTGGGAGAGTTGTTAATGTTCAGTGTCAAGCAGGACTCCTTAAGGATGACTTGAACAGGCTTCAAAAATAGTCAGAAGAGTGGCAGCTATGATTTAATGCAGAAAAATGCAAGGTCTTATGTTGGAAATAGCAACCCTGAAATGACTTATACATTTGGTGGGGTTGAATCAATAACAGTAGAGGAAGAAAGAGATCTGGGAGTTATGATGTGGGCAGATATGAAGGTTCTGAGCATTGTAATCAGGCAGCCGAGAAAGCTCACAGTGTCCTATCGATGATTTATCGAATATTATCCTGTAGAGATAGGGGTATCATAGTCCCACTGTATAAGGCAATTGTAAAAACAAATTTGGAATACTGTGTTCAAGTATGGAGACCTCATTTGAAAAAAAAAAAAGACATTGAACTTCTTGAAAGGGTCCAAAGATGGACAACTCGCATAGCGAGATCGGCAAAAGGGCGATTGTATGAGGTAAGATTTCGATTATGTGAGCTACAGAGCTTGGCAACCAGGCATCTTAAAGAGGATCTGGTTGAGGTTTGTATGGCTTTGAGTGGTTAGTAATATGAATCAAGACAGAATTTTCACTATTATAAAGAATTCCAGAACTAGGAGCCATAAATTCAAATTACACAGGGAAAAGGTTTTAGACTAGATTGTAGGAAGTTTTTTTTTTAGCCAGCGATTTGTTGATTACTGGAACAAGTTGCCTCCGCAAGTAGTTGAGGCTGACAGTTTGAAGAAATTTAAAGGTCAATTGGAAAGTTACCTATGTGCAGAGGGAAGTGCATAATTTATATTTTCTTATGTACCATTTTGAGCCAATTATGGGCTCTAATTTTAAATTAGATTTAGCTCCTATTAAACAAGCAATTAATTCTTTAAAAGCTTTCACAGCATAACCAAGGGCAGCACAGAGAAAAACAGGATGTGTTGTGTGAGGTCCTGCATTGAGACAATATTTAGAAAGGTATCAGGCAGTATAAAACTTGCAAATGAATGGAATTCCACTTCCATGCTTGGTGAAGAATTCTACAGTGAAGTCTGTGATCAAAAAGGTGTTGTTAAGGTGTTATCACACAAGACTGATATACTGAAAATAATGACATATCATGTATATGATGTAGATCAGTTAAATTTCTTCTTTATTAAGAGTTGATGTTTGAGCATTTAATAGGGTCAAACTTCTTTAGATAACTGAAGTTAAATTCTTTGGTAAAATTCATGATTAACACAATCTCCATCGAACTCATGCTACATCTACAAATGAAAGCACTTCACATGTGTAGGGTTTAGAATCTATTTATAGTCTGAAAAATCACATTTTGCAAATGTTTTCTCCTCAACTTATTCAGTTATTGTAATTAATCTTGCAATTACTTTATCACAAAAATACCAAAGGACCAAACTGGGCAAAAACTTACTTTATATTTGAATATTTCAAACAACATTCACAATTTTTACCTGCAGACATTACAGAACATAGCACCAGACTGATAAGGAAATTTCTTTTGCAACTTGACTTTCTCCAGTCCAACTTTCCTAACAGTGAGGTAATTTTCCTTGGTGATTTTAATGTCACAACTCCAGCTGGCTTCCGTTTTCTAGTCACATCGACCCAGCAGTTCGAGATGCTGAGGCTTTTGCAATTACTAATGACCTAGCACAGATTGTTCATTTACCTACAAGAATACCGGATAATCCTAATCATACAGCCAATACGCTTGATCTTTTTCTCACAAACAACCCTTCTAAGTACACGGTCGAAGTGAGAGGTCCTTTAGGCACTTCAGATCACAACTTGGTGATTGTCTCTTCTCCAATGGAACCTTTATCTCATGGCTATTCCCAACCTCGTGTTGTTTGGCATTACAAGAATGCAAAATGGGATGACCTGCGAGACTTCTTTTCTTCTTTTCCTTGGTCGGATTACTGTTTCAAAACTTCTGATGTCAACGTTTGCTCAGATCGTGCCAGTGAAATTATTCTTGCAGGAATGGAATTCTTTATCCCACACTCCACTTTAAAATCTCGTCCTTTATCTAAACCTTGGTTTTTCCAATAAATGTGCTAAGGCTGTTCAAGAGAAGAATGTTGCATATCATAATTGGCTTGTTTCTAATTCTTCAGTTTCATTTTCTGCCTACACCAAAGCTCGCAACAATTGTAAAGCAGTTATTAATCAGTCCAAACTAGAGTTTGAACAGGCTAAGAGTAGAAAACTTCCTTCTTGCCCTAATGGTAGCCGAGCATTCTGGTCTCTTGCCAAAGCTTTTGGCCATCTCTGCTCCCACCTCTGTCCAAACCAGACGGTTCTGTTGTCACTTCAGCCAAGGATAAAGCTGACCTGCTAGCATCCCATTTTTCTTCCAGCTCATGTATCAATGATCTTGGTAAAACACCTCCCACCATTCCCAACACGCTCCATTCAATGCCTCCTGTGGTCTTCTGTCAAAAGGATATCAGAAGGATTTTGATGAATCTTGATGCTAAGAAAGCTCCAGGTCCTGATGGTATTTCTCCACTTGTTCTCAAAACCTGTGCTCCTGAACTTACTCCTATTCTTTGCCGCCTTTTTTCACTTTCTTATTCCAAAGGTGTTTTTCCTTCTGCTTGGAAATTTGCTCATATCCAGCCAGTTCCTAAAAAGGATGACAAATCCCTCCCATCCAATTATCGTCCCACTGCAATTACTTCTACTCTTTCTAAAGTAATGGAAAAATCAATTAAATGCCAACTCTTAAACTACCTAGAAACCTTCTGTCTGATCAACGATCGCCAGTATGGATTCCGTCAGTGTCGATCCACTGGTGATATTCTGGCTTATGTTACCCATTTATGGACTAATTCAATGGAAAAGTTCGGTGAAACACAAGTAGTTGCTCTTGACATCTCAAAGGCTTTTGATCGTGTTTGGCATAAAGGTCTTCTAAACAAGCTTCCATCTTATGGTTTGCCAACTGTTTTTAGTAATTGGTTATCCAGTTTTCTCTCTGATCGCTCACTGAGGGTGATGGTAGATGGCTCTCTGTCTTCTAACTTCTCCACTAATGCTGGTGTCCCCCAAGGTTCAGTTCTTTCCCCCACTCTTTTCCTCTTGTATATTAATGACCTTCCTCCATTGACTGGCAATCCTATCCATAGTTTTGCCGATGATAGCACATTGCATTCCACTTTCCATTTTGAGAAACCTTGTCCTGCTCAATCAGCTTCAACTTCTCGAAAATCTGCTACCAATTCCTTAAATGCCAATCTTCAGGTAATTCTCCAGTGGGGCAAAGACAACTTAGTTGATTTCAACCCTTCTAAAACTCAGTCTTGTCTTATATCTCGCAAGAAAGGATTCTTCTGCTCCTATGCTTATCTTTAGGGACACTCCGATTTCTAGGCAAAATGATATATCTCTTTTGGGGATTACCCTGACTTCTAATCTCTCTTGGCACAAGCACATTACAAATATTGCTTCCTCTGCATCTAAAAAACTTGGTTTTCTCTTTCGCTCTTGGCGTTACTTTTCTTCCAAACAGCTGCTGACTCTGTATAAATCGCAAATCCGCCCTGCCATGGAATATTGTTCCCACATCTGGGGTGGTGCCCCCAAAACCTCTCTCAGGCTTCTTGATTCCATTCAGAAGAGGGCAGTTAGGTTAATTAATGATTCATCTCTAACAGAGTCTCTCCACTCGCTTTCTCATAGATGTACTGTTTCTGCTGCAAGCCTTTTCTACAGATACTTCCATGGGCACTGTTCTTCTGAATTGGCTTCTATAATTCCCACTCTCTCTTTCAAAACAGTCCGAACACGTGCCGCCACCAGCAACATCCATTTACTGTCCAACTTCAAACCCACAGAACCAACTTTTCATCTTCCTCATTTATTCATTCAACTGCCGTTTTCTGGAACAACCTTCCTTCATACGTATTTCCTGAAAATTAATCTACAGAAGTTCAAGTCCAATATTAACAAATATCTTCTTTTATCTTCTCAACCTCCAACCCAAGCACGGTACTAAGTACTATAGGTTCTAATACCTCTCGTGTTTGGGGTTCACATAAAAAAAAAAAAAAAAAGAAGGAATTTAAAAAAAAAAAAAAAAAAAAAGTATTAAAATTCTGTATACTTATAATTTTTTTTTTTTCTCCCTTTTATCAAAAATTACTTGAAAAACCACTATTTCTATGATGTTTATGAACACAAGCTAAAGGAATTTTTCTTGATTTTAGGATATCCATATTTAAAAGCCAGCAAAAATTGGACATTTTAATTTCACATATCCTGTTGTTCTTATTATTTAATTTGAGCAATAAAACCCATACTAAGTGTTCATTACATACATTTTTGCATGTAATTAAAACTGTCAATGTGAGTTTTGTACTGTTTGTGTGAAAAATGTTCACAAATTCAGTAATGTAAGCCATTAAAACTTATACCTAATATCAGTCTTTTAAAAATAAAGAAATGTGTGAATTAATGTGCAGAGAGAGAGAGAAAGGTGCATAATATTACCTTTCTCTTGATTAGTAATAAGAACTTGAAGGGCAATGGCTGCTTCAACTTTCACTGGAAGATCTTTATCATTGAGAAGACAATTCTGTGTTAACTGTAGTGCTTGCATTAAGCTACCTTCATTTCGAAATCTTATATCATGAAAATAATGAAGAACCCAACATGCCTAATACAAAAAAAGGACAAATTAATTAAACAGGTTTAAAAATCAATTACATTACACAACTTAATGATTTAATCACATTTGTGAAATACGACAAATTTTTTTTTAATCTTTATTATTTTTCCACAACATAAAAACACTGCTTAAATAACAAAAAAACATCTTACACGTGCTCGCATGAATCCATGTGGACTTTGGAATTCAGGATAAACATATGTAACCAGCATAGTTTCCATTTGTTCTTTATATAATTTTTTCTAGAAAAGTAAAAACAGCTAGTGGAACACAACGGATATTAGTTGACTTAACTTAATATATATAAACATATAACAATATATAAACTTATAACTTAATATATATAAACAAAACTGAATTAAGTCATTAATGAATTTTGCCTAATATGAAATTTCATACTGTGCACAAGTGTGAATTTTTAAATAAAGCTAAAAAAAAAAAATCACCAACCCCCAGCAGCAAATTACAATGCAAAGTTTGAAAACCAAAAACTCTGTGGCTAGGATACTGCTGGATTCTGGGGTGAGCACCTACTGTCAATCATATAACCTAGCTGAGGGGTTGGCAACTTTTCAGGAGTAGCATGCTAGATTCACATAGGAGGGGCGTTTGAAAGGTTCATAGCCTGAGTATGAAAGGTTAATTTGAGGAGTCTGGTAACATGTTACTTTTCAACACAGTCCCCTTTGGAGTCAATAAACTTTTGCCACCATACTATAGTGTGTTGATTCCATCAGTGAAGAAAGTTTTCTCTTGAGCATCCAATGACATCACTGTTAGTGGGAAATTGGATGTCAGCCATGATTTTGCAAGTAAATCTAGTGCAAGTAAATATACGGGTGGTCAAAAGTTTCCCAGCCATACTCATGCAGTGCAGTCATGGCAGTGACAAGATGAGGAATCTGTTGTTATTTGGTTTTTAGGAGCATTAGCAACTAAGGCCATATTGCTCCGGGGATATGCGGTGGTCATTCCCTGACCTTTCCGTATCCTCTGTATTTGCTGGTCACGGGCTTGAACCCCAGTCTAATCAAGAAGCGTGTGCTAAGCACTGCTGCTCCTGCCCACGGAGGCACCGACAAGATGAGGAGGAGTAGACGATTAGGTGAGGAGGATGGTGCTTATAATGCACTGTACTACCTGCAAGGGTGCTGTCTGTCATGTAGCAACTTCTGCGACTAGGCCTTACTGGAAAATGATTAAATGTTATTTTTGCCTGTTCTACTTGGGGTATTTTCTGGTGCCATCTTTGGCATTAGTGTCATAGGTTGCTGACCCCTGATCTAGCTTGTCACCACAAAGCATAATACTATCATATTTTATTTGTTTTTAATGTACAATTTAACCTGTGATATATAAAAATGTTGACTCCGGTTATTTGGGACACATCGGGACTAGTGCATTTTGGCCTGATTAAGCGACTGCCCCAATTATCCGAAGTTTCACGTAAATAGTTAAAAATACAATGGACCCCCGATTTACAATTGGTTCGTTGTACAATCAAATCACTTTACGATGGACTCACCATAGTAAAGTACCATTCACTATATGATGTGTAGTAAGCGCCGCTCATTGTGATCACGTTTGTGAATTGAATTTTAATTCTATTAAACAGCGATTCTTAGTGAAAATAGGAGGAATATTATCCACAGGCTATAAAAGTAAAGATATATTAAGCACAAATTTACCCTTTATTACCTTACCATTAAAAAATTAAACGATATGTGAAAATCGGAAGAACATACGTGATAATCAGAATAATTAATACATACTGTAATATGTACATACTAACTAGTTGACATTTCTGTTCACTGACATTTAAATTTAAAACAGTAAAAAGATAAGCAATCAATAACAAAGAACATGGCACACACAAATTGCAAGTAACGCGATACACGCAAGTGAGAACGGAGTAACAAGTTACAAAGCTTTAAAAATAGGAATGAAGAGAAGATTCTGAAAATTAATATTTTTATATGATCGAAGATTCCATGGAAATGTAAACATATTTCACCATAATAACCCACAGAATTCCAGCTGTCGGTATTATCGCAAATTCAATAAGATCGAGTTTACTATCCGTTTATGATAGATTCCACTAACAGAAAAGCCCAATAAACAGGTGACTGCTAATTGTTTTTATTGTTTTATGTTGTGACCTCCAGAAATCGGACGGAACCATGTGGTACAGTTGGAGACAATCGTAGAGTAATCTCCAGTGATGCGGTCTCCTGTCCCGATTAAACGGCATGTCGTCCCAATTGAGTGAAGTAAACCCTGGCTATTTTCTCGATTGGGTTCTGTTTTTTAAGATTTGTCCCAAACAAACGGCTGCCCTGATTAACCGGTGACCCAAATAACCGGAATGCACTGTATATATAAAATATTACATTTATATGTAATAAATATAATATAATATATATATATATATATATAAAAAACAAGTAATACAAAAAAAAAAAAAAAAAAAAAAGAGGTTTATCCAGGCAAATAAAGTCGACCAAAAAAATACAGTCAGTCCTCGTATAGCACAATAGTTGTGTTCCCAGAAACCCTCGTGCAATGCAAAATCGTGCAATATAAACAACAGACAGTCCCAAACAAACGGCTGCCCCGATTAACCGGTGGCCCAAATAACCGGAATGCACTGTATATATAAAATATTACATTTATATGTAATAAATATAATATAATATATATATATATATATATATATATATATATATATATATATATATATATATAAAAAACAAGTAATACAAAAAAAAAAAAAAGAGGGGGAAAATCCAGGCAAATAAAGTCGACCAAAAAAATACAGTCAGTCCTCGTATAGCACAATAGTTGTGTTCCCAGAAACCCTCGTGCAATGCAAAATCGTGCAATATAAACAACAGACAGTCCCAAACAAACGGCTGCCCCGATTAACCTGTGGCCCAAATAACCGGAATGCACTGTATATATAAAATATTACATTTATATGTAATAAATATAATATAATATATATATATATATATATATATATATATATATATATAAAAAACAAGTAATACAAAAAAAAAAAAAGAGGGGGAAAATCCAGGCAAATAAAGTCGACCAAAAAAATACAGTCAGTCCTCGTATAGCACAATAGTTGTGTTCCCAGAAACCCTCGTGCAATGCAAAATCGTGCAATATAAACAACAGACAGTCCCAAACAAACGGCTGCCCCGATTAACCGGTGGCCCAAATAACCGGAATGCACTGTATATATAAAATATTACATTTATATGTAATAAATATAATATAATATATATATATATATATAAAACAAGTAATACAAAAAAAAAAAAAAAAAAGAGGGGGAAAATCCAGGCAAATAAAGTCGACCAAAAAAATACAGTCAGTCCTCGTATAGCACAATAGTTGTGTTCCCAGAAACCCTCGTGCAATATAAACAACAGACCCTATGGGAAAAATAGGGTTAGGTGCCAACCACCCAAGATTGAACACACATTTGTAACCAAAACATTACCAAACATGTATTTTATTACGACTATTACGTAGTAAAATATTGCTAATGCTTTTGCTTCTATCGTAAGCAAACTTGTTTTTTGTTTGATTTTCTATCCAAACAGATGACAGCAGTTCCATCTCTTCCAATTCTTTGTGTCTTAATCTAATGGATTTTAATTACACTTTGAGTTGTTCCTGCTATGAAAGTTGTTTTTATTTTCTCTGCATTCTTTGTAATTCTCGGCGTTGCCTCATTTAGGCCTGTAGCACGTGCAATATCACATGGTCTTTCATTTCGCTCAAAATGTTTCACAATTTCATATTTTTTCTCAATCGACACAGGCGGACTGGCCATAAGCCTTACCGGGGAAACCCCGGTGTGATTTTGGCCATAAACCATAGTATGAGGCCACTATAAATTTTCCCGGGTAAGAATTTTTGACCCAGTCCGCCTCTGTTTATCGATATTGCTTTTCTTTTTCTCTCTGAATCTGCAGGGTCTTCACCAGGACGCTTCCTTTTCACACCTTTTAATTAAGTATTTTACTCATTTTTAGGGAATAAAGCACAATTACAAAACGAGGAGGCACGTTTGATACACACAAACAAAGCTGCGCTCGTGTAGCAACTGAATAAACAACACCGTAAAAGCAGAGATACACTATTAACACCTCACATTTTACTAAAGCACATTTCTGGGGGTTACTACCATAAAACAATAAAAACAATTTCCAGTTGCATTTCAGCTAGTGGAATCTGTTACAAACTGGTAGTAAACTCGATCTAATTGCATTTGCGATTATACCGACAGCTGGAATTGTGTTGGTTTTCACGTTATTATGGTGAAATGTGTTTCCCCTTCACTGATATAAAACACATAAATACGTTTTCAGAATCTTCTCTTCATTCTCATCGTGTTGCGTTCAGTTGGGGTGATTCCGCGTTCGACTGCCATTTCTTGTAAACACAAAGGTGAATCGTGCATAAGCGAATTCGGTTCGTGTTATATAAGATATCGTTCCCCTATTTATAAATCGTGTATGATCGAATTCGTGTAATGTAAACACATGTTATACGAGGACTGACTGTACTACTTTTCAATTGTCATATAGTTTTTAAAGTGAAGCACATTTATTCAGCCAAAAGAAATTCATCCTAACCATAATGAACCATTTACCCACAGAACATAATAGTGGTCTGCACACTAGTAACCCAAATTCACATATACTACCAATATAGGAATAATTAACAGTATGTCTCTTTTCCCATCACTGTATATATCCTTGTAAATCTGATATTAAATTATTCAAAATGCAATGTTTTCAAAGTTGTTGCTACTGTTTTCCCGACCATTATATAAGGTTTTATGTGCAGTTTAGTATAAATTATTCAAACTATATCTAAAATGAAATTCTAAACCTGAATTGGGTCCCACAACTTGTGCAGAGCTTGTCTAATTCAGAAAGACTACCAAAACCAACTAAATTCATATATATTTTTTTATTTATTAATTATTATTATTTAGTTATATATTTTATTTATTTATTTATTTATTTTTTGTTTTTATCATTGTTTTGTTCGGATTTTTTTTTTTTTTTTTTTTGGCTGGTGCAGCATAAGCCATAGGCTTTCTTGCACCATGTGGCCGTTACTAATACTAATACTAAATGGCAAACTGAATCAAATAACATATTAGATGGATCAGCATTCCTGATCTTCTACTTCTGGATCAAAATTTGAAAAATTCTTCACTTTTGATTTGTATGCCCATATTGTCTCAAATCTTGAAAGGTTCTGCTTTTCTATGTCAATTTCTAAAACTAATATAAAGTATAAAAATAGCTACTTTTACCTGTAAACACATTTCACAGATAACAGCACACCCCTGTAGAGTTTCAAGATCATCAGCTGTACTTTTATAAGTGTAATTTGCTGATGATGCTGAATTGAAGCAACCTTCAAAATGTATAGTTAACATTTAACTTCTTTAGACCCACATATAAATAAATAAATAAATGTGCATATTTGCAAAAGAGGTTAATGAAACTCATATCTGGTTAGTTGTCTTGGAAAATGGTGATAAGTTAAAAGTTTTTATTCCTATTTGTAGCTGAAAGAATACAATGTGTTTATTTTGTAGCAGTGCAATGTTTCATGAAAACAGCAGTGGGCAAGCTTTTTCAGCAACATGCCATCTAAGGACAGATCCAGCCACGAATTTGGAAGATTATATATACAAAAGATATATAATTTAACTACATTAAATTTAAGAATTCGGTTACTGCTTTTCTATAGAAGAGTTTTAAAAAAAATCCCACATAAAAATTTAAAGGTCAACCCCCTCTCCCCAATCTGTGCCTGGTATAATGTAATATAAACTACATAAAGGAATTTTATGCTATCTACTTGAAATAATTAAAAAAATTAAAACAGTTTTACATCCACAAAATAAATATAATACAGGTTAATGAAGAACATTTTTCACTGAAGAACTGGTGTCATGAGAAGCTCACTGCACAAAACTAATGCTAAAAGAGAGTAGATGTGAACTGTCAATTCTAGTGGTGGACATAATCGGTATATACAAATTAGGTTATTATGAAATCAACAAGAAGGAAACCATTCACATATACAAATATGTATGAGTATTAATTAATTTGGAAGAAATGTGTTAGAATCTGGAATGCTGGATTTCAGTTAATTCTGTTAAGATGTATGCCGAGGCAAAATTCTAAGATTACTGCAAAGTAGAAGATTTGGTAAAGACTAATGAAAATATAATTAACCAGTGCTATAAATAATCCTTTGAACATACGTATCAAAAAAAAAAAAAAATCATACACAAAATGTCATGAAAAAAACATCACACATGGAATAGGATAAACGCAACTTTACAGTCAACTTTTCTAATCATTCAGCAAAATAAAATTTGTCTACTGGCTCCAGATGATCAAGCTAAAAATTCTAGATCAGTGGCCTAATAGCAATTATATTACAGAGTGAGCACATGACCAATAAGAATATAGCTTCACAAACTATTATTAACTTCATTTAAAAGTGATTTCTTGTAGACTTCTTAATTGAAATGATGATATTTCCTCCTGCATGAACCAAATCATATTTCAAGCTGTAAAAGATTGTCCATATAGCCCTTGAAAACTTAGGGCTTTCAAAACTACAATTTACAAATGTGAAACCAATCTGTAAATCAGTTCACACCAGTTTTTCTGATACCTTGACATTATATATAAAAAATAATTAAAACGCTTTGAGTTAAGGACTGGAGTTTATTATAAAGACCCGCAACATGATACACATTGTCAATCTTTTATATACAGTACTTGGGACTTAGCATGATCAGAAGATGCCCAATTTTTTAACCCACACAGTTAGCACCATGGTTACAATTCCAGTCTTTATACCCCATGGAAAAAGACCCAAATTCGAATTATGTTATTTTAAAACTTATAACTCTATACATAAGTATGCCTATCGCAAGTGATTGTGGCTCTTGAACTACTTACAACTAGTTTAACATATATCAAAGCCAACTTAGATATCCTATTGTAACTTGAAGTAAAGATCCAAAGATCCTATTGTAACTTGAAAAATATTTTTCATGAAAAAAAAAAAAACTAAACAGTAAGCATATATAACAAAGTTTTAACAAATATTCATTTTCTTGTGTAAAAATAGGCAATTCTAGCTTTCTAACAAATTCTAATCTTCAAAGGCAAACCACCCAAAGCTTCAATTCAAAAACACTAATTAGATCCCACCCCCCTTTAACACGTGAGAAAGTAAAAAAAAGAAAGGCATTATCACCTTTTTCTATTCTCCCCCCCCCCTAACTGAAGTTTGTCAACTGCTTCCTAACTGATGATATTTCTTCTTGCAAATGTATAAAGGTTAGTGGCTGATTTATTAAACAACTATAGAAATCTGGAACAATCATATGCATTACAGACCTTACTATGTCTTATAATCTACAGCTACATGGCATCTCTTTTCCCATAACAATATTTCTACAATATTCAACAACAGACTTCCATCTGTTGTTGTGAAAGTTTATAGCTTAAATAAATTAAGGCTTGAACTAGAAAAACATTTGGAGTGACTGGATGAGTGAAATGGTTTTTTTTTTTTTGGCTGATGCCGCATAATATTTTATATGCTGTATAAGCTTGCTTTCTTGCATCATGTGTCTCAACAAATGCTAATGCTAATTCCTCAAAGCATCACATTTGCCAATACATCCGGGGCTAAGGCAAAGAAAGTCAACACGAGAACCACGGGAAACAGTACAATGAACAATTATACAGAGAAATAGAGTGGTCCAGTAAATCAGTGTGTCTTATAATGGGGGATTTTAACTTCCCAGATATAGACTGGAACTTGTGGGTTGGTCACTTACACACTAGCAAGGCTTTTGTGGATATATCGGATGATTGTTTTCTACAGCAACATGTTAGAGAGGCAACAAGAGGGAGTAATACTCTTGATCTGATTATCAGCAGTGATTATTCGTGCATTAAGAATTTACAGATAAAGGAACCACTAGGTGGCAGCGATCACAGTGTATTGATGTGGGATTATTTAAAGATGTAACTATAATCAGGGATAAAGGGAAGGGTTTTTGCTTTCGTAAAGGCGACTACAGTGGGACCAACTGATGATGTTACCAACAGCAAATTCTAAATGGGAAGCATTCAAGAAAGAAATTTTGGAAGCGACTAGGCTTTTTGTTCCAACTTAGAAATACTACTCTACGTTCAGGCCCAAATGGATGTCATATGAACTAATGACATTAGTTGCAGAGAAGAAAAATGCATGGATTGCACATAAATTGTCTGGCAACACAGAGGCCTATGGTAGATACAAGCTAGTCTGTAATCAAGTCACAAAGGAGGTTAGACAAGGGAAGGCAGATTGTTAAAAATCTTTGGCAAAGGATGCAAAGAAAAACAGCAAAGACTTCTTTACTTATATAAACTCTAAAAGGAAGGGGATGAATCAGATTGGTCCACTTGATATTAATGGTTTGGCTGTAGATGATCATTCTCAGATAGCTGCCAAACTAAATGAGTATTTTGCATCTACATTCACATGAGGAGTTATCCAAGGAGGACAGTGCCAGATATTTATCAAACTCTAATAGGGAGTTAAATCATTTTGTAATAACTGAGAGCAATGTGGATGAGAAATTGTTAAAGTTAAACATAAGAAAGGCACCTGGGGTGGATGGGATATATCGTTATATTAAAGAAGGCAGCAAAGGAAGTAAGCAAACCCTTAGCCATAATTATGAGAGCATCCTTGGACTCGGGGGAACCCCACGGACTGGAGAAGTGCAAATGTATTTCCAATTCACAAAGGGAAAAAAGGGTGACACGAGTAATTACAGACCTGTTAGTTTGACTTCTGTTCCAGGGAAAATAATGAAGTCACTAGTTAAAGAAGCATGGGTTTCTCAAGGGGAAGTCTTGCCTGACCAATTTGACTGGATACTATGATGTAGTCACAAAGGAACTGGATGCAAAAAATTATTTTGATATCATATACTTGGATTTCAAGAAAGCTTTTGACACTGTTGCACATGGAAGACTACTGTACAAATTGGAGCAGTATGGCATTAAGGGCAAGTTGCTACAATGGATAAAAGGATGGTTGAGTGGGAGAAGACAGAGGGTGATGATCAATAGGTACTGTTCTACGTGGACTAATGTTATTAGCGGTGTCCCTCAGGGTTCAGTGTTGGGCCCATTATGTTTTGTATATTTTTCAATGATATTGATGAAGGTATATGAAGCTTAACATCAAAGTTTGCAGATGATACAAAGGTTGGCGGGGTTGTTAATGCCAGTATGCTGCTGCAATAGGATCTGGAAAAGTTGGGTAGATGGGCTGAGAAGAGGAAACTGAAGTTTAACATTGACAAATGCAAAGTACTACATATGGGTAGCTGTAACCCCAGAGAAACGTACCAACTATATCGTGTTACACTCAGGGTAGTGGAGAATGAAAGAGACCTGGGGGTAATTGTGCAGTCAGGCTGCCAGAGTAGGTCATGGGATCTTGTCAAAGATATACAGGAATTCTGCAAGCAGGGATAAGGAGGTGATTATCCCCTTGTATAAGACAATGGTCAGGCCACACCTTGAGTATTGCATACAGGTCTGGAGGCCTTGTTTTAGGAAGGATGTACAGTTGCTAGAACGAGTACAGAAAAGGGCAACAAGGCTGGTGAAGAGGTGCTCTTATGAAGAAAGGCTTAAGTTGCAGCTTCTGGAGACTAGGCACCTGCGAGGCAATCTGATTGAGTTTTATAAGGCCTTGAATGGATCGGGCATCCTCAATGCTGATGGGATTCTTCCTCTTGCTCACATTACAAACCTGAGGGGGGGGGCATAGATTCAAACTGTGGAAAGACAGTTGTAAATTATATGTGCAGAAGTTTGCCTTTAGCCAGGGGGTAGTTGATTGTTGGAACAAACTTCCATCTTTTGTTGTGGAAGTTGATAGCTTAAATAAATTCAAGGCAGAACTAGACAAACATTTGGAATGAATGGGTTAGTGAAATGGGAATGGGGTTTTTTTTTTTTTTTTTTGGCTGATGCTGTACAAGCTTGCTTTCTTGCATCATGTGTCTCTACTAATGCGAATGCTAAAACTTTTAGCGGTGAAAAGCATTTCCCAGTACCGCAGCTTCTCCCTGCATTCTCAGTAAACAGATAGTGTGTGTTATCAGTAGTGGCGGTAGAAGGATACTAATGCTTAGACAAAAATGGCATTCTAATGAGTTAATGTAAATTACAGTGTTCATACAACTGTGCCTAACTGAAAGTGATAGTATATCAGATTGAAATAATAATAAATAAAAATAAAAAAACTACAAAACCCAAGCAAGACACTTTTTCATTAACTATATAATATTTGTGTAAATACACCATAGATAACTCTTCAACAAAAAAAATTACGATAGTATGTAAAAAGGGCATCATTTTATCTGTATCTCATATTGTGCACCTCCTTCACAACGAGTTGCCATTTATTGCATTACCTCGAATAAATAACGGTTCACTAAAAGAGAAGACTATTGTTACTTATTCTCAGTGGGCACCACTACCCAGATGGCACTGTTTCAAGGCCAGTTGGGCTCTCATCAGTGGGTGGGCAGGTATCCTGGTATTGCAGACAAGACAACCCGGTTGTGAAGATAATCGCACAATATGAGAGATGCCAAAAGGTGTACATGATAATGTTTAAGTCAAACTAAATGCAGCAAGGCATCATGTTCAAGAGTATAAATTATCTATATAATATCGGTGTAAATACGTAGTTTTTTCGTTTAAGAATTATCTATGGTGTATTTCACCGAGATTATATAGATAATTTATATTCTTGAACATGTGATGCCTTGCTGCATTTAGTTTGACTTAAACTTTTTCATTAAATACTTAATGTATTTAAAAGGCGATATATGGATAAGTTGAAAATTCTAAATATGAAATACAGGACAGATAAACATAAAAGAATTCTAGTTTAACTAGTATGATTTTCTTTTCATAGATAAAAAAACAAATGATTTACTCTGTTGAGGCAAACTTAGTTACAAAATATATATAATCACACCTTAAGAAGAATATCTGCTACTGTTCCAACCATATGAAGTGCTCCATCTTTTTGACGTGCATTAGCAGCAGAGTTAGTTAAGATAGTCATGACAAAGCCCATTGCTTTCTGTAACATATCCTTCCGTTTCTTAGCTGATGTGTGCAAAAGAGTCTGTGCTGCTGTGACTGGAGATATAAAGTCTTCAAATACATCTTGGAGAGAGAGGGAAAATGGGGAGGAAAAAAAGCAATAAACACTCAATAAGAAATGAATATAATATATATAATGCAATTTTTCTCAAACCTTATTAAGTAACTAGATTAAAAAGTATTCTGATGGAGCAAGAAAAGAGAAAATAAGTTTAAGCATGGAAAATTACAAGTCAAGATAGTTATTCCATGGAATATGTAACAATGTGGAAAAGGAGAGAATAAAGGTTTATTTTATGAAAAAATATATATTTTTTTTCATTAAAAATTATATAAATATATATTTTTGGCTCTCAGTTGTGCCCAGTTGGGCAGGTGGCTGATGGCCTGGTTTTAACATCTGAACAGGGGTGCATCAATGATGTGTTAAAGACCACAATCCAAGCCCAATGGACTAATTCTGAACTGTTCAGGCTCTTCCTCTCTCTCTCTCTCTCTCTCTCTCTCTCTCTCTCTCTCTCTCTCTCTCTCTCTCTCTCAGAAGAGACTATACCAAATCTCCTTGATACGAGTTTTTTTGGAAGATTTTCCGATTTTGTCAAAATTGTATTTACTAGGAGAGCAAGGCTCAGTACTGATGAACCTCGTTGTGGCTGGGATGGTAACTTGTGGTGAGGGTGTGCTCGTCTCCACTACAAGGCTTCATGGTCACTCTCCATTTGACAATTCATTTCATTTTCTTTTATTTTGTTTGAATTGACTTGGGTGGAGTCTCTGTACTTGATTTGTTATATATTTTGATGTTGGTTCTGTTGTCAAAGTACAGATGATGAGAATTAGTTACATGTGGCAAAAGGCTGCATGGTCACTCTCCATTTGACAAGTCCTTTTCATTTTCTTTTATTTTGTTTGAATTGACTTGGGTGGAGTCTCTGTACTTTATTTGTTATGTATTTTGATGTTGGTTCTGTTGTCAAAGTACAGATGATGAGAATTAGTTACATGTGGGCAAAAGCCTGGATGGCAACTTAAATGACAGCTCATTCATATGAAATACCATGCGGGTTGAAAAAATCAAAATAATTTTTATTCATATGTACACCATTTACAATCACATCAACACTAAATTGTTAACTAGCGATATTTCAGGATTCTTTCTGAATCTTCCCATCAGACGCTTAAGTGTGTGTAGGGAGGGGGGGGATTAAATTAAAATAAGAAAAGGAACTAAAATTAAAAAGAGGCACAATAACCTCTTGTTTATTTGTATGAATGTACATAAAGTTACTGTCCTGTGAATGAACTGTTTTTTTTTCTTGACATAAAATCTTGCTAAATGCATTCTTGTGCTTGGCATTATAGCTCCCAGAATGTATGTTATTTCTTAATCATCAACATACAAAGCTGCAGTTTGGGGTAAATAAAAAAACTCTTGAGTTCCCCTCATTTTCTTAACTTAAACATAGTTTCCTTTTTGTGCTCCATTAGAGAATTTTTCAGGCTGGTTTAAAAACTTTTCCCATAATTGATATGCAATTATTCATATACAGTGGTGCCCCAGCATCCGATGGTAATTCGTCCCACAAAATCCTTTGAATGTTGAAAATATTGTAAGTTGAAACCAATAATGCATTGATTTCCTGTAATTCGTCCCTCAACAACACATAAAATAGGTATTTCTTACTCGTTATACTTCATTTTTACATTAAAAATGAGTGTTTTATAAAGATTATTTAATAAATAGTTAAAACACTTTAAAATAAAAAAATAAAAAAACCAATAAATTAGCATTTACCTTAGATTTGAAGTGCATAGCTGATGAAATCAATGGCGGCATAGTGGTGGTGGAACTATATCAAGTATCAGGTGTCCTTTGCTTGACTCTGGACAGTTTCTTGGCAAAGAAACTGTCCAAAGTCAAGCAGCAAAGTGGTGTTGGGTGGCAAAAATTTGAATTGAACAAAATCAAATTGTGACAAGAGATTGAACAAGTTTGGAATCATGGCCACTCACATTATCCAGCAGTAGCAGTTCCTATACATAGGAAGCTTATTTTTCTCTTCACTGAAGGACAGAAAACTCCAAGCTCCCATTCATTGAAGACATACAGTATCCTGTAACCCAGGCCTTCTTGTTACTGTGGCAAAACACTCCCAGCATGCATTTATCCCAGCATCCTTTTGTTGTTTAAATACTCTGGGGATGTTAGAGTGACACAAGCAAAGGCTTCAGCTTAAAATCTCAAGAGGCATTGGCACCCAACAGGAGAGTGAGCCTATGTTTCATAGGTTTATGCCCAGGTAAACTAGCCTCATCCTTATTGATGTACGTTCTGGGCATTCGCTTCTAGAAGAGGCTGGTTTCGCCAGTGTTAAAAACTTGCTGGGGAAGATGACCCTCCTAATCTACAAACTCTTGGAATTCAATTTCAACTGCTTTTTTTTATCAGCACTGGATGCCTCCCCATGTCTTTCAAAACTTTTGATATTCACCCTTTTATTGAAGCACTCAAACCAGCCTCTGCTGGCTTTAAAGTCTTCAAATCCCACAGCACTGCCACCGGTTGATGGAGCCTTAAGTTTCAGATCGTCATAGATCTGAAACAAGCATTGAGCGATGTTCCGCGCAACACACATTGAACAATAACAAAGACGCTAATTTGTTGAGAACAATCATACGAGTGATGAAAGTGATGATGAAAGATGAAAATTTCCACCCATCTATCGTTCCAGCTATATCGGAAAGTCATCGGTACCTGCAAATATCATCGGTCCTTAAAATAAGAGATTGTATGGAAGGTATATCGGTTCCTGAGAATATCAGATGTCAATGTCATCGTAAGTCGAAGTCCCACTGTATAAATATAAATTTGAAAATAAGTTTTAGCATCCAGTGAAGATTTACTGTAATAATTTAACTAATTAATTTTAAAAAATTGAATAGTTATTGCTAAGCTATCCACACAGAGGTTACTCTAGAAACAGAAGTTAATGACCACTTATATTTCTTGTAACAGTTATCTTGAATCATATTTTCCCACTTTCAATGTTTATATTAATTGAAATTGTTAATTTCAATGTTTATGTTACTGGTTTTTCTTCTTCAAGGAAAAACCTTTCCTAAAACTATATTTCCCATTTCAATTAATGGCTTTTTTCATAATTTGTCAGGCCTAATTCTGTCAAAGTGCGCTTGTAGTCGTGAATGTGCAAGAATTCTCCATTGCAGTGCAATGCAATTGCTTCACTTCTAAATCAAATTGACACCTTCTCTGTAAATTCCTCTAGTTTTGCTGGGATCTCTGTAACTATACACACTAAGTTTTTAAAGATGATTATTATTACTATTATATTTGACTGCATGATAAGACTCTGTATTATTAAAACATTTTGTGGGAAGAAATCAGGTAGAACAAAATCTAAATATTTTTATAATATGAAACTCAGGAATCATAAAAGCAACCAACTCAATGGGAAACAGGACTGTTACACATTTGAAACTTTCCCACTTATCCCATTCCTGTGAGAATCATATCAGTGAATCCAAGCTGTAGCAATAAGTTGTTTTTGAGAGGCTGCTACAAACATGAACTACAAGAGCCAAAATGGGCAATACAAAAGTTTAATCATGCAGTTCAAGATAAAACTGGGAATTACATCACATACTATCAAAGCATCAAATTTCTTTTTGAAAGGAGAAAACTTTATTCACCTCAGATCCACTGTTTAGGAGTTGTTCCATCATGCGTAGAGGGTGTCGAATGGCCAAACCTAAAACAATACTTTGTTGAATTTCATTCTGGAGTGGACATCAAGAGTATGCTAGGCTGTTGATTACATTATAGGAAAGAATGAGTAAGGTGGGTATGGCCCACATTAGCATTAGCAAGGGCACATGATGTAAGAAAGCAAGCTTATATAGCATCAGCCAAAAAAAAAAAAAAACATACATGGCCCCTTCTCATTTCACCCATCCACTCGCACCAAATGTTTGTCTAGTTCTGCCTTGAATCTATTTAAGCTATCAACTTCTACAACGACAGATGGAAGTTTGTTCCAGCAATCAAAGGCAAATTGCCCGCTGGCTAAAGGCAAATTTCCGCACATCTATCCTACAACTGTCTTTCCTCAATTTGAATTTATGCCCTCTCAGGCAATTATTCTGAGCAAGGGGAAAAATCCCATCGCACTGAGCATGCTCAAACCATTCAAGGCTTTATACACCTCAATCAGATCACCTCGCAGGTCCTAGTCTCCACACACTGTAATTTGCAAAACTTAAGCCTTTCTTCGTAAGAGCAACCCTTTGTTCCATTCAATAATCCTGTTGCCCTTCTCTGTACTCGTTCCAACCGCTCTACATCCTTCTTAAAATGAGACCCCAGACCTGTATACAGTACTCAAGGTGTGGCCTGACCATTGCCTTATACAGGAGGGGATAATCACCTCCTTATCGCTGTTAGAAAAATTCCTGTATATCAATGACAAGACACCATGAGCTACTCTTGCAGACCGTTTGCACTGCTCAGAAAACTTCATATATGCCTGCAACAATTACCCCCAGGTCCTTTTTGTTCTCTACCACTGTCAGTGTAGTACCACACAGTTGGTATGTTCCTCTGGGGTTACTGTTTCCCATATGTAGTACTTTACATTCGTCAATGTTAAACTTTAGTTGCTACCTCTCAGCCCATCTGCTCAACTTTTCTAGATCCTGTTGCAGCAGCGTACTGTCATTAGTGTCATTAACAACTCTGCCGACCTTCGTATCGGCTGTAAACTTGGACATTAAGCCTGATATACCATCATCAATATCATTTATAAATACAGAAAACAACACTGGACCCAACACGAACCCTGGGGAACTCCATTAATAACATTAGTCCACGAAGAGCATGTCCATTGATTACCACTCTCCGTCTTCTCCTACTCAACCATCCCTTTATCCATAGCAGCAATTTGCCTCCAATGCCACACTGCTCCAATTTGTCCAGCAGTCTTCCATGTGCAACAGTATCAAAAGCCTTTCTAAGATCCAAATATATGATATCAAAGTTATTCCCTGCATACAGTTCCTTTGTGACCACATCTTAGTATCCAATAAAATTGGTCAGGCAAGACTTTCCCTTAACAAAACCATGCTGTGTCCGAGCTATAACTGAAGTCTTGTCTAGATGATCCTGCAGTGCTTCTTTAACCAGTGCTTCCATAATTTCCCTGGAACAGAAGTTAAACTAACGGGTCTGTAATTACCTGTCTCCCTTTGATTTTCCTTTATGAATTAGGGTCACATTTGCACATCTCCAGTCCATGGGTACCTCCTCTGGGTCCAAGGAAGCTCTCATAATTATGGCTAAGAGTTTGCTTACTTGCTCTGCTGCCTCCTTTAATATAACTGGATAGATTCCATCTACCCCAGGTGCCTTTCTTGTGTTTATCTTCAACAACATACAGCTGCACAAGTCTGACTTCTTCCTTTCTAAAGGATAACAAAAATCTGAAAAATTCTCAAAGAAAGAAGTTTGTAACTTAAATTATAAGGTTTATTATCCCATGTTGCTATAAAGTTTGAATAAGAATGACCCAAATAGAAGACCAGAATTTGACAAATGATTTTTGTCCATGAGTACAAACCCAGATACTGTTGAGAATGTTTTGTGGATTGATGAAGCCATGCTTAAACTAAATGGATCTGCTAATTGCCGAAATTATGCTTATTACTCTGAGAAACTCCATTTATCCTTTAACAAGAATTTAAATGCTACAGCTTGAGAATCTAAGCTGAAATTTGGGAAGCTATTTGGACAGCTGCCCTTGGGCCTCTTTTCTTTGAGGGAACTATGACAGGAAAAAAGAGACTGCTAAAAGAGAAAATCATTCCATTAATGCATCCAAAATCAATTCTCAGCATTGCTTTTTTTATGCAAAATGTAGCTTCAGCTTGCTGTGCAAAAAATGTCTGTAAATTCTTAGATGAAAAATTCCCAGGTCAATGGATTGGATGGTGGGATTCCATTAAATAACACACTATGATTGCTTTTGTGGGGATTCTTAAAAGATATGGTATTTAATAAGAAGCTCAGCTCTGCTGTTAGTCAATGAGAACATTTCTGAGAAACTGTGCCTTGCTGTGCACTGCTCTTTGCCCCACAAAAGATTAGTTTTGCAAAGACTAAAATGGCAGCCATATCAAACAGATAATTTTTTTTTTTGCTTTCCTCCCATTTTATGTATGCCATTTCTATTGTGCTAGCATTAATTAAAATAGTGTTGTTATTTTCAATCAGACATGTTCCCTTACTTATTGATTACCCTATATTTTAGTTGGTCAGAGATATTAAAGAACTTTCTGATATTACAAAAAATTTGAGCCATATCATTGATAAAAAAGAATAGCTAAAGAGGATGGGAGAAGAGATAAAATGAAATACACAACAGATTCAATAACAACTAGGAATCTGAGCTAAATGTCTACAATGGCTGGAGCATATAAAAAGATGGTGAGAAACAGAAAGAAAGGAAAGTGCTTATAACTACAAACTTAAGAAGACTGGACATGTAAGAGGAAGAAGTCATTTGGTTGCATGCGCAATAGGTTTATTTTTATCAATTGTTGATGCAAGTAATTTCATGATCATTTTTCAAATGATTTTTGAATAAAGATCCATGATTACTGAAAGACACAAATTTTGTTGCATTTCTAATACCTTATAATTTTTTATTTTCTTAAATTTTTAAAAAAAACTTACCAAATTTCATTCTGATGTACTCGTGTGGATCAGCATTCCACAGTTCTTCATCTTGGTCTGTGTAACACATTAAAGGGAATATAATATCTTGAATTATACCCTGGAACAGAGAAAGTCATATCAATAAGTATGAACAAATTAGCTTTATATCAATAACTCAATTTATCAAAATAACTTTACTGCACTCTGATAAACTCTAGAAACTTCCTACTTTATTATAAAAAAGATTTATAAATAGTTATCTTCTAAACTCTAAACTTTAATTTTATCAGAGCAAAACTGAAATTAGTGATGTATCATACTGTTTGGCTACTAACAAAATCTAGTTAGCCAGAGTAAATAATTCTCAGGAAATAATTGCAGTTGGTTTTGGTGTTCCCCCTCTTTCAAAGTACAAAACAGCAAACCAATCAAATTTTGAGGGGCTATTTAAAAGTTCATAACCTCATTATGAAGCAATAAACTGACACCGGCAGTTGCGTGTATAACCAGTTCCAGCACTGGAACTAGTGTGTAAAATACAGAAAACTTCCAAAAATTATTCATTAACACCCAAAGAAAATGCTTCCACTGCCAACATAACTTTTTCATTTGTTTTCGATTTTTGTTAAGTTTGAGAAACAAAAAAGAAGTCTGAAAGAGGTCAGATCTGGTGAATAATGTAAGTGCAACAAATTCATATCTGATACATTTCGGTGTGAGTACAAACTGAAAAAGCTTTGAAAAACAAATTCCTTCATCAGAATGTTTTGCCCTCATTCATATGAGTGCAAAACATTCTGACAAAGGAATAAATAAATTCTGGTAACCTTTGAAAAAGTTCACCAGAATTTATTTATTTATTGCGATGAGGTAACCCTTTGAAAAAAGTTACATTGTCACAAGTTCACAAAAGGATAAAAAGTGGTATATGTATTAAAAAAATATATTCAGTATTTTATATACATTTTTATATGAGGGCTTTTCAGTAAGGAATTATCATAATTTTTCATGAATCAACTGTACTGCTTGCTATTTTTAGCTGATCTGCAGAATTTAAGAACAAACCAAGCTGCATCACACAGCAACTGCACATGGTGTGACCTTGGTGGTCAGTCAACTTTTATGACTTTTCAGTTTTGGCTACATAACAATGGATGTGACATGCAAGGAACAGTATGCTGGTCTCAAATTTTGTTTGTCCCAAGAAGAAAACAGCTGAAGCATTTGAAATATTAAATGTTAAAAGAGGCTTCTGGCAAATCTACACTTCCAATATATCATGGCAGTATGTACTGGAACTTAAGAACAGGTTTGAGCTTCTGAAGACTTTTCAGGACCAAGGTATTAACGAGGAATACAACAATTTTCTGAAAGTGATAAAGCCCGAGAAATCTATAGATAAAAAGAAATTCAGAAGAAAAAATTGGTCAAACACTTCTTGTCACAATGAACCAAAGACGACAAATGAAGAACAAAATAAACACTGACAAGGCCAAAACTGAGTATACCAAGTTATGCAAAGCCTAACTTGGTATACTGATACTTATGAAAGAGACTCAAAGAGGACAAGAATATTTAACATAAGAAAAGTGGAACAAGCATTAAGGGAAAAAAAAAAGGACTTAAATCAGCAGTTATGAGAAGTTGTTGTTGTTGTTTGGATTTTAGGAGCATTAGCAACTAAGGCCATATTGCTCCAGGGATATGCGGTGGTCATTCCCTGACCTTTCCGCATCCTCCGTATTTGGTGGTCATGGGCTCGAACCCGTGTGCTACGCACTGCTGCTCCTGCCTACCTGGCTACAAAGGCGCCCTAGTTATGAGAAGTAATACAGAAAGACAAATGATACTGAAACTGAAGAATAGTGATGGTGTACTTATAAATAGCAGAGAAGACATAATTCAAATAGCAGAAGACTACTATAAAAAAATTATATAAGGGCAAGGAAATGATGTTAGCAGTGGGGAAGATGGGTCACAAATTAGCAACACATACGACATACCTGATATCCTTCCTGATGAGGTTTTGGGTTGTTTTTTTTTTTTAGGAGCATTAGCGACTAAGGCCATATTGCTGCGAGGATATGCAGTGGTCATTCCCTGACCTTTCCGCATCCTCCGTATTTGGTGGTCACGGGCTCGAACACCGGTCTAATCAAGAAGGGTGTGCTACGCACTGCTGCTCCTGCCCATCTAGCTATGGAGGTGCCCCTGATGAGGTAGAACATGCATTGAAGAAAATGAAGAATCAGAAAGCCCCAGGTGAAGATAAAGTTACTGTTGTTAAAACAGTAACTTTATCTTACACAGGAACTGGCAGACTCTTCACAAATTACATTAGGAAAGTCATGACACCTAAGGAGTGGACTAATGCAATCATAATTTTGCTGCATAAGAAAGGAGATAAATTAGAAATTGGAAATTATAGACCAATTAGCTTGTTGTCCCACATCTACAAGTTGTGGGAAAGAGTCATTACTAACAGATTAGAAAGGATACTTGGCGAGAATCAACCGAAAGAGCAAGCTGGCTTTAGGACAGGATTCTCCACTATGGATCATCTTCGTGTAATATCGCAGCTAATGGAGAAAGCAAATGAATATAAAACACCATTATGTCTGGCATTTGTGGAACATGAAAAGGTATTTAACTCCATTCAACAAAAGGGAATGTTTCGGGCACTGGAAAGGCAAGGCATAGACACCCCATACATTATGATTTTGAAGAAAATATGAGAACGCTACCTCCTTTATTAGACTAGACAAAGACAGTAGCAAATTTTTAAAATTGAGAAAGGAGTTCGACAAGGAGACACAATATCTCAGAAGTTGTTTACTGCCGCCCCTGAAGAAGCTTTCAGAAAATTGGACTGGTCGAAAAAAGGAGTCAATCTGAATGGAGAGCACCTAAACCATTTACGATTTGCAGATGACATTGTTATCATAAGCCACGATCCCAAAGAATTAGAGATTAAGAAGAATTAAGATTAAAAATCTTAATCAGTTATGCAGAGTTAGTAAGGATTTCGGACTAAAGATAAATATGGCTAAAACAAAAGTAATGATGAACAAGCATGCCACAGTAAGGGATATGATCATTGAAGGAGCAGTAATTGAAAAGGTGGATTCATATACTTATCTGGAACAAGTCATTAGCTGTAATAATGATAAATGGTTGGAAGTCAAGAGAAGAATAAATTTCGGATGGATAGAATTCAGGAAATATAGTTACATACTGAGGAGCAATATCCCAATTTGTCTGAAATGTAAAATAATGAACCGATGTATACTACCCACCATGACTTACGGAAGTGAAACTTGGGTGCTCACCAAAATAGAAGGGAACTATAAACTACACAGCTAAGAATGGAACAGATAGTAGGAATCAGACTGTTAGATAAGAAAAGAAACACATGGATTAGGCAGAAAAGTCAAATAAAGGACAAAACTAAAGAACTGAAATGGTCTTGGGCAGGACACATAGCTCAAAGATGATTGACAGATGGAGTAAGAAAATAACAGAATGGTACCCAAGAGGACCTAAGAGAAAACCTGGAAGACAACAACTGAGATGGATAGATGAAATTCACGAGTTTTTTGGTAGTAAATGGATGGCCATTGCACAAAACAGAAGGAACTATAAAGATGCTGGAGAGGCTTTCATCCTGCAGT
This sequence comes from Mastigoproctus giganteus, assembly GCF_048544385.1. Classification (NCBI taxonomy): domain Eukaryota; kingdom Metazoa; phylum Arthropoda; class Arachnida; order Uropygi; family Thelyphonidae; genus Mastigoproctus; species Mastigoproctus giganteus. The sequence continues at coordinate 216,226,808 of NC_143584.1, read as the reverse complement.
GGACTGAAAATGGCTGATGAAATGAGCATATGCTCTACGACATGTCCCTTCAATTAACATCAGTACTATCACACAGGGTGTTAAGTCCACTTAAATCCCTGAGAAGTAGACCAGGAAAGGCAGCTGCATAATGTAATCATCAAGGTCTGACTGTGAAATGTCAGACCGGGTATCAAATAAATGGAACAGACTATTAATAATGTGCCAATTTCCACTAACTTTCTAGTTTAGCGTAAATTGGCACAGTTAGAATGGAGTCAGGTTGCCCTTAAGGATGGCAACTTCTTCATGGGCAGGCTCGTCCCCAGTTCTGCCCTTATGTATGATAGTAGTATTATGAAAGAGTTTTCATTTGCTTTCAAATATTTAACCCAGGGGCTCACATCTGGTGAATATAGGCTTGGCATACCCAGTGTCCTGAGCTGGATATCATCATTCTTCTCTTTCTTGGTGATTCCCTTCTACTTCTATCTCTCTCAGGTTAATTCAGAATTTTTTTTTTTTTTTTTTGCTGGTGAATCATAAGCCTCAGGCTTCCTTGCACCATATGGCTAATAAAAATAATAATATAATATGTCTTCCATAAGCAAAAGCAAACTGGCTCGTGCTTTTACTGGAGGGCCTTGATGTTGTCAGTATTTTGACATCCATTTCATGAGAACTAAGGGCTACTTTAGTCTTCTTATTCTTTTGTTTCTGGTGAAGCATTAGGAGGTACAGATATAGGACTGGCAGTTAACTGATCCTTCTGTGAAGTTTTTTTTTTTTTTTTTAGCTTACCTGCTGTGCTCAAAAAAAAAAAAAAAAAAGTGAATGACTCTTTTGGTGGGATGATCATTTTGGTCTGAGTTCTGTTGGAATGTTTCCCTGCTAACTTTGGCGAATAGATAAGTTTGTATTTATAGGTTTCGCCACTTTTCTTGCTTCCTGATATATGTTTGGCTCTGCATTAAGCCTTCATATTTCTTTTTCTTCCTTCCAATTCTGGCATGCTCGTGATTATGCAAGGTTAATGCGGATGGGTTTTGTAGCAGTTAATGCGGATGGGTTTTGTAGCTAGATATAATGTAGTTTTGTGGTCCTTTGTGGCACATCGAGTGCATGCAAGGGCACCACAAAAAGTCATTTGCAAGTGTAGCAGTAGTAGCAGTGGCATGCGATGCAAGAAAGCAGTGTAAGAGCTTATGCAGCATTATGCAGCCGAAGGAAAAAAAAAAAAAAAAAAATTCACACAACCATTCCCTCTAAATGTTTGTCCAGTTCCCCCTTAAATTTATTTAACCTATCAACTTCCACGACAGATGGCAGTTTGTTCCAGTAATTAACCACCTGCTGGTTAAAGGCAAATTTCCACACATCTATTCTACATGTCTTTCCTTAATTTGAATTTATGCTCCATTAGGTTAGTAATCTGAACAAGTGGAAGAATCCCATCAGAATTCAGCATGTTCAACCCATTCAAGGCCTAATACACCTCAATCAGATCACCGCGCAGGTGCCTAGTCTCCAGCCATTGCAATTTGCAGAACTTAAGCCTCTCTTGGTTAAAGGATCCCTTCATTCCCGTCACCAATCTTCTTGCCCTTCTCTGTACACGTTCAAGCAAATCTACATCCTTCCTAATATGAAGCCTCCAGACCTGTACGCGGTACTCAAGGCATGGCCTGACCATTGCCTTATACAGAGGGACAATCACCTTTTCCCTGCTAGCAAAATTCCTATATATCATTGACAAAACCCCATGAACTGCCCTGGCAGCCTGTCTGCATTGCTCAGAAAATTTCATATCTGACTGCACAATTACTCCCAGGTCTTTTTCATTTTCGCTTGTTACGTTTCTCTGGGGTAACATCCATTTACTGTCCAACTTCAAACTCATAGAACCAACTTTTCATCTTCCTCGTTTATTCATTCAACTGCCATTTTCTGGAACAACCTTCCTTCGTACGTATTTCCTGAAAATTACAGTCTAATGTCAACCAATACCTCTCGTGTTTGGGGTTTACATAAAAAAAAAAAAAAAAGTAACAATACCTGAAGCAATGGTTGTTGTTATTTGGTTTTTAGGAGCATTAGCAACTAAGGCCATATTGCTCCGAGGATATGAGTGGTCATTCCCTGACCTTTCTGCATCCTCTGTATTTGGTGGTCACGGCTCAAACCCTGGTCTAATCAAGAAGCGTGTGCTACGCACAGCCGCTCCTGCCCATCTGGCTATGGAGGTGCCGAAGCAATGGTGGGGAAGAGGATTACTTTAAGGTTAAAGGTCATTTATGCAGTTATTAATAAGCCTTTTAAAGACCACCTCAAAAAGTTATATTCGCAGTTGCTTCTGTCTGGAAAGAACACACACATACACACCCGCAGGAAAATGGTGCATGTGTGTATGGTTCTTTCGTGACTGGATTCTGACTTCTTGGAAATGAATATCTCTCAGTTCAATTGTCAATGGATTTAAAAATTGCTACCTATCAGATGACATGGATGGTAGAGAAAATGAGTGGTAATAGCAATGTATGTATGTGACTTACAGCACTTAATTGACTGGGAATGAAAATCATTAAAATCATCTTATCTTAAAAGAGTGAAAAATAAAATTATTTTTCTGAATAAATACTCCTAATATGGATTGTATTTAATTCTTATTCTAATTTATGCACAAATCGTTTTAAAAATGTGTTTGTGTGTGTGGGGGGGAGAGTGGTTTGCTGACCAGCAGAGGGTGTTCATAGAAAATAAAGTATTTCTTGGTAGAACTGCTCAATATAATAAAGACATGCTATTTTAAAGCTATCTATGAAAAAGGAGTCAGAGAGTCGACGGGGAAACCTTGTCTCAACTGTGATTTCAGTTTATCCAAGTGCATGGATTTATTTTCTTAGGGCCAAAAATTATTTTTGTGTTACCTGGTATTCTGTGTTAACCATTTCACATTAAGTGAATAAATACACTTAAAAGTAATAATATTTCCTTTAGTTCTAAATATGAGTAGTTACATAAAGATATGTAATGTATATAAGAATATTTTCATTCTGAAGCAACCAAGAGGAGTTTGCAGGGATGAAAAACTGCAACTAAATATTCATACAATACAAATTGAATTTTTGCTCAAAAATGTTTACCTTCAGTGCAGAAAAGTAAGCTGTCTCATTAACAAACCACATCAATAGAGAAACTGTGAAGTAAGGGTAAACAAGAATATGAAAAAAAAAAAGAAAAGATTAATTGTTTTTAATTTTTTCAGTCTTGTTTTAGCAGAGAGACAAGGGTCTGAATACAATGCACTTTTTAGAATTTTCCAGAAAACAAATGGCCAAATATCCAAGAAATACTCCCTGACAAGAAGTTTGACAAGCAGATTAATTTTTAAAAATGATATCCTATGAACTGATGGGAGATGTATTAGTATTAGTAATGGCCACATAGTGCATGGAAGCCTATGGCTTATGCTGCACCAGCCAAAAAAATAACAATAATAATAATAATATAATAAAGAAATAATAATAAGAATAAAATTTTTTAAAAAATAAATAATTAATAAGAGGAAAGGAAAGATAACCTATGCATTTCTCTCCTCCCTTAGTAACTGACCTTTGAATTTCCCCAAGATGTCAGTTTCTACCACCCATGTAGGTAACTTATTGTAGCAATTTATAACTCGCTGGCTAAAATAAAACTTTCTGCAATCCAGTCTAAATATCTCCCCCCCCTGTAACTTGAAATTATGGCCCCTAGTTCTAGAATCATTTATAACTGTGAAAATTTCATTCTCATTCATATTACTTTTGCCTCTCAGAGCCTTAAATACCTCAATTAAGTCTCCTCTAAGGTGCCTAGTTTCCAAGCTCTGCAACCCACATATTTGAAGTCTTTCCTCATAATGTGGATTACTAAATACTGTTGACCTCAAGGAAGAAAATGGGAAAGTTTTTTTTTTTTTTTTTTTTTTGCTTATCCACCTGACTCCCCAAGTATTCAAAATTAATTAATTAAAGGCTTCACTGATGATAGGAAGGCAATTGAACAAATTGTGGAAACAAAGAATGGGAGATAACAAAAATGAAATCAGACCAAATACAAAGGGTTATTGATAAATAGTCTTGGCAATGGAGCCAAAAATTCTTTAAAGTTTTATTCTATAACATTTTAAAATGAGACTGAAATGAGAGCCAGTCCAAAATGACCCCTAAAAATTTAGTCTTCACTTCAGATTAGCAGAACATTATTGATAATTATGCTGCAACAGGTGAATCACACAGATCACAAAATCCAATATCTGTTCAATTACATAGCACTGGCTAATGCAAAATCTTTTAAGTTTCCTATAACGGATCATACTAACTTACATAAATTGACTACCGTGTTGTAGTCAACATCACGCAACAAATTTAAAAAAAAAAAATCACTTTTTCACAAATTCTCTTTTTTAGATGAAACACATATTTAAACAACCTAACCTTCTTTTAACAATAAACAAAGTACAAAACACACAACAATCTACCTAATAACAAGTGACAATAATGGTGTAATGAACTCCAAAGTCATTAATGCCACTTGCAAAAAAATAAATAAATACATTTACCAGAAACCAGAAGATAGCCCTGATAACTGGAAAACTTTCAAGTAAATCAGAAGAGTTGGCAGGTCTGTTTATCCTAATTGCAATTAGATTTCATATTGTCAATAAAAGAACTTCACTGACCTGTTACTTATAAAGGCATAGTATACAAAGTAAGTGAAAATATCATAATGAATTGGAATAGTAAAACTGAGTAAATAAAATTTTATTTATTCATTTTTATTATTTAAAATGACACAGATGTTCTTTACTTGCATCATATATTTTAACAGGGGTTTGTCTGTTACTTGTAGTATAAGCAGGGAGTGGAGTTCAAGGTATTTTTAATTTTTTCCTCTGAATATTTATAAATTTAATAATGCCTTAAATGTTAAGAATTAAATGAAAGGCATAAATGGTTATTAAATCTTAAACTATTAATAAAGTTAAGCTAAAGACATAAAAAAGACAAAGTTACGAGACAAGTTAAAGGTATATAATAAGAGTAAAATTGAATTTTATTGAGGTTTAGATACACTATATAAAAATAAAATTACATTAAATTATGCAGCTTAATAACAAGACCACCAAATACTCAACAATTCCACCCTACATTGGTGATGCTTCAATTCTCTTTCAGAATTATTATCAAGTCTAAAGAAAAGAAAAAGGAACAGAAATTTGTTTTAAACAAATGTATATCTAAATATTTCTATAAGTATAAATTGAAACTGATACAGAAGTCAAGAAATAAATTCTATACAAAGAAATTGAAAACTTACCTGGAAGACTGGAACCTTCTTTTAATCAGATCTGAGCTTTTTTCTCCTATTACTTAATTTCTTACTTGGCTTTGTTCACACATGATTGCTTGCAGTCTCTTTCTAGGCTTCTAGGTAAGTTTGTAATTTTTCCATATTTCCCAAAATGCATTCCATGACAACTCCTTTACCAATTTAGAAATTATACTTTCATGAATATTTAGACATACAGGGTGTCCATAAATTATTGACCTCATTATGAAGCTCAATTAAAATGTTACTGTAATAGGTATTATAAAATGCCTTGCTGCACTTAATAAAAAAATTCGAAGAATTTCTTATTACACAACCACACTTCAGTAAACTTCCATATGGACAACTTTGGTAGCATGCAGAGTGTCAAGATGGCAGCTGATTTCATTCTAAGTGTTTTGAAGCATCTCTTGAGAAATGGAAGTCACTGCTTCATCAATCTGGTCTTTTAACTCTGTCATGTTGTTAACTTTTTTTGCATATACCTTGTCCTTTACGCAGCCATGATATCTGAAACAAGAGGCCATGGAATGGGACCATCCTGGTTGATCCATCAGTTAGGAAAATTTTTTATTGGGGAAATTGTGCACATGCAAGCTCCAGTGTGGTGATGCCCCATTTTGCTGATAGAACACATATGGCTGCATATCTTACGGCTGAGTTACAACGTTTTTGTGGAAGTAAAATGGCCCAATCACCTAGCTGAAGGATAGTGCACACCACACACTTACCTTGGTACTAGCATGCTCATGTTCACAAAATGAGTGAGGATTTTCAAATCCCCATATGTGAACAATTGTGTCTGTTAACTTTACCACACAGGTCGAATGTCGCTTCATCACTGAAAATGACATTTTCTAGAAAGTGTTCACCTTTGTCTATACAGTTGACAATGTGAACAGTGAATTCATCTTGTTGTGAAGCTTAATTTCCTGGATGATCTGCACTTTGTAAGCATAAAGTTTCAACCTCTTGCAAACCACCCTGTGCAATGTTGCTCAAGGTATTTGCAGCTGAAGACTTGTCTGGTGAACAGATTTTGTGGGATGTCGGGTAAACGCTTCCTGAATTTTTGAAACTTTATTTGCAGATACACTAGGTTTACCTGCTCCTTTCTGGTGTAGCACACTGCCAGTTTGTTGAAACTGTTTCAACCATCATCTCATTGATTGTTCCATAGGTGGATCTTTCTGGAATTCCTGTTGAAAACATCTCTTTACAGTCACTAGAGATTTGGCATCCCACAGCCACAGCACAAACACTGCTTTTTCCTGCACTGTCACCATTTTAATGCTGTATTGTTGCAATACTTACTGGGATTAAGGCTGCCAACTGCATGAGAAAAAACTCATTGAGTTGCTCTGATAACTGCAGCAAACTATTCTAAGATACCTATTACAATAAAATTTTAATTGAGCTTCATAATAAGGTGAATAATTTATAGACACTGTACAATTGAAAACTTTTTCACACATTTTAGTCATGACAGTTCTCAAATTTTCTATTCCTCTTTAAACTTGGTAACAATTTCCAAAAAGGAATTGAAATGTAATCAAAGTAGGACAAAATTGTTGAGTAATTGGGTACCTTATTGCTGACTTGTTTAGTTTTATATAGTATACCTATACCAACAATGAAGCTTAAAATTTCACTCCTCTACAGCTGAGCACTTAATATTACCCAACTATTTAAAAATGTATTAAATGGCATCTGCAGAAATACTGAATAAGAGTTTCAAATATGAAATAAAAACTATCTTATTCATATTTATTCACTTACAGCCATATGTGGCTTGAGGAACTTCCACGAAAAAGCATGATTTACCCTGGGGGGAAAGAAAAAAAAAGTATTAACTTTTGACCATTAAGATACTTTACTTGCTAAGCATAACAAAACTGGGAAAAAATTAAACATTACAACAAAGCTTATTTTATGTGAGTACAGCAACCATAAGATTATAAGAGCAAGAGAATTCTGAGGTTGCTAATTTTCTTATTACTTAGCTCGACACATTTTTGATGTCTCAACTATCATGTGGCTTTTATATATAAATCTATAAATGTCTATTAATTTGCTGAATGTCTAGTTTTATTTCAGCCTGTGATTGTACTAGCAAGATATTCTGCACAAAATCTCAGTTGTTCTTACTTCATTTGAAAGATCAACCTGCCGAGACAAACTGTCATTTATCAAACAAACTGCCATGGAACGGAATACCAAAATGCAAGATAGTAGGCATCCATTCTAAATAATGTGGACAACTTTTATATATTAGAAGGGATAATTGCTATTCTGTTCAACTGGTTCATCATTCATGTTTCTATTTATAGCAACAATTCTGCTATAAATAGAAACATGATTTTTTTTTTTTTTTGTAAACAAAAAAATTACAGTTGATAAGAAAAACCTGCTTGATGATTCCTTTAGGAATCATTATCAAGCAGGTTTTAATTTTCTAATCAACAAATGCATGTATGATTGTTCAACTATATATATACAGTAATACCCCGAAATTATGCGATAGGTGGGTCCGACGAAAATCGCTTAAGTTGAATTCGCGTAAGTCGGGGTGCAACTTTGCACATAAATACATATAAATTTTGTTTAATTGGGACCAAGGACTAAATATTTAATAAAATTGCAGTTCTTTATACATATTAATACAAAATATGTATTAAAAAAAATAAATGAGTTACGTAAAAAAGTTATTTCGATATCGATGGCTTCATAATATCTAACAAATTCGTCTCACGACACAGCGCCTTCTTTTTTTCACGCAGAATTTCTTTGTAGCAAGCTAATAATTTTTTATTGCTTCCTTTGCAGCTATAATGCGTTCTTTGTTGGAGTATATGTTTTCTAAAATTTTTAAGCCCTTTTCAATTTTTTTTTTTTTTTTTTTTTTTTTTTTTATGTGAACCCCAAACACGAGAGGTATTAGAACCTATAGTACTTAGTACCATGCTTGGGTTTGAGGTTAAGAAGACGAAAGAAGATATTTGTTGACATTGGACTTGAACTTCGGTAGATTGTAATTTTCAGGAAATACGTATGAAGGAAGGTTGTTCCAGAAAACGGCAGTTGAATGAATAAATGAGGAAGATGAAAAGTTGGTTCTGTGAGTTTGAAGTTGGACAGTAAATGGATGTTGGCTGGTGGCGGCACGTGTTTGGATTGTTTTGAAAGAGAGAGCAGGAATTATAGAAGCCAATTCAGAAGAACAGTGCCCATGGAAGTATCTGTAGAAGTGGCATGCAGCAGAAACAGTGCGTCTATGAGAAAGCATGTGGAGAGACTCTGTTAGAGATGAATCATTAATTAACCTAACTGCCCTCTTCTGAATGGAATCAAGAAGCCTGAGAGAGGTTTTGGGGGCACCACCCCAGATGTGGGAACAATATTCCATGGCAGGGCGGATTTGCGATTTATACAGAGTCAGCAGCTGTTTGGAAGAAAAGTAACGCCGAGAGCGAAAGAGAAAACCAAGTTTTTTAGATGCAGAGGAAGCAATATTTGTAATGTGCTTGTGCCAAGAGAGATTAGAAGTCAGGGTAATCCCCAAAAGAGATATATCATTTTGCCTAGAAATCGGAGTGTCACTTAAGATAAGCATAGGAGTAGAAGAATCCTTTTTGCGAGATATAAGACAAGACTGGGTTTTAGAAGGGTTGAAATCAACTAAGTTGTCTTTGCCCCACTGGAGAATTACCTGAAGATCGGCATTTAACGAATTGGTAGCAGATTTTCGAGAAGTTGAAGCTGATTGAGCAGGACAAGGTTTCTCAAAATGGAAAGTTGAATGCAATGTGCTATCATTGGCAAAACTATGGATAGGATTGCCAGTCAATGGAAGAAGGTCATTGATATACAAGAGGAAAAGAGTGGGGGAAAGAACTGAACCTTGGGGGACACCAGCATTAGTGGAGAAGTTAGAAGACAGAGAGCCATCTACCATCACCCTCAGTGAGCGATCAGAGAGAAAACTGGATAACCAATTACTAAAAACAGTTGGCAAACCATAAGATGGAAGCTTGTTTGGAAGACCTTTATCCCAAACACGATCAAAAGCCTTTGAGATGTCAAGAGCAACTACTTGTGTTTCACCGAACCTTTCCATTGAATTAGTCCATAAATGGGTAACATAAGCCAGAATATCTCCAGTGGATCGACACTGACGGAATCCATACTGGTGATCGTTGATCAGACGGAAGGTTTCTAGGTAGTTTAAGAGTTGGCGGTTAATTGATTTTTCCATTACTTTAGAAAGAGTAGAAGTAATTGCAATGGGACGATAATTGGATGGGAGGGATTTGTCACCCTTTTTAGGAACTGGCTGGATATGAGCAAATTTCCAAGCAGAAGGAAAAACACCTTTGGAATAAGAAAGTGAAAAAAGGCGGCAAAGAATAGGAGTAAGTTCAGGAGCACAGGTTTTGAGAACAAGTGGAGAAATACCATCAGGACCTGGAGCTTTCTTAGCATCAAGATTCATCAAAATCCTTCTGATATCCTTTTGACGGAAGACCACAGGAGGCATTGAATGGAGCGTGTTGGGAATGGTGGGAGGTGTTTTACCAAGATCATTAATACATGAGCTGGAAGAAAAATTGGATGCTAGCAGGACAGCTTTATCCTTGGCTGAAGCGGCAACAGAACCATCTGGTTTGGACAGAGGTGGGAGCAGAGATGGGCAAAAGTTGCGGCCAATAGCTTTGGCAAGAGACCAGAATGCTCGGCTACCATTAGGGCAAGAAGCAAGTTTTCTACTCTTAGCCTGTTCAAACTCTAGTTTGGACTGATTAATAACTGCTTTACAACTGTTGCGAGCTTTGGTGTAGGCAGAAAATGAAACTGGAGAATTAGAAACAAGCCAATTACGATATGCAACATTCTTCTCTTGGACAGCCTTAGCACATTTATTGGAAAACCAAGGTTTAGATAAAGGACGAGATTTTAAAGTGGAGTGTGGGATAAGGGATTCCATTCCTGCAAGAATAATTTCACTGACACAATCTGAGCAAACGTTGACATCAGAAGTTTTGAAACAGTAATCCGACCAAGGAAAAGAAGAAAAGAAGTCTCGCAGGTCATCCCATTTTGCATTCTTGTAATGCCAAACAACACGTGGTTGGGAATAGCCATGAAGATAAAGGTTCCATTGGAGAAGAGACAATCACCAAGTTGTGATCTGAAGTGCCTAAAGGACCTCTCACTTCGACCGTGTACTTAGAAGGGTTGTTTGTGAGAAAAAGATCAAGCGTATTGGCTGTATGATTAGGATTGTCCGGTATTCTTGTAGATAAATGATCAATCTGTGCAAGATCATTAGTAATTGCAAAAGCCTCAGCATCTCGACCAGCTGGGTCGGTGTGACTAGAAAACGGAAGCCAGCTGGAGTTGTGAACATTAAAATCACCAAGGAAAATTACTTCACTGTTAGGAAAGTTGGACTGGAGAAAGTCAAGTTGCAAAGAGAGGAAGTCAAAGAGCTCCAAGTGATTAGTGGAGTTGGGAGAACGGTAGAGACAACAGATGAATTTGACACAATGAGGTAAAAAGATTTTAAGCCAGAGAAGATCAAAGAGAGGAGATTCCAAATTGCCAAGTCTCTGACAGGGAATATCAGAACGGACATATGCACAAGTACCACCTTTGAGGCGAAAGGAATCATACAGCGAATAATTTGGGCATCTGAGATGAGCAGTAGATGAATCAACCGATAACTGAGATTCTGTCAGAAAAAGTACTTGGGGTTTGGAAGACTGCAAGTGGAAATGGACATCGTTGAGATTAGAATTGAGACCACGTATATTTGTGAAATGAATTAGAAAGTACTTGGGAGGTTTAGATCTTTTCGCAGATAAGCTTGCTCTATTAGTTTGACAATTCATGGTGTATTCAATAGTAAGAAAAAGTAGGTGGGACATGCTGTATGAAGTAATGAAATTTTTGGATATGGCGTACATGTGGTAAGAATATACCCAGATCCTTGACATAACGTGGCCTCGACAATGCTCCCCGCATACACACTACTCGGACTCCCTCCAGTCACTATCTGGCAGAGTAGAGGTAGCAAGATTATACACTAGCTGATCCGGAAGCTTCCTAGAGAGTTACCAATAGGTTCAGTCCGGTGTACTAACTAGCGGCCGGCCTGCGAACACCGTTTTAGAGCTGTACCCTCGAAATGTAAGGAATATTGGATCTCGCCACGACGTTCATCATAACCTTAAATGTCATCAATCATACTGCATGATGGAAGAGATAGGGAAGGGTTGACCGGAACTTAGCTCTAGAGACTAAACATGGGTTCCACCACTTCAAGCCTCCAATAAGCAAAGTGGTGGTATTTCACTGGTTGATGAGAGTCATCTACCGCCTAGTACTGCCTGGTAACATAGAGGGGCGGCGTTCCTCCATGTGGTGTGGGCGCCACACCTCGACCCCTGCTTACGTTGGTTCACACCTGGGTGGTCACCCACCATATGCTTGTGCATGGAGGTTATACCCAGGATTACTAACAGTCCCACCATCGTGAAGGTGCAAGCAGAGGATTTAGCTGTCACAGACCGTCCGGACTTCACCGAAATTGGGTCCACTTGACTTGAGTGTCACCGGAATATCAGTTCCATCAGCGTTTTAGACTCCCAGGTAGCAAGTACAGCTTGTCTGGCATATCTGAGAGAATGTCTGTGACAACCTCAAGGTCCATTTGAGCTGAGACCTTCTGTCAAGCTTGCAATTGTCATGTGTTTTTCTGGTGGAACTGGGTCTGAAGTGTCGGATACTTCAGTTTTGCTCACGCATCTCTATGAGCTCATTCATTGTCAGCTTCTGACTATGTGAATCCAACAGCTCGTTGACATCATTACCATTAACTTCCAAATCTAATTGCCTGGCAAGATTAACAACTTCTTCTATCACATGAGTGACATGATCGGTTTCTGGCATTGTTTTCGTCTCGTTTTTGAAAAAAAATGGACAAAGTTTCTTCCAGACACCATTCAATGTTTTTTTGTGAATTTCATCCCAAGATTCTTCAATGATTCTTACAGCATCTAAAACATTGAATTGTTTCCAAAAGTCTTTAACAGATATCTCACTATTTTGTCTCATAGCTTCATTCAGACGTGCAAACGAACGCCTCATGTAGTAAGCCTCGAATGTTTTGATGACTCCCTGGTCCATCGGTTGAAGCAAGCTGGTTGTGTTTGGAGGCAAAAACAACTTTCCCACACGGGCCAAAATTAATTAGGGTGGCAGGAGGGTGACCGGGTGCATTGTCAATAAGAAGCATCACTTTAAATGGAATCTGTTTAGACTTGCAATAACGTTCGACTTCGGGTATGAAGTGGTGACCAAACCAGTCCTCAATAACGGAAGCTGTTACCCAAGCTTTATGATTTGACTTCCAAATCACTGGTAAGCTAATTTTAGATATATTTTTTAAAACTCTTGGACTTTCGGAGTGATAAATTATTAAGAGAGGTTTTAACTTGCAGTCACCAGCTGCATTCCCGCCAACCATCACTGTCAATCAGTCTTTGGAAACCTTAAAGCCTGGAGAATTTTTTTCTTCACGCGCAATAAAAGTTCTTTTAGGCATCTTCTTCCAGAACAAGCCAGTCTCATCCACGTTAAATACGGTTTCACTGATATAGTCACCTTCTTCTATCATAGCCTTGAGTGTCTCTGGAAAAGAAGACGCAGCTTATTTATCGGCACTTGCCGCCTCTCCACTCTCCGCGATACTGTGCCAGTTACAGCGAGTTTTAAATCGGTTGAACCAACCGTTACTAGCTACAAAGTTTTCATCTTTGCCCGCCTCCCCAGCTTTTTCTTTCAACTTCTCAAAAATCAGCTTAGCGTGATAGCACACAGTGTTCTGATCGACTGAACAATTGTTCACTTTAACTTGATTATCAACACCATAATTTCAGAATTGTTTCCATCTCAGCAATAATACCATGATGTTTACAAATTATGCTTGAGTTCAAGGATTGAGCATTTTTCACTGCTTCGAGAATTCTTTCTTTATCTTTTATGATTGTTCTTACTGTGGATTCCGGTAGCTCAAACTTCTTTGCCAATTCACAAATTTTTATTCTACTATCAAAATCCTTGATAATGTTCAGTTTACATTCCAAAGATATCGTTTTCCTTTTCTTACTAGGTGCAGGAGAATCAGATTTACTTCGTTTGAACGACATAGTTTTTTTTAAGGGTTTAGAAAACATATAACAAAACAATCTTAACTTTCATCGATCGTAGAATCGTAATTGTGCACGTAGAGTTCGAGCGAAACACGTCCAATGCGTATCACAGCAAGAAAAAAATCAAGAACCGCGTAACTCCGAGTTCGCGTAAGTCGGGGTATTACTGTATATCAATTGCATTACTGCTTAAGGTATGCATCTTTTCCCATAAAACTACATGTCAATCAAATTCTTGCAAATTATGTATTTTGACAGGTGACAAAAACCAGAATAGTCGAAAAAGTATCCCAATTGGAGTGATCAATTTAATTTGTCCAGGGCCTTGGGATCACACTAACCTCTGGCCTCCTTGGTCATGAAGGACAAGAACAACAGCACAGTTCATTTTCTCTCTTATTGTACAATAAAAAGTATATATTTAATACCTGTAACACAGTACATTTTCAAATATTTCTAAACTATTCAGAGAGGTCAGAAAGAAACTCACTGTTCATAAAATACTCCAAGTAATAAATATATCGGTCTTCAATTTACCAATAACAAATTACTTTATCATTTTAATAATACACTCAATATAAATATTGTTGACTGACTATAATGAACTATATTGACAGGTTTCAAAATTGTAATACTGATTTCCTTTATTTTCCTGACAATCACTTTGTGGCTTTTTTACAATCCATTAAAATCCAAATAGCACTTTAGCACCTAATCTCATAACCATGTTTACATTAAAAGCCTCTAAGTACATTTAAAACAGAGTAGGACTTGTTAAAAAAATCTGAAAAACGAATAAAGAACTTTAATTTTGTAGCCCAAAATGTCAAATTTTTTTTTTTTTTTTTACAGACAATGGTATGGTGTTTCGGTTGCACATGCAACCAAAATACTATCTTCTATAATAATCTTCGCTTATATTTCAACCTCACAGAGTCATTTACTTCTAAGGGCTAAAACTACAGATGACATAGTGTTTGAACAACTACATCTGAAATTTCTGATTCAGTAATAACTTTTAATTCTTCCAGTATGAAGACTGTTCGTGTACAACACAGTACCATTCCTTTAAATATTATAAAAGGCAAAAATCCATAGATCACTAACTGATGTTAATTATGAACATGTGCCCCCTTCATTGTTAAAAAAAAAAAAAAAAAACACTACTGGTTAGTGACTGAAAGTTAACATGTAATAACAATAATTGTTGTTGTTACTGTAGCAGTTAGAATCAAATTCCGTCAAGTTGTCAACAATAAATTAACATTTAAAATTTGGGTTGCCAGAATTTTGATTCATAATGGGCAAAAAAAAAAAAAAAAAAAAAAAATTTGAAAATAGCCAAAGCCCTTATTCTGAAAAGTTATCTGTAAATATTATGTTTATTTAGTACAAATTCAGTCCTGGAACTATTTGATTCTATTATTTGTTCTTTAGTTAGCTCAAATATTTAAAAACAGTTAGTAATCATATGAAATCATATACAAAAATTCCTACTTTGAAGATAAATTAACTCCACTTCCCAATTTTAAATACAGAATCAATGGCAAAAAATTATCCTAGAAAGCACAGAACGATAATCCTGGGTTAAACAAAATCAAGAAAAAGTGAGCAAATTAGGACAAAACAGGGCAAGGAAGGGGTCTAAATTATCCACAGGTAATCAGCAACAGGTTAGGAATAGTGAGAAAACAACTAATAGAAACAACATAATATCTGAACTTGCACTTCTCCCAATAACATTACTGCACTACAAGCTAGTTTGTCTCAGCTTCTATTCTAAAACTATTTCAGAATATAAAATTTCTTCCTAACAGACTTAAACAAATTCATTATGGACTTAAGACTAGAATTTATAACTTTATAACAGTCAAGTTTAATTATGTCTCTATCAATAATACTATTGCTTTTGATTCTGTAAACATCAAAACACTTATCCAACTTCTCGTGATCTAGCTTTCTGTTTTTATCCGATAGGGTGGCTCCCTTCCCCTTATTCACTTCTCTTACTTTAATATACACATAACATCATTACACTTGAAACCAACATTCAAGATTCCTGTTGCATAAGATTAAAATATTACCTAAGATTTAGAAACAGTTTTTGACACTTCATTTATCTTTAATGGGCATGTTGATACACAGTACATGATGAATGTATGTTTCACATATTAAAAGGTCCATAGTAACAATATTTTTTTCCCCCTTCATAGTAATATAAGTTAGGTTATGTTACGGATGAATGAAGTGCCTTTTTATCAATTACAGCAGATGTTGAATAGCAGATGAAATATGTCAAAAGCCAATAATATATTACGAGGCCTAGAGAACTACAATGAGTTAGCTTTGCATTTAGTAACACCTCCTTATGTAAGAATGGACTGGTGTGTGACACTGGCGAAGGCTCAAAGTTGGGAATGGCTGATATAAGATTGCCAGTTGCACACATAGCAATCAGTTTTTAAGTGTCTGTGTAGAAGAATGGGTTAGTATTGAGATTTTTTTGACTTTGAAAATGGAATGATTGTGGGCAAGATGTGCAGGTACCAGTATCTCAATAACAGACAACATGGTTAAGTGCTTCATTCTGTGGTGTCATGAGTCTACCACGACTGGGTCAACAGCAGTCAAACCACCAGCCAAAGGTCATGCATGGGACACCCACATGTGGTCAATGCCCTTGGTGGGAGTCGTGTCTTGTCTCATAATACAGCAGCAATGCAGTGCAGTGGCCCGGCTAACCACTCAGTATAACAGTAGGAATAACAAGACCAATATCTAAATGGGCTATGCACCAGACATTAGCTCCTATGGGCTATGACAATCGACCAAGAGTGCTTATGCTCACTGCATGAAAGAAACTGCACCTTACTGTACTAAGATATGTAATGATTTACGTATGTTAACTAACATTTTCAAATGACATGTGAAGATATGTCGCCTGGCCTGATGAATCCCATTTCCAACTCTATCATTCTGATGTATATGCATTTGGAGAGAGCAATATGAGGTTATGACACTTGGATGCACTGTTGTAATTCAGCAGGCAATGGTGTAATAGTTTGGGGATGCCTTTGGTCCTCTGATTTACTGTTAATCAATGGCTTAATGGGAATTCCTGCCTTTCTATCATCACGAACCAAGTACACCCCCCCTTCATGATGACTGTGTATCCAGACAACTGCGGCATCTATCAACAAAATATCAATAAAACGCCATGCCACAAAGGCCAGCATGTTGCTAACTAGTTTCATGAACACGACAATGAATTCTCTGTCCTCCCATGGATGCCCAACTCACCCAAATCTGAACCCAATTGAGCATGTTTAGGACCTGCTGGAAAAGGATATTTGATGCTATGACTATCTATCTGACAATTTGTGGGCATTACTGGACACTAATGTGTTCACTGATTAACATAATTGCAATGCACAGGTGGCACTACCACTGGGCACCCTGCCAAACCTTGTGAAGTCCATGTCTGCTTGAGGTATCAGGTAGGTGTTGCTAATGCAAAGCCCATTCAATATACACAAATTCTTTCTTTCTTTGATCTATATTGTCTCTACTAACAAAATTTCAAGAAAATTAACCTATCAACAGTCACTTTGTAGACTACAAAAACTGGTGTCAAATGGATAACATCACATTGCTTACTCAAAAAAAAGTTCACACTGCAATTGTTTTTTGAAAATAATATTGCTACAGCATCTTCTCCAAATGTGTATTTGATCTTGTAACAAATTTTCAAAAAAAAAAAAAAAAAAACACCTCTATTGGCAGCTGCAAACTTCCAGAAAGTTGCATAAAATTAAAATCTTTGGTATATATACATATTATGCATTCTTTCTTTTATGTGTGCAGAATTTCAAGGAAATTTATTTATTGATAATTATATTATAAGCTTTTTAAAATTTTAGCCACAGCAAAAATGAAATAGAATATACACTTTTTTTTTGTGTTATCTTATTAGTGCAATTAATGCTGCTAATAATATTTCAATGTTGCAAACTGTTAATACTATTAACAGTTTGCAACATTTTGCAAATAACAGTTTATAAACTGCTAATAATATTTCAATGTTGTAAAATAATTGACAAGAAAAAATTTTCACAAGTGCCAGCATTATGAGTGTTTAAAACCTGGAGTCTGTCAGACCCTATGCATCAAGCCAAATAAGAAATTGTGACATGGCTGCTCAAAAGTTAAATCAAATATCGGATGACTCCATTCCTATATATTTTACTGTGATTATTAACACAAGTTGAGCTTGAAATTAAGGTTCCTAATCAGAGCTGTAGGGGATGGTGTAGAGTGGTATATGCTGTATATTTTGGCAAATGAATAATGTATAATCTGTTTTTCAAGCATATACCCTTGCCTTTTAACTGATTACCATCTGTTTGGCTATTTGACTGGTTGCATCAATAACAATGATCTCTTAATACCAACACTATACAATACTATAAATACAATTATATAGATTTTTCAATCATTACACCTTTGGCACGGCTGCTACTGTTTGACTGGCTGCACTGTAGTGGACTGATTTGTTAAAGAAGCTTTAATATATCAAACCACTTGAAGCTGGTATTTAAATTTGTTTATATTTTCTGTTACAAATTAGACTCCTGTTCTCACAAAAGATCACTGGTTAACGCCTTTTGTCAATAAGCTTTAACCAGTCTCCTTTTTATCTCCTTTCCAGGATATAAAAATGGCACATTAAAACTTAAATTACTTTGTGAAGTTTATCAGTAACCCTGGCATCCTTCATAAACACTATGATGAAATACAAAGCAAAATGGAATTATTCTGGGGAAAAAAAATAAAATAAAATAATATAACCTTTTCAATAACAATGAAACACGCGGTACTTCTTTCTATAGAAACTTAGAGTTATACCATTTGCAATGTTACGGATTATCAATGCAAAATAGACAGTCTTTTCATTAATGGAAGGGGCCATCTACTTAGGTTAACTAACTAATGATAAAATAACTTACGCCTGATTGATGTAATTCAAGGCCAACTGTAGAACACGAGGAGAAACATATATATTCTGTCTGTAATGATCTAAAACTTTCAATAAAACTTCAAGAATTCCACCAGAAAAGGCTTTTAAATAGTATTCCGAAAATTCTCTGTACTCTTTAGTTACACCTCCTGGGCTACCATATCTGGAAAAAATAAAAATAAATAATAATAATAAATTTAAAAAAATAATAATTTAATGATATTCTAAAACCAATACATACACTAATTACGAGTGCCATATTGATAAAAAAACAAACACAATTTTCTTTATCTTCTCTCACCTCCCTCTCTTGCCAATACATTTATTATCATATACCTGAATAAAAATTCTGGCACCAGGTGTCAGGATTCAGATCAGATCACCTCTGCGAGATGATTAGATTGAGGTGTATAAGGTCTTGAATGGTTTAAGCAGGCTCAATGCTGACGGGATACTTCCACTTGCTCAGATTAAGAACATGAGGGGGCACAGATTCAAACCGAGGAAAGATAGATGTGCAGAAGTTTGCCTTTAGCCAGCGGGTAGTTGATTGCTGGAACAGACTTCAATCTGCTGTTGTGGAAGTTGATAGCTTAAAAAAAATTTAAGGCTGAACTAGACAAACATTTGGAGTGAAACGGGAAAGGTTTTTTTTTTTTTTTTTTTTTTTTTTTTGGCTGATGCTGTATAAGCTTGCTTTCTTGCATCATATGCCTCAACTAATGCTAATGCTACCACAGTTGACACATCAAATACATTTGAGCATGCTCAAACCATTCAAGGCTTTATACACCTCTATCAGATCACCTCGCATGTGCCTAGTCTCCAGACACTGTAATTTGCAAAACTTAAGACTTTCTTTGTAAGAGCAACCCTTTATTCCATTCACTAATCTTGTTGCCCTTCTCTGTACTCATTCCAACAGCTCTACATCCTTCTTAAAATGAGGCCTCCAGACCTCTATACTGTTCTCAAGGTGTGGCCTGACCATTGCCTTATACAAGGGGACAATTACCTCCTTATCCCTGCTAGAAAAATTCCTCTATTTCATTGACAAAACACCATGAGCTACTCTTGCAGATCGTCTGCACTGCTCATAAAACTTCATATCTGCCTGCACAATTACCCCCAGGTCCTTTTCACTCCCTACCACTGTCAGTGTAGTACCAGAGTTGATACGTTACTCTAGGGTAACTGCTTCCCATATGTAGTACTTTACATTTGTCAATGTTAAACTTCATTTGTCACCTCTCAGCCCATCTGCTCAACTTTTCTAGATCCTGTTGCAGCAACGTACTGTCAGTAGTGTCCTTAACAACTCTGCCAACCTTTGTATTGTCTGCAAACTTGGACATTAAGCTTGATATGCCAACATCAATATCATTTATAAATACAGAAAACAACAATGGACCCAACACTGAATCCTGAGGGACTTCACTAATAACATTAGTCCACGATGAGCAGTGTATATTGATTACCACTCTGTCTTCTCCCACCAACCATTCCTTTATCTATAGCAGCAATTTGCCTCCAATGCCACACTGCTCCAATTTGTGCAGCAGTCTTTGTTGTGCAACAGTATCAAAAGCCTTTCTAAGATCCAAATATATTGATATCAAAGTTATTCCCCGCATCCTGTTCCTTTGTGACCACATCATAGTATCCAATCAAATTGGTCCGAAACTTCCCCTTAACAAAACCATGCTCTGTCCAAGCTATAACTGAAGTCTTGTCTAGATGATTCTGCAGTGATTCTTTAACCAGTGCCTCCATTAATTTCCCTGGAACAGAAGTTAAACTAACAGGTCTATAATTAATTGTGTTGCCCTTTGTTCCCCTGTTGTGAATTGGAGTCACATTTGCACATCTCCAGTATATACGTACTTCCCCTGAGTCCAAGGAAGCTCTCATAATTATGGCTAAGGGTTTGCTTACTTTCTTTGCTGCCTCCTTTAATATAACTGGATAGATCCCATCCACCCAGGGTGCCTTTTTTATGTTTATCTTCAACAATTTCTCCTCCACCTTCCTTTCAGTTATTACAAAATCATCTAACTCACTGCCAGTTTAATTCACCTCTAGCATTTCCCTCCCTGAATAACTCCTCATGTGTGAATGTAGATGCAAAATACTCATTTAGTTTGTTAGCCACCTGAGCAGGATCATCAACAGTTGAACCATCAATATCCAGTGGACCAATCTGATTCATCCCTTTCCTTCTAAAGTTTACATAGGTAAAGAACTCTTTGCATCCCTTGCCAAAGATTTCTCATAATCTGTCTTTGTCTCCTAATCTCCTTTGTGACTTGGTTAAAGACCAGCTTATATCTATCATAGGCTTCCATGTCACCCATTAATCTTTATGTATCCCATGCATTTTTATTCTCTGCCACATGTCTCATTAGTTCATCTGATATCCATTTAGGCTAACCTTGAACAATATTTCTTAGTTGGAATGCAAAGCCTAGTAGCTTCCAAGATTAATTCTTTGAATGCTTCCCATGCTAATTTCTTAGTTGGAATGCAAAGCCTAGTAGCTTCCAAGATTAATTCTTTGAATGCTTCCCATTTTGAACTTGCTGTTGGTAACATCATCAGTTGATCCCACCGTATAGAATTTAAATACTGTCTCATACCTCCGTAGTCACCTTTACAAAAGCAAAAACCCTTGCTTTTACCCTTCATGGTTGTTACCTCTTGGAGTAAATCCCACTTCAGCACACTGTGATCACTGCCACCTAGTGGTTCCTTTATCTGCAGATTCTTAATGCATGGAGATCACTACTGATAATCAGATCAAGAGTATTACTCCCTCTAATTGCCACTCAAACATGTGATGTAGAAAACAATCATCCAATAAATCCACAAAAGCCTTGCTAGTGTGTGAATGACCAACCCACAAATTCCAGTCAATATCCGGGAAATTAAAATTTCCCCATTATAAGACTCTCTGATTTACTGGCCCACTATTTCCCTGTACAGTTTTTTATTATACTCATCAGAGTCATTAGGCCTATAACGCACTCCTATTCTCAATTTTGATCTCCTAGTGCTTATGTCACACCAAACTGATTCAACACTGCACTGTCCAGCAATGTCAACTGGCTGTACTTCACTGGATTTTGTGTGTTTCTTAACTAATAGCATAACACTTCCTATCCTGTCTATCTTCCTGTACACATTGTACTCCCCAAATTCGAGTTCTGTGTTCCTTATATCTGTGTGACACCATGTCTCTGATATCCCAACAATATTTGCCTTTGATGTTTTGAGCAATACCTCAAATTCATCAAATTTATTAACCAAACTCCTAGCATTAGTGTACACGCAAGTATACATGCACCTGTTCCTATTCTTAGCTACCCTAACACAACCCATGTGTTTACATGTACTGCAATGACTCCCAGCAGTCTCTGAAATACCCTGCATCTTGTTTTCCAGGCTGCTGCTCATTCCAATAGAAGCAGTGCAAGAATCACTTCCACCTCTGCCAGCGCTACTATTAATCTATTAGTTCGTGTATCTCCCCAAGCTAGCAGTTTTCCGATCCACCTAACACTGCCTCGATAGCATCAGCAAATATTCTCGCCCCATTTCTATTTAAGTGTATCCCATCCCTGTAGAAGCAGTCTCTCCTGTTAACAAGCACAGACCAGGCTGAGAAATATTCTACCCCTTGAGCCTTGCACAAACTCTCCAGGGCCGAATTGATCGACAAGGCTCTCATCATATACTCCCTCCTATCGTGTCTGGGCAGAATTGCAGACACTTTCAAATTCAACCTTAATTCTTGGCTTTTTTACAACAGTGAGTACTTGTTAAGTAATTCTGCCGGTCTCCTACTCTTAATATCATTAGTGCCAACGTGTACAACAATATATCACTTTTTGTGCCCTTAAAAGATGATATCTGCTCTACAATGTCATCAACCTTTGCCCCTGGAAGACTTACCCTGGTTCTGTTCCACCTATCAAGCTTGAAATTATGATAACACAAAAATCTTAATGTTAAAAGATCAAGTAAAACCTTTTATTGTTGTTCCATATCTTAATTTCTTGTTTCTTTAATTTCAGTTGCACTACTTATACTCTCTTCCTTTCTGGGTGAGAATAAAAAAAAATAATAAAAAAAAAACCGAGCAGCAGGAAAAAGTCATCTCACAGCTATGCCAGCATGCATAAATTTTTTAAGGCTCTTAATTTCTTTGTGAATAATTTAATCTTTGAGAACAAAAGAGTTCAATATGGAAGTTGGAATGTTAAAAATGCCCAGCAGTGTTTGAAAATTTTGTGTTAAAAAATGCAGCAACCAATGAAGTGATGACTCTGAATATGCAAGAATTAAATTGCATATGTGATGTTTCAAACATTCCTAGAACTCTGGTAGGGAAGGAAGGTAAACCCTAATAGGGATGAACATTTCTGTTTTTAGATGTTTGTTTTTATTAATGGTTCTCATAAATTTTAGTATAAATATAAATTCTCCATGTGCCTAAGATTTTTTTTTTTTAAGATGAAATCAAAGTTACATGTGGGGACACTCTCTGGATGTCAACAACACAGAGTTTAGCAAGCTTGGGAAAAAATTAAGTAAGATGTGGTTAGAATGAATAATCATATTTAATTGTTTTCAAGGTAAACATATTGAAGTTGAATGTGCATGTGGAAAAGGCCATCCAGCATCGGCAACTACTGCAATCCACTCATGTGGGCCAGTGTATCATTAAAGCATTACTAAAAGTTAGCAGAGTCCATGACAAAATGAATTGTTGATGTGTTGTAGGAATAGGTAGGTGCACCTAGCTAAGTGAGTAGTCAGTGTATTACAGGGTGTCCAAACTAAAAGAGGCAGAGACCGACAATAACCATCCAATTTTAACTTTACAAATGATCAGCTATACTAACAATGGCAATTAAAAAATTGCCAACATAGCAATTTTTTAATTGAATTTACCTACAAGTCAATATACAGACTTACTTTTAGTATGGATATCTACACTAGATCATCAACTAGTATATTAAGCAATTTTTGTGGATATTCATGTATCAACAGCCTCAGAACAATGAAATAAAGACAAACAGTAAAATTATGAAATATAGGGAAAAGAAAATGTAAGCAACTATAATATCAAACAATAATCACAAGGAGTTTTGTCTGATGAAAGTACAAACAACAAATATAACTTAAAAGATTTATACCTGCCATACCTTTCAAAAATCCTGGTTAATATATGAAGAGCCCACTTTTTACATTTCCACCATGCAAGATCAGGACGTTCCTCTTCATCTATCTGATTTGTAGCCTGCAATGTAATAAAAAAAATAAATCAAAGTTAAATATATAATCTTTTATAATCCTGAAAAAGATATTCCAAATTGGCATATAATGTTATGACAGATTTTCTGAGAATGTTCCACACCCTTACCCCTAATAGTAAGCTGAAACACAAAAGATTGTTGAACTCATATAGTACTCTAATGCCATGGCTGGGTTGAGAATAAAGAAAACCTTTGTTATTTGGCTATCTAAAGCTAGTCATATCAAGAATACGCTGAAGGAAAGTTGTCCCAAAAAATGTAAGCAGAGTAGTGACTGAAGAGGACTGACAGTTAATTCAGCAGAGGAAACTGAGAAGATGATTACTATGCAGCTAGATGCTACTCACATTCTAAATGTCAATCCAGAACAGTAGAAGTATTGTTTTTTGAAAAAGATATGCAGTAAAAACTGAATTTTTATGTGATGGAAAAAATGAACAGTATACTTTTTTTAGAAGTATCATCCCGGATGTGAGAACAGTATTCTATAATGGAGGTTTAGTGATCTGTATGTAATTTATAACTGTTCACAGAAAAAATAACTATAGTAGCAAAGGAGAAACTTTATTCTGGTGTCTTAGAATAACACAAAAAACAACTAGGGGGCCATAATGAATCAGGGTATTATGTTTGTTTAGCACCCAAATAATTTATAAGCAACTCAAAATACTTGCGATAAATACACCAACCCAAGTAATATGACAAAAACTTTAATAAAAATAAAATTAAATTAAACACAAGATAAAACTGTATATTTAATATAAAAATATAGAATACACTGATAGCTATGGAGTTAAAAGTGATAAAAACAACAACAAAGCTTACAAAGGTGACAGCCTCCTTTTTCAACAATGGAACTTTACAGCCCCAGACATCCTTAAACAATGCCACAGGATCATAGCCTCGATGGATAATGGATGAATATAGACTTCCCTATCTGTATTAATGGTTTTATATTACAAAGAACAAATACATAAGCTCTCAAGCCATTTCCAGTGCCAATACCTATGCAAACAATTGATAATAATTGCATTGTCATCTGGAAAAATTTTACGATCTTCCTCCTAGAAGTTCTCAGCCACAGCAGATTTCCCTTATATATAATCAGCAGACTCTACCTTTTATTATCTTTAAACCTACTTGCTGACTTTCCTATATAACAGTCCCCACAATCTAGACGTACAGTTCCACTTCAGTTAGATCTCCAGTACAGTTCACTGTACCCTTGATAAGAACAGGGTTGTTCTTACCAAGGGTACCCTTGGCACAACTGTATGCAGCCTCCATTCTGGTAGCTGCGCACAGCATGTCGGACAAGTCTGTAACATCCTTGAGATTCATTCTGTTAAGTCTGGATAGTCAGGAATATATGCGTTAACAACAGGTGTGAAGGCCTCTCCTCTCTCCGGCTTTGCTCCTCCCATTCCCAAATATACTTGTCCAAAATCTTCTAGGGTAGCCACATTTTTGGAGATTTGTTGTGACACATCTAATCTCCTCTAGTCCAGTGGCATGCAAACTTAATTCGCTCGTGACCCACTTTATTAAATATAAAATTGACACAACTCCTCAATGTAAACCCCGAGGGAGGATGACAAGATTTTTAGAAGAAAAGTGGCATTTTATAAATTATGAAGTAGAAAATTTTGAGTACTGAGAAAGGAATAAAAAAATTGTTTCCTTTTTAATTTACATATTAAAATAATTGTTTAATATTTTAATTGAATACGGCAAAAACAACAAATCAAATTCTTATTCTTCAATTAAGATTACAAAACAATAAAAAATGAACAATTACAAAACAATTAATGAGAAGAATGAGCTTAGATAACCGATAATATTTGGTCCATATTTAGAAGTAATATTTGAAATTGTTAATCTCATGTCAACTTCAGGATAAAGACTAGAATGCTGTTTTGTTTTTATAGCTGTTAATTTTATGACATAAATATGTAAACCCGAAAGGCAGCTAGCTATCTTTGTATTGCCATTATTTTCGAAAGCTTCTGAGTATATTTGTTCCCTGTCCTTGAAGACTTAAATTTAAATCATTAAGTTTTTCAAATATATCAACAAGGTAGCCAATTTTTCCAAGCTTTTTTTGATTTGTAAACAATTGAGCAAGGTTCTGATCTGTATCTGATAAAAACAATAAAACATGTTTGAGGTCAATAAGACGTCGCAACATTTTACCACTGGATAACCACCTCACTTTGATATATAGAAGTGTTTCATAAGCAGATCCCATTTCATTACAGTCTGTCCTCGTATAGCACGATAGTTGTGTTCCTAGAAACCCTCGTGCAATGCAAAATCGTGCAATATAAACAACAGGCCCTATGGGAAAAATAGGGTTAGGTGCTGACCACCCAAGATTGAACACACATTTGTAACCTAAACATTACCAAACACAATAAATAATCGTAATAAAATATGTAAGTATTTTTTTGTTACGACTGTTACATAATAAAATATTGCTAATGCTTCTATCGTAAGCAAACTTGTTTTTTGTTTGATTTTCTATCCAAACAGATGACAGTCGTTCCATCTCTTCCAATTCTTTGTGTCTTAATCTGATGGATTTTAATTACACTTTGAGTTGTGCCTACTATGAAAGTTTTTATTTTCTCTGCGTTCTTTGTAATTCTCGGTGTTGCCTCATTTAGGTCTGTAGCACGTGCAATATCATATGGTCTTTCATTTCGCTCAAAGCGTTTCACAATTTCTATTTTTTCTCTATCGACAGAGGTGGACTGGCCATAAGCCTTACCGGGGAAACCCCGGTGGGCCGGAGGCCCGTGTGATTTTGGCCATAAACCATAGTATGAGGCCACTATAAATTTTCCCGGGTAAGAATTTTTGACCCAGTCCACCTCTGTTTATCGATATTGCTTTTCTTTTTCTCTCTGAATCTGCAGTGTCTTCACCAGGACGCTTCCTTTTCACACCTTTTAAGTATTTTACTCATTTTTAAGGAATAAAGCACAATTACAAAATGAGGAGGCACACTTGATACACATAAACAAAGCTGGGCGCGTGTAGCAACTGAATAAACAACACCGTAAAGGCAGAGATACACTAACACCTCACATTTTACTAAAGCACATTTCTAGGGATTACTACCATAAAACAATAAAAACAATTTCCAGTTGCGTTTCTGCTAGTGGAATCTGTTATAAACTGGTAGTAAACTCGATCTAATTGCATTTGCAATTATACTGATAGCTGGAATTGTGTTGGTTTTTACGCTATTATGGTGAAACGTGTTTCCCCTTCACTGATATAAAAAACAAATACATTTTCAGAATCTTCTCTTCATTCCTATCGTGTTGCATTCGGTTGGGGTGATTCTGCGTTTGATTGCCATTTCTTGTAAACACAAAGGCGAATCATGCATAAGCGAATTCGGTTCATGTTATATAAGATATCGTTCCCCTATTTATAAATCGTGTATGATCGAATTCGTGTAGTGAAAACACGTGTTATATGAGGACTGACTGTATAGTGAAAAGTCTGCTATCTAAGCTTCTACTTTCAATAAAGTTGATCACACTTACTGCATCTTTCAAAACTTTGTGCAAATCAGTTTGCATTTCCTTTGTTACTAATACTTCCCTATGTATAAAGTAAAGTGTAAAGTGTGTTGATGTCTAGCAGCACCGGGCCCCCCCCCCCCCCATCTCCACATTGCTTACATTGTGGGTGTGCCTGTTCACTGGGAATGCCAGAGATTTAGAAGTGTGTGGATATTGTATAAGTGTTGTGTCATATAATGCAATTATTAAAAACTGTATTTGGAGCAATTTCCTTTACTTTGCCTTTTAAACCTTTATTTAACGCAGCCATCAGTACAAATCACAACATAGTTGTTCCACGTTAGATTATTTGTTTGAAAGAAAATATTTATAACATCAAAAATCTTCTGACCCGTCATTCTTCTTTGCAAAATAGAAAATCTTTCAAAATATCCCCCCTGTAGCAGTACCCGACATATACAATAAGTTGAGCGAGGTTTGAAATATCTGTGGATTCATCTAACTGTATTGAAAAAATTGGACTTTCTCTCAATCGATTTAATAAATTGAATTTTATGTTGTCCGATAACTGTAATTTGCCGTGAGACAGAGGAATGGTTTTGAAATCATTGCTCTACTTTTCTCCATGTGTAATTGAAATAATTTTTATTGCAGCAAGGAAACTGAATTACAAAGCAGAATTAAGCTTGCGTGCAACAGTAAATATACACAGCAAAAAACTTGCTATGTATATTTACTGCTACCGCACACTGCTTAGTTCGAGTAGCAAGGTCTCTACACCTACAGTATTGAAAATGTAATTTTAACAACAGGTTTTTAGCTTTTATGTATGCAAAAAATAAATTTATTTAAATATTTCCGCAACCCCTTTAATTTATTCCATGACCCCTCTGGGGGTCACGCCCCACTGCTCTAAGTCTATCATCAGAGGTGCTGATGATAGACTAGAGAATTGAACATTACACGGGCCAAACCCTATCCCAAGGGCCCTAATTATGCTATTTTTACAAGGGTCAGCTTCTGCTATACTGTAATGCACATATTGTCCTATAGACTTTCATCTTCACTCTAGGACCATCCTTATAAACCAACACTCTACAAGAGAAAGGGTACTTTCTGTTTCCACCTCCAAGGTAAACTGAATGAAAGAGGAACCCCATTGAGAAAATTAAGGACTTTGTCCTCTCCTCCCTTCCATATAATGGCAAATATATCATTGACATAGAGTTTCCACACACACACACACACACACACACACACACACACACACACACACACACACACACACACACACACGGGGGGGGGGGGGGGGGGACATGACCATTAAAAATCCCAGACTCTCACTCTTCCATACCTAAATTAGCAACAATATTAATTTACTTACACAACGTACAAGTTTGTGCAATAACGTCATGTTAGTATGCAGCAAACTCAAAAATAGCTAAACTTTCACGCAGCCTGGGGCTTAAGCCTTAAAAGTGTTTTAGTCTGATTTACTTACACGTGGATGGTGATCAGGAGTGATCAACATTTTAACTATTCACAAAGTTGCTAGTTAAAGTGGTTATTTCTTATGGGACAATTCAGCCATTTGTGACTAGCCTCCTCACTGATGATCACAGAGAGTGCCAAATTCTCACATCAGGATTTTGGTCAACATGCTGCTGCCGCTGACCCAAACCTTCATTCTTCCAACATTCTAGTGAAAAATTATAGGGATATATCTATGATCCAGAAACAAAGGTCCAGACCGTTCAATGGAAGATGCCATGTTCTCCAAGGCCACAAAAAAAAAAAAAAAGAAAAAAAAAAAAGACAATCTCTATCAAAAGGGAAGGTGTTGCTTATCACTTTATTTGACTCACATGGCACTGTTCTTTATGAATTTGTCATAATGAAGTGTACGTTCAAACAGTGAACCGGGAATACTACAAAGAGTTCTGAGGTGACTGAGCAATACTGTTTGGAGAAAATGGCCAGAAAGGTGAGCTTAAGGGAACTGGTACTTGTAGCTGAACACACATACAGGTATAAGCATAGTCACAGATTTCATGTGGGGAGCATGTATAGTAATACAGTCATGCTAATTATGGGAAATCTTCTGTGGATGAGCACTTCTGGGAGGAAAATCATCAAAATCTCCCCAGAAAATGCACTTATTATTGATTGTTCACCTAAGTACTGGCACTGGAAATGGCTTGAGAGCTTACAAATTTTTTCTTCAATATTCAGAACATAATACCATTAACAGAGATAGGGGAATCCATATTCATCCTGTGTTCAAGGCTGTAATCCTTGGAAGGGATGAAACTCTTCATCGAGTTTCATCTTTTCCAAGGATTACAGCCCAGACTCAATGACCATTTCTAGTCTCCGTGAACAGGTGGAGGATAACAATCCTTCAAGTCATGATCTTGCTGTGTTATTTAAGTATAAAATTCCACTGTTGGCAAAGGAGGCAATTGCCTCTTAGAGGTTTGTTGTTGTTGTTTTATCACTTTTAACTCCATAATTTTATCAATGTATTTTATTTTATATTAAATATACAGTTTTATCTTATCTATACTTTGTACCGTTTTTCATTTTATTAAAGATTTTTGTCATATATATGGGTTAGCATATTTATTGCAGTTATGAGTGATCTCCAATGACTGAGAAAATTATTCACAAAGAAACACAAGAAATATTAGCAATTCTGAAATAAGTCTGGCAGGCTGCCAATGCAACTCAGATGCATTTCTGTGAAAATTAAATTCTTATCTTGTACTTTTCCATGCTTAAACATCTTTTCCATTGTTGCTTCACTGGAGTATTTTTTCTATCTAGTTGATAACCCTGACCTAGATAAAACATCAGCAGGAAGATGCCGTTTTTAACATAAGTTGTCTACATATTCAATAACTAACATGTGAAATTTCATTCCCGTAGGTGATTGTACACTAGAGGTGGAGCCTGGAATCTGAGGAAGGATGCAATGGTTGAAAAAGTGGAGTATCGAGCAGTGATCAAGTTCCTGTATTTGCAGGGTAAGAAAAGCTCAGGAAATTGATGAAGAAATTAAAGCTGTGTATAGGAAGAATTGTCTATCCTATGACACTGTAAAAAAGTGTAAACAGTAGTTCCAGTGCTGTCATACGTGTCTTTTACGAGCCAAGAGAAGGAAGGCCATCAACATCCACAGACAGTGAGACGGTTGCAAAGGTTGAGTAGCTGGTGATGAGTGACAGATGTGTGACAATGCATTTCATCGCAAATGCAGTGGGAATTAGTTATGGGTCTGCCCACAGCATTTTACACGACCATCTGCACATGTCTAAGGTCTCTGCACGATGGGTTCCAAGATTGCTGATGCCTTTGCAGAAGCAATGTCGAATGCAATGTTCTCACCAACTGTTGGATTTGTGTAATATGGATGTTGAGAACTTTTTTGATTGGTTGGCAACAAATGGCGAATGATGGGTGTACCAGTATGGTCTAGAGACTAAAGACACATCAAAGCAATGGAAGAACACCTCCTCTACACCTACCAAAAAGGCAAAGACCACTCCATCTGTAAAGAAGGTGATGTCCATGTTTCGGGACAGAAAATGGGTTATCCTGACAGATTACCTACCTCGTGGTTCCACACTTACTGGAGAATACTACAGAAATCTTCTGAAAAAGTTAGGCAATACTTTGAGGTGAAAAGGCGTGGAATGTTAACCAAAGGTGTCTGTCTGTCTTCTGTCAGACAATGCATCGGCTCACACAGCCGCTGCCACCACCAACTTTGTTGCCCAGTGTCTGGCTTTGAACTACTGCAGCACCCCATTCTCCTGACCTAGCACAATCAGACTTCTTATTTCAAGAAATGAAGAAACCATTACATGGACACCGCTTTGATTCATCTGAGGAAGTCATCAGTGCAGACAATCAGGGCATTAAACAACTGATCCATAGATGGGAGAAATGTGTTACTATGAGGGTGGTTCAATAAAGTATCGCCCTCACCTACTTCCACATATCTCTGTACTAAAGGTGTAAAATTTCAGCCCTGTGTCTTAATTTGTTTTTCTCTTATAGAGCTGAACATGTGATGAAGTAGCAATCACGGACAAAGTTGAAGCCAGAGCTGTAATCCGGTATCTGTTCTTGAAGGGGAAATCTCCTAAAGAAATCTAAGAGGAACTGACTGCTGTATATAAGGATGAAGCCCCATCCTATCGCATTGTGAAGCACTGGCATAGACAATTTAGGTGTGGTTGGACATCGGTAAAATCTGAGCACATTCCAGGTCGTCCCCATTCAACCATTGATGACAGCATTATCAGAAAAGTGGAGTCATTAACCATGGAAGATCACCAGATATCTGTGTGTGAATTGTCCCAGTAGGTGAAGATTAGTGTGGGCTCTGTTGAAACAGTCTTTCATGACCCAACTTCATTTACGGAAATTGAGTGCAAGATGGATTTCCCAATTATTGACTGGTTTCCAGAAGGCTGATCAACAACAGAAATCACAAGAGTTGTTAGCCCTGTGCCAAAAAAACGAGGAAGACCTTTTCTCTCGTATCATCACTCAGGATGAAAGTTGAATACACCACTTTGACCCTGAAAGTAAAAAGGAGTCTGTGGAATGGCAACATGATGGTTCCCCACCCCCCCCCCAAGAAGGCAAGGGTCCAAGCATCAGCAGGAAAGGTCTTGCTGACAGTGTTTTGGGATTAGAAAGGCATAATAATGACTGATTACCCGCCGAAAGGTAGAATAATTACAGGTGCCTATTATGCCAACTTACTCACAAAATTACGGGAAAATCAGAATATGTAGGTGTGGCATGCTGTCCAAAGGTGTGAGAATGCTTCAAGACAATGCCCCAGTTCACACTTCTGAAATTGCAACAATGCAAGCGGCCACTTGTGGATATGAAATGCTGCCCCATCCAGCCTACTCACCCAATCTTGCACCATCGGACTTCTTGTTTCAAATCATTTTCAAATCACCTTCCCTCAAATCATTTCTTCAGGGGACCCACTTTCCTGACGATGAGACACTCGTTTCTGCAACAGAGTCATGGTTCAAAGACCAACCTCACCACTTCTACAAAAATGGCATCCATAACATCATCCATCGATGGGAAAAAATGTGAAAATCTGCACAGTGGCTATGTAGAGGAGGACTAAAACCTGTGCCAAGAATCAACAGGCTAGTACCTCTGCAGCTAGGTCAGTGCAATTCTTTATTGAACCACCCTTGTATATGTGGAGAGTATATAGAAAAGGATTAAAGTTCCTGTGAAGGAACTTTAATGTGAAAGTTCCTATGAATTTAAGATGTTTAAACTTGTGTTAGCAATTTTATTGGGTTTCTAACTTTGGGTGTTTTACTTACCAGACTGACTGAACATTTTTTTTAGTGCTCTGCTCCTATCCTTATTTTTCCCATAAGTCCTGTTGTTTTTAATGTGCGAAATACCATAACGTGGAGATTTCACATGTACCACATTATAGCAGAACTTACTGTATTTAATACAAACCATTTCATATGCCAATTTTGATGATGTTTTGAAATCCATGTGAATATAATTCAAGGCTAGAGGAATAATAAAGTGGTTTTAAGAACTAATCACAACAAACACTGCACTAATTTAGAAATAGTTGTTGTTGTTGTTGTTGTTTTGGTTTTTAGGAGCAATAGCAACTAAGGCCATACTGCTCCGGGATATGCGGTGGTCATTCCCTGACCTTTCCGCATCTTCCGTATTTGGTGGTGACGGGCTTGAACCCTGGTCAAATCAAGAAGCATGTTATACACACTACTGCTCCTTCCCACCTGGCTATGGAGGCACCCAGAAATAGTAGTATTAGTACAGTAAACTCTAAAATCTGGCATACCCAGAGACAGAGGAATACCTAGTTAATGAGTAGTTTAGAGGAACACATTTCAATAAATATGAAATATAAAAAATAAACTTTATTTACATAAGCATTTATAATGATTATCTTATCATTTCATGTTTTTTGAAGATTTAAACTACATATTGCAATGGCCTTAATTTTCACAGCAGAACAAACACTTGCCTTTGTAAGTTGCAATGGTATTGAACTATTTTCAACAGATAGCTTTAGCTACCTGTTGAAATTCAAACTTTGAAAACTGCTTTTGTATATCACATAGCAGCTCATATGAAACAACTTATTTACAACTGTTTTGACTACACATTGCCACCAGACCATCTATTATTTAAATGAGGTATCAGTTAGCTATTAAACTGGCTCTCACAGTAGTCTGATCTTTTAAACAAATGGCCAATTAACCTTTTGGAGAGGTCAATTGTGAAAGCCTTACAATACCATGGTGAAATTTCAGATTACTGCATTATCAATGCAGTTTAAATCCTGCTGGCTACAGAAACATATTAAAAGACAAGATACTCCCATAAGCATCTTATAAAGAAAAGAATGTCATTTTTTTTTGCACAGATTCTTAGACATGTGATCACTGATATTAGTGCTGGATTTCACAAAGTATTAATAATAATAATACAATACAAATAGTATTATAATATTAATAATAATGGAATAGAAATTGCTCAGTAACCAATAAATCTCACAATTCAAGCCCAAACCTTACATGGAATTAAGTGTGCATTACTTAATTATGAAACAATCAGCTATTTTAGAAATGGTTGTACCATCTTTTAATCTGAGTAAGTTCCCCCCCTTCTCCCATATACTGTTAAAAAGAACTACAAGATCTTAGCACTGATAAACGAATATTATCATTTAGCTCTCGCTCTCTCTCTCTCTCTCTCTCTCTCTCTCTCTCTCTAGAATGCTCTTTACAAACACAGGAGAACTAATGCAAATTCAATTGAAGAAAGTTAATAATTAAACTAAACAGCAAGTACACACAATTCAATTATACTAACCTCAGGTACAAGTCTGTCTATAACACTGCGAAATACTTCCATCCATTGAGCAAACATGTCTCGGGAAATTAAATCAAGAGGTAAAGTGTACTGTACAAGTGCAAAGTATATCTTCAAAATCTGTTTCTGAAGAAGAACTGATACTTCAGAGGGATCACCCAATAACTGGATACAGCGCTGATATATCATTGGTAAAAGCATATGCATTGCTTCATTAAGGGGACCTCTCTCATCAGGTTTTTTATATCTACAATAAGAAATTTCTAAGTTACTGTATAGTGGTACTAAAGACAAGACTTCTGTATGTAAGTACTTCTATTCCAATTAAAGTCAGAGGCTTCCATATTATCAATAAAATATGAAAAATAAATTTAAAATTTATGAAAGCATTAGCATTATTACGTGACAAAACAGTCTTAAAAATTATCTAATATTCACCAATTATATCACAGCTGTCTAATATTATTTTTCTGCATTTGTATTTGAGAAGAAATGCTGAATGCTCCCTTGGTTTGTATTAAATGCACTATTTTAATCTATCTGCACAATTACAATATTTAAAATATTTAACATTAGGTTAACTCTTAAAATAAGTAAAGTATAATACAAAAAAATCTCATGCAATACTGTAACATTTCAGTTACTATGCTACAGCATTTGATGAAAGAATACCATGTGACGTCACTTAACCAACACTAATCTTGCATGTCACAACAATTTCTTCAATAGTAAATAGATGGTTTCCTCGAATGAGTTCTTCCATTGCAGATACAATTTTGAGTGTCACGCCACAATGTACTTGCCCTGGTCGAACAAAATCCTTGCACTTTCAATATTATTCTTAAATTTATTTACCCAATTGTAGACCTGCCACTGACTCGTGTAGGCTTCACCATACTGAGCCAACATCTTACAATAAGTATCAGGTTTTAGTCCTTCTGCACTCAATAATCAGATAGGGATACTATCATCTTGAAAACTGACTGTTTCCAAATAACACCAGCAGACTTCAATCAATAATCTGACACAAGATTATCATCAGTGTTTGCATAATATGCATTTTATATCAGTTTTGCAGCTTTCATTTAAATACTTTTGTAATTGTAAAATTTAATTTTAATTTAAAACAATGCTGCACTATTTTCATGGTAATCACAGAATGGAAATCAGTAATCATGAAAATGAATCAGATAAAATATTAGTTAAGCTGAAATGCATAACTGGTCTGCTCAAGCACTGGTAGTTTTCAGCATATAATTATTCCTTTAATGATAAATGTGTAATGTTTCAGACTGAAATTATTTTTGGTTCCCATGAAAATAATTCAATGCAAATTTCTTCTGATAATAAGAATTATATAGTGCAATAAACAATTATAACAAAGTTATTCAACAAATAACTGATAATCATTTTTCAGCACTTCAATTTGAGAAGAAACACCACTCTGAATCTCTTGGGAAAACAGAAACTAAAATGTAAAATTTATAAGCCATCTTATGTCCATGGCTGTAAATATGGCAATAAACACTACTTATTTTTCAGCTGTCATTTATTTTTTATCTAAACAATTTTTTCGACAAAAAAGATGGGGACATATGGGGGGGGGGCTATAATATCTGTCTTCAGAGTGCACCTAACCAGAAGGAAAAAAATTATCAACCCCAGTACTACAACCATTTGGTGTACATAAACTGATAATTTAGTTTACAAAACTACCATGATTGATAGTTTTGTAATTTTTGGCTTTCCAGTACCTATACAATTACTAACCAAAAAAAAAAAAAAAAAATCAATAAAATTTATTCATACCTACACTATATATAAGCTTTAATATTGGTCACCTACATGACTTCTAACTACTAACCACAGTGCAGGTAAGGCCAAATAATTTACATACTGAAAATTATTAAACGGATACACCTGACCAATGACATGCATCATGTATTTGTTTATACAAGTATGGTATATTTCTGAAATTTAAAAATTAAAATTTTTGTTTCAGAACTTCTCCAAATTTCATGTTAATTTTCTCTTCTCTAAATTTCATGTTTCCATTGCATTTATCAAGTTGTTAGTTGTTCTGGTGTATAGTGGTTTCAAATAAGCCAAGTATACTTATATCAACATTTTACAAACAATCATTTAACCCCAATCCTTGCAAAGGGTTGGGGGGGGGGAAGAAAAAATAAATTTTTAAGTCAAAACTTGAAAATAGTGCAGCCTTGATTTAAAACCTGGCTCTCCAATAAATAAACAAAGACTGTTCAGGACAAGAGTAACAAATATTACTGCTAGACTGTAACAAAATCTCAAGCTTCTTTTTCCACCTGCAGTTAAAGCTCACAATAGTCACAAACAAGTCCAAGTGTAGAAAATTAGCCTCTTGTTCAAATGGCACACATGCTTCCTAGGTGACTACAGTTGTGATACACGTGTCTTAAAGACATGTGATCACTGATATTAGCACTGGATTTCACCAAGTTTACTGTAATAATAATAATAATGGAATAGAAATTGCTCAGTAACCAATTTTAATAAATCTCAAAAAATGTCAAAAATTGGAAGAAATTGTCAAAGTGACTGTAGTCACAACAAAAAAAAAAAAAAAAAAAGTAACTGTAGTCACTGTTCACAACTTCTGACCATTCTTAGTTCAAGCTCTTTATCATCCTGATGATTCAAATGTAAATATACGTAAAGATAAAGTTACACACTGGATTCACATCACTCTTGTTTTTTCAAAAAAATTAGACCAAATGAATCTTGAACATCTCAAAAGCAGCAAGTTTTCAAATGCTGGTGCAATTACCAATTGTTCTAAACATATTTTCACTAAACAATCTTATTCCATTGATTTTTCTTTTTACACGGCAAATGTCCATTATATTCCTAAAATGAGAGATGAACCACTGTCATCCAATTACTGCCCCTTACTCAAATTTCTAATTATTGGAAAAACCTACTAACTGTCAACTCTTACCCTCAAACCCTTCATTACATTAAAAATGGTTAATATGAATTGAGTCAATATTTAAATCATAGGAAACCTTCAGGTTTACATCTCTCATCTGCAAACAAATGTCATGGAAAATTTCAGAGAAGCTCGTGCATTTGCCTAGATCCTACTAAGGCAAGTGACTCAGTTTAACATAGAGGGGGCTTAGAAGAACGTCCCCTCTATGTTAAACTCTATGGTTTTCTTTTGCAACCACAACTTTTCTAACTGTAGCAGGAAAGGATTGGCACCATCTGTGTTCAAATTTTGACTAATCTGTAGGATCTCAAGATCACGTTCCTTCACCTAATGGCATTTTTTCATCGAAAAACACAGCCTTAGTTTTACAGATGACAATATACTACTCTTCTCTAATTTATCACAGGTCTCACTGCATAAACAACCAGCTTCTTATATATTATTCTTAGATTGATTTTTTCCTAATGAAAAGGTAGATAAATTAATAATTTTATCCTTTCTAAATCCATTACTGTCTTATCTTCTCTAAAAATTTGCTTCACTTATGCTCATCTTGGCACAATCATTTCACAACTACTGTTTTGTGTGCATTAGAAAAAAGCATTTCTACTATGGAATACTATTTCCATATGTGAAAAGTTGTTCCAAAATTTCTCTCTAAATGTTGGCTTAATCAAATATTCTACTTTTATAGAGATGTTTAATTCAAAACATTTTGAAGGGACATGTATACCTGCACGACACCCTTCTAATTATTCCTCTGAACTCGACAGTTTAAATATGCATGA
The DNA here is from genome assembly GCF_048544385.1 of Mastigoproctus giganteus. Lineage (NCBI taxonomy): Eukaryota > Metazoa > Arthropoda > Arachnida > Uropygi > Thelyphonidae > Mastigoproctus > Mastigoproctus giganteus. Next base: position 216,188,701 of record NC_143584.1, on the reverse strand, counting down.
TAATCAATACCTCTTCACAAACCCTTAATTTTGTGTTAAAGATAAAACCCTTAATCACAAACCTCAGTGTCTTGTGCCCTTTGTTTATTAGTCCCCTCTCCTATCACTCCTGTTCTCTGGAACAGCCTTTTTTTTTATGATGTACTTCCTGAAATTATAACTGATAAAAAATTTAAGACTAATGTCAACAAGTTTCTCTTGACTATTTTTTGTTTGGGATCAGCATAAAAAATAATGACAATTAAATATTATAAGCACTGCATTTCATTTATGAACTACATTGTAAAAAGTATGAAGACAAATGAAATGCAGATATTTAATAAAGAAATTAAAAGAGTAATGATCTTATCTCTAATTGACAGAAGATACTGTTCCCATGCATAGATTGCAAATTTCCTTTGGATGACAATAAATGTCAAGTTAGTCCTTAGCACATGCTAAATCCAAAAGTAAGTTCTATTTTGTTTTAAGGAATTATTAGAGTGTTTAAAACATCAAACTTTGATCACCTTTCAATATAATCTCCTCCTGTATTAGGACCATTTCCACTGGTAGAAACATATGTAACACTAAGTTGAATTGTTCTTTGCGTATATGGTTTGACTACTACAAAAGTGCTATTCCCAAAGCTGATCTTGATAGATACTGGGTTCAGTAAAACTCTTTCACAAGTTAGTTTCCCAAATGTGTGTGGGCTACACTTTGGAACTGAAATGGCACTGTCTGAATGGTAATAGGTAAACTGCACATCAATGAGACATGAAATGTAGTAACAGTATTTTAAAGTTTACTTGTTCCCCCACCCAACCGCAGTAGTTCTGTTCAATTACATAGCACTGACTATTCAAAACCACATGTTCCACAACCTGGATGAAGTTGACTATAGTGCACCATGCCAATTTACATAAACTGACTACTAACAATGACAGTCACATCACTCAACAAATTCAAAGTAACCAAATTTTTTTTTAGCAAGAAATACTACATTACAAAACAAAATAAAACATCCAATAACCAGATTTAGAGAAAAAAAAAAAAAAAAAAAAAAGGTAAATTAGATATCAAAAAGTAAAAGACCAAATATGTAAACATACTTCTCATAACTTATGATAAAAGTCCAAAAAATATTTGTATTTTTTGTTTTATTCTTGGCATTTGATATTATAAATGTGTTTAACGTCATATCTGGACTGCAAACATCCTTTCTTTAACTTCAAAATACAAGGGAAAATAACTATGTATATATCCCTAAATTCTTGAAAATAACACTTTTCTCACTTGGCATCATTTGTTTTTGAAGTTAGCATATTAACTTTTTCACATTAAACTGACTGTTATAAGCTAAGCCCGTTTCCATTACAACTAGGCAAAATACTGATATGGAATGGCAGAGACAATAAAAAAATGGCAAAACATTATGAAGCGAAGAACACTTTAAACGAAGAATAAATAACACTTCATCCACACATTAAAATTAAGAATTTTTTATTTTAAATGACTAAATTCATACAGAACATCAAGTGCTACTATGAAATGAAAGTGAACACACACAGCACCAACACTGTTTGTAAACTGATATTAAAGTTGGTAAGTGTGTACAGTAAACCCCCGCGAATAGCAGGGGTTACGTTCCTGAGAAATGTTGCAAATACCGAAAACGCGAATACTGAGTTATAGCTCCCATAGTAATAAAGGGTTTCCGTTCCAAAGTATGAAATATATAAGAAAAACTAGTGTAAATTTTTGTCTACGTATTACGTTCCTGAGAAATGTCGCGAATACTGAGTTATGGCTCCCATAGTAATAAAGGGTTTCCGTTCCAAAGTATGAAATATATAAGAAAAACTAGTGTAAATTTTTGTCTATGTATGTATTATATGTACCTTCATAATATGACTATGTACATAGATAGTACATAGTGAAATGCCAGCATATGGCATCGAAATGAAAATAAGAAACAATTTAATATTAAATGTAATATTTATTAGAATTTTCAAATCAGCGCCTTTACTTGCTACAAAAAAAAACATCCCGCCAGTGCTATCACCAGTTTCGCTAAAGTGTTGATAAGGGAGTTTTGCCTTTTCGCGAATGATGAGTGAATTTAACAGAATTTTATTTTGAGTTCAGTCTTCTATCCACAGATTTAAAGCTTTTTCCATTTTTTCTAATTTAACATCACGAGTTACAGAGCAAATTTTTGAAGCAATCAGCGCGTTTTCACGCACACTACGGTGGATTTTTCTTCCGATTTCTTGACTGATCGTACCGTTGACTCATTGATTTTATAATGTTTTGCCACTGAGGAGACACTTTCACCATTTTAGAAATTTTGTCTAATAACTCAATTTTATTCGCTAATGTCATCACCTTCTTTGATATTTTCACATTTCTCTTGTTATTCGTAGCCATAATTTTGTAGGGGTTAGAAAGAACTTGTCCACAATAAAGTCACTTTCTTCCGTTAACTCACTCGAAAAAGTCTGTTTTACACTGCAAAACGGTAGATTTATCATTTTTGTAAGCATATCAATTTATAAATTGATAAATTTATTCAATTTATAAACATATAAATTAAAAGCAAACGAGAAACCTTCCATGACAAACGCATAACATATACTGAACAAGGATTAGCGAGAAACATCCACGCTCGCGATTTTGTCACCCCTCTCCCCCCACCCACTGAGCGCTGTTTTGACCGGGAAAGATAATTTTAGCCATGCCCATGTTTTTTTATGGCTGAAAATGTTCAAGGCACTTTAAAATTCACATTTTTTTAGGTTTCATTTTATATTAAATCGGCGATCGCGAATACAGATACCGCGAATAGCGGGGGTTTACTGTATATTTTTCAAATATGCAAATATATATAAACTTGACTAAAAATTGGAAGAAACTAAACTTACTGGAAAACTTGCAACTAAAGCAGAACAGTTGGCAAGTATTTAAATATTAACTTCTTATTTTGATTCGATTGTTCACGATTAAAGAAAAATTACTGCAATAAATGAAACAAAGTTTAAAAGGGTTTATAGGTATGATCCTAGACCACAAAGTGATCATCCCAGTGGAAGCTCCCTCTTCCCAACCCCCCAAAAACGTGGGCAACTACACAGCAAAACAAGGTAATGTTGCCAGTATTTTTTGACTATGAGAGTGTTGACCACTACTATATGTTCCAGAGGAACAAATGCAGTTTAAAGAAAAAAGACTGGAAAGTGAACTCTGAAGACTGATTATTTGCTTCACCATGATAATGATCCATCACATTTGTCACTGCTTGTACTTTTTTTTTTTTTTTTTAATGGCCAAATACAGAATTGCTCAAGTCCAGCAACTTCTGACCTCACCATATCAAGTGATATGGTGAGGTCAGAAGTGATACATCAAGTGACTCTTTTTTTTGTTTTTTTGTCCTAGACTGGAGGCGAGAAGCAAAATGACATTACTTTGATGACATACAAACAATAAAGAGCAATGTGATGGCTAAGCTTTCAGAATTTCAAAATCAGCTTTCCAGAAGTGCTTTCAGAAATAAGAAAATTGTTGGGCTATGTATATTGCCTAGGACACTATTTCAAAGGTGGATAAAATCACCCACCTTGTAAGTATGCTTAGTGTCACTATATCACAGCAGTCCAGATACTTTGTGAACAGATCTTCACAAACAACAACCTTAATTAATTAGTGATTACTGATTACATGAGGTTGCATTTTTTATCTTTTTTTTAAATCTTTATATTGTATATGCAAGGAGGAATTAATAGGGATGTTAAAAAAATAATAATAAAAAAAGTGAAGCTGGAAGCATAAATTACACAAAATGCCATAACAAATAAAAGGATAGCAGAAAATTGTTTTAATGATTAAATTAAAATAAGGAGCGATTAGACAGCATCAGATATGGGTGGGTAACTATTACTCCTTATTTTAATTTAATAATTTTTCGCTTTACAGTTACCTTCTCTCTAATTGGCTTTTCAATTTGGCCTATAATTTTGCTTAATTCGTTATAACAAACAGGATTTTTGCAATCTTTCTCTTTTTCACGGCTACAATACTTCCTTTCTCTGCTATCCGTTATGGCATCCGTTATAATTCCACCTTGTATATACAACCACTCCCCAACTTATGTAAGGGTTGCATTCCGCAGAACTCTACATAAGTCGAAATTTCCATAAATGCTTATGCAGCACTCACAAATTTGATTGAATCAAAAAAGAAATGTCCTACAAACATGAATAGAATTATTTATTCAATTTTTTTATCTCATGCATAGAAAAAATTACAAAAGTATACAAAATTATAAAAATTTCAAAATTATAAAATTACAAAAAGGGAGAGGAGACAGGCATAACGTCAGCAAGTTTTACCTTTCGAGCATCGTTGCCAGAATTAACTCTCCAGCTGATAAGCACGCCGCTGCTTACAGTTTCTACAGATAGTATAGATAAAATTGTAAGCAATTTTAAAATCGCTTACAATTTTATGCAATCACTTAAAAAAGAAATAGAAAATAATTCCACTTTCACTCCCTGCCATCTTAATCCTTCTGCCTCAGTTAAAAAGCTAATTGTTTTACATAAAAAACTACATACTAAATTACAAAACTGAACCCTACCATTTCTCTATATGATTGCTAAATTCCATAAACAACCCGTAGGTTTCAGATTCATTACTGGCTCAAAATACATTAGCTGCTACCTTCCAGCCAAACATTTCTTCAAACTAATAAAAATAATAACCTAGCAGTCATCAACACCTTCAAATCTAATATTACCATAATAAATATAGAAACATTTGATTTCACCAACCATTTGTTTTAACCTAGCAGTCATCAACACCTTCAAATCTAATATTACCATAACATAGAAACATTTGATTTCACTAACCTTTTTACCTCCATACCACATAACTTACTGATATTTGTAGGCAATTTTACTGTAATCAACTTAAAACTGGAATAGAAAATAATTCCACTTTCACTCCCTGCCATCTTAATCCTTCTGATATAGTTAAAAAGCTAATTGCTTTACATAAAAAAATACATACTAAATTACAGAACCCAATCCTACCATTTCTCTATATGATTGCTAAATTCCATAAACAACCTGTAGGTTTCAGATTCATTACTGGCTCAAAAAACAGTGGCTGCTACCTTCCAGCCAAACATTTTTTCAAACTACTAAAAACTATTTTTAATAATCTCATATCTACTTGGGTAATAAATAATAACCTAGCTGTCATAAACACCTTCAAATCTAATATTACCATAACAAACATAGAAACATTTCATTTCACCAAACTTTTTCATTTTCTACCACCTTAAGTGTAGTACCACACAGTTAGTACATTTCTCTGGGGTTACTTCTACCCATATGCAGTACTTTGCAAATGTCAAGATTAAACTTCAGTTGCCACTTCTCAGTCCATCTGCCCAAATTATCTAGATCCTGTTGCAATAGCACACTGCCATTACTGTCATTAGCAACCCTGCCAACCTTTGCATTATCTGCAAACTTCGACACTAAGCTTAATATATCTTCATCAATATCATTGATAAATATACAAAACAACAGTGGACCCAACGCTGAACCCAGCGGGACTCCACTAATAACATTAGTCCACAAAGAGCACACCCATTGATTATCACCCTCTGTCTTCTCTCACTCAACCATCCTTTTATCCATTGTAGCAATTTACCCTTAATACCATTCTGCTCCAATTTGTACAGTAGTCTTCCATGCACAACAGTATCAAAATCTTTCTTTAAATCAAGTAAATTATATCAAAATTATTTTTTGCATCCAGTTCCTTTGTAACCACATCATAATAACCAATCAAATTTGTCAGACAAGACTTTCCCTTAACAAACCCATGCTGTGTCTGAATTATTGCTGCAGTCTTGTCTAGATGATCCTGCAATGCATCTTTAACCAGTGACTCCATTATTTTACCCGGAACAGAAGTTAAACTAACTGGTCTGTAATTACTCGTGTCACCCTTCAATCACCCTTTGTGAATTGGGGATACATTTGGGACTTCCCCTGAATCCAAGGATGCTCTCATAATTATGGCTAAGAGTATGCTTACTTCTTTTGCCACCTCCTTTAATATAACTGGATTGATCCCATCCACCCCAGGTGCCTTACTTATGTTTAACTTCAATAATTTCTCCTCCACTTTGTTCTCAGTTATTACAAAATCATTAAGCATCCTGCTACAATTTGATAACCTTCTGGCATTTTCAAACCTTAATAACTCTTCATGTGTGAATGTAGATGCAAAATACTCATTCAGTTTGTTTGCTATCTGAGCAGGATCATCAACAGTCGAACCATCGATATCAAGTGGACCAATCAGATTCATCCCCTTCCTTTTAGAGTTTATATAAGTAAAGAAATCCTTGCTGTTTTTCTTAGCATCCTTTGCCAAAGATTTCTTGTAATCTGCCTTCGCCTACCTAACCTCCTTTGCAACTTGATTACAGACTAGCTTATATCTGCCATAGGCTTCTGTGTCGCCTGATAATTTATATGCATCCCATGCATTTTTCTTCTCTGCAAGAGTCTCGTTACTTCATTTAACAACCATTTAGGCCTAAACCTTGAACAATATTTCTTAATAGGTGCGAAACTTTTAGTAGCTTCCATGATTAATTCCTTGAATGCTTCCCACTTAGAATTTGCTGTTGGTAACATCATCAGTTGATCCCACTGTGCAGAATTTAAAAACTGTTTGAGACCACTGTACTCACCTTTATGGAAGCAAAAACCCTTTCCTTTACCCCTAATGGTAATTATATCTTTAAGTACATCCCACATCAGTACACTGTGATCACTTCCACCTAGTGGTTCCTTTATCTGCAAATTCTTAATACACTAATGATCACTGCTGATAACCAGATCAAGAGTATTATCCTCTCTGGTTGTGTCTCGAACATGCTGCTGCAGAAAACAATCATCCAATAAATCCCCAAAAGTCTTACTAGTGTGCGAGTGACCAACCCACAAGTTCCAGTCAATATCTGGGAAGTTAAAATCCCTCATTATAAGACATTCTGATTTACTAGCCCACTCTATTTCTCTGTACAATTGTTCATTGTGCTCATTCGAGTCATTAGTTGGTTACTTTTAGTGAACAGTAGTAACCAACTACTGTTCACCAAAGCTCTACAACTCCTTTATAATAAGCTGGTCAACAATAATATCCCTATTTACTTTGTAAAATACTGTTTCAATATAGTTTTCCATATTATCAGAAATAAATTCAGTTATAATTTACTATTTCTGGTGGAATTCCACTACTTGGTGAGTAATAGCTATACATGATTTCCGATGCAACTATTTCCTTCAGATTGATTACTTTGTCTCTTTACTCACTAAGTTTCTACTGTTATGTTTTCACTTTTCTCATGCATCATTGGATTTGTTTTAATAATCATTCATGAAATTACTTATAATCAACTGCCCATGTTGAGTCTTTGCTGACTTCTACTAATTTGTTTTAAGATACAGTTTATATTATATGTAGAATTTGCATAATTTTTATAGGTCTTGGATTTTTCAAACATGTATTAACATACTACACCTTTGAAAATCCATCTATAGATTTTCTACTAAAATTATACAGGGTGTTTCAAAAGTGATGGTCAATAATTTAAAGGTGACCTGTACAGATTACAATATGCAAAAAAAGCCTAGTAAACATGGGTCCTTAAGTGAATCGTTTTTGAGATATTGCACATTTCTAGCTGGGATCCACCACTGACTTGTTCGTTTACTTTAGGTTATGCTCATTCTCTCCCTTTCCCCTCTCTCAATGCTGTGAGATGTAGCAGGCATACTAGTACTTGTCAAAGGATAGTAAATATGGAAAGAGGTTACAGCAACGAAGAGTACGTAGATATGCACTTCCTGTATGGTAAAGCCAACGGCAGTGCACTCAAGTCACTTTTCTTCTACTACCATGGACAAGTATAGCAACACAGTTCCTGATACATGGTCAGGCGTAGTCGCCTGATGAAATACCTGATCATGTATCAATATTTATTTCAGCTGACATCAGATTTAGCATATTTGCCTTACCAATATTTGACCATTTTCTAAATATGTTTCCCCCCCCCATATCTGATGACAGCTATACCACTTTCATTTTTTCATTTTATTTTTATTTTATTAGTATTTTGATGTAATAATTTTACTTTACAGTTCTATTGGCTTGGTAATTCAGCCCATAATTTTGCTTAATTCATGATAACCTTTAGGATATTAACATTCTTTCACCTTTCACAAATCTGCTACACACCTTTTTCTTCTTTCCTCATCCTTCTAGTTACTGGCACTTTGTGTAACTTTCACATCCACTTATGCATACTTTATTTAATTTAGTAATACAAACTTATATATACTCTTGAATCCTTTAATGCTGCTTTGCACTTTTAGGTGCATCTGTCATACCTGATTTATTAATCTTTCATTCACCGAAACCATTTCATCAACTGAATACCTCTTTATCCTATGTAACTTTTTAAACATTACCTTTAAGGGGTCATTTAATATTCATTTATATATATATATAATTAAAATAGAATATTTGTCAGTAGCATGGCAAACCAGTAGAGTGAAAATGAACTAAACCAAAAAAATAACAAAAATAACAATAACAGCAAAATATTAGGGGGGGGGGGAGAATAAAGAAGGAGAGGGTAGTGTTGAAGCAATGTTCCTAAAATAATTTAGAAAATTAAGCCAATTAAAAGAAATTTAGCGGCGCCCCCTAGTAGGCACTCGTTTTCGCATTATGTGAAATCTATGCGGAAATGTGGACTAGCAACATTACGTGACCAAATAAACTGAAAATAATTAATAAAATGAAATAAAATAGACTGACCATTATGCCCCATCTCGACAGAGAACCACGAGGTCAATAATAGTCAGGGAATCACTGCATTTCGAACACTAAACAAATCCATGCTACGACAGAATGATACTAAGATCAAACCGCCGATGCAATAGATTTGCATAGTGGTGGTCCTTATGCAGCGAAAAATAATAAAGCAGAAAGCCTAGTACTCGCATGGTCCAACCCCACCACTGACAAAACCATAGTTGACCTGAAAATATATAGAAACAAATTAGGCTATAGATGGCGGTACGAACGCAGCATTAGCACATCGTCACGATACCCTCATGTAAATATAATCCAATTAATCCAAAAATTAAAGAGAGATAAAAATTAATAAAAATATATATTAAAAATAAATAAGAATTATTTATTCTTACTGGATGAGCCAATCTGTAAACCCTCTAGCCACTTACGCTCCCAGTACCCATGCACGTGGTCCACAATGATCACATCCTTTGGGGAGATTTGATGCTGCTTCTCCCAAAAATGTTCGGCCACGGCAGATTTATAATCAGCAGTTCTTATAGCATTTAAATGCTATAAGTCTGCTGTGGCCAAACATTTTTGGGAGAAGCAGCATCAAATCTTCCCAGAGGATGTGATCATTGTGGACCACGCGCATGGGTACCGGGAGCGTAAGTGGCTAGAGGGTTTACGGATTGGTATCTATTCATGGTATTCTTACTCATCCAGTAAGAATACCATGAATAGAGACAGAGGTATGCGCATACATCCTATTTTTGAAGCAGTTGTCTGCAGTACGGATGAACGATTTTGTTTGCCACGTACCCGAGACATTTCCGCTTCCGGTTCTGCCCATGCGCCGAGGGAACCACGTGGAGGAATAACACGTGTGAAGGTACCGTGAGCCTGTTATATAAGGAGATGTTGCAGGAAGTCTTATTACTGTTGAGGAAGAGAGCTGATGCTCTTGAAAGCTTCAGGTTTTTTAGTGCTTTTAATCTTTATATTTTAGCATATTTTATAATAAATGATTTTATTATTTTATTTTATCCATTATAGTTTTAGCATTCCGTAATATACAGCTACCAGTTTATTGTAAATTATAGTAAATTATATAATTTGTTTTTTGATATTTATTTGTAAAATTTTAGCTACAGTAAAACTTGTTTAATGGTTGGTGTATGAGTTCACTTATTTCCCAGACATGAACTTTCCCACCCTCAGAGGCCTCTTTCAGGATGTTAAAGTATGCATAGATGGAGGTGAAAATTACACAAAGTGCCAGTGTCTAGAAGGGTAAGGATAGCGGAAAATGAAGTATAGTAGATATTTAAAAGGTGAAAGAATGTTAATATCCTAAAAGTTATGATGAATTACAAAGCCAACAGGAGTTGAGTGAACTGTAAAGTAAAATTATTAATAATAAGGTACAGTGGATTCCTTATATGGTTCTTTGGGCCACCGGTTAATCGGGGCAGCCGTTTATTTGGGGCAAATCTTAAAAAACAGAACCCAATCAAGAAAATAGCCTGGGTTTACTTTGCTCAATTGGGACAACATGCCGTTTAATCGGGGCAGGAGACCGCAGCACTGGAGATCACCCTACGATTGTCTCCAACTGTACCACATGGTTCGGTCCGATTTCTGGAGATCACAACCATAAAACAAAAACAATTAGCAGTCATCTGTTTATTGGGCTTTTCCGTTAGTGCAATCTATCATAAACCAATAGTAAACTCTATCTTAATGATTGAATTTGCAATAATACTGACAGCTGGAATTCTGTGGGTTATTGTGGTAAAATGTGTTTACACTTCCATGAAATCTTCAATCATATAAAAAAATTAAATTTCATAATCTTCTTTTCATTCCTATTTTTAAAGATTCGTAACTTATTTTTTTCACTTGCGCGTATCGTGCTACTTGCAATTTGTGTGTGCCGTGTTCTTTGTTATTGATTGCTTATCTTTTTACTGTTTTGAATTTTAACCCCCACCCACAAATGTCAGTGAACAGAAATGTCAACTAGTTATTATGTACATATTACAGTGCGTATTAATTATTCCGATTTTCACATATCATTTAATTTTTTAATTGGTAAGGTAATAAAGGGTAAATTTGTGCTTAATATATCTTTACTTTTATAGCCTGTGGATAATATTCCTCCTATTTTTGCTAATTAGAATTGCTGTTTAATAGAACTAAAATTCAATTCACAAACGTGATCACAGTGAACAGCGCTTACTGCACATCGTATAGTGAACGGTACTTTACTTAGGTGATTCCATTGTAAACGTGATTTGATTGTATAGTGAACCAATTGTAAAGCGGGGGTCCATTGTATTTTTAACTTTTTTTATGTGAAACTTCGGATAATTGGGGCAGCCGCTTAATCGGGCCAAAATGTACCAGTTCCGATGTGTCCCAATTAACCGGAATCGACTGTATAAATACAATACAAGTAAAATAAAAATAAGATAAAATAAAAAGTGGTAAAGCTGTCATCATATTTAGATAAAAGTCGAATACAGGTATTTTTTTTTTTTTTTTTTGATTTGGTAGTTGTTGGCGCATCGGCTTCTGTGGCCATATTGCACCTCCCAAGGTTTTTGCAGTACTTTGATCCAAGCCCGAGGCGGGAATCGAACCCGCGACCTTTGGGTTGCCGGGTAGGTACTTTACCCACTCGGCTAGCCCGGTCGGCTGAATACAGGTAAGGCAAATATGCAGAATCTGATATCAGCTGAACTAAATATTGATACATGGTCAGGTATTTCATCAGAGGACTACACCTGACCATGTATTAGGAACTGCGTTTCTATACTTGTCCATAGTAGTAGAAGAAAGGTGAAAGGCCAAAAAGCAAAAAAATGAAAGTAGCACATTCTTATACAGTATGGACAAGGTAGACTCAATCATGTCCATACTGTATAAGAATATGCTAATGTCATTTTTTTTTTTTTTTTTTGCTTTTTCACCTTTTTTCTACTACTATGGACGAGTATAGAAATGCAGTTCCTGATACATGGTCAGGTGTAGTTCCCCAATAAAATACCTGACCATGTATCAATATTTAGTTCACCCTACATCAGATTCTGCATATTTGCCTTACCTGTATTTGACTTTTATCTAAATATGTCTCCCCATATCTGATGACAGCTTTACCACTTTTTATTTTATTCTTATTTTACTTGTATTGTATTATACCATATTATTAATAATTTTACTTTACAGTTCACTCACCTCCTATTGGCTTTGTAATTCAGCCCATAATTTTCTTAATTCATCATAACTTTTAGGATATTAACATTCTTTTACCTATCTACTATCCTTACCCTTCTAGTCACTGGCACTTTTTGTAATTTTTGCCTCCATCTATGCATACTGTATCTAATATATTTATTCATACATACTTATATATACTTTTGCATTCTTTAATGCTGCTTTGCGCTTTTAGGTGCATTAATACCCAACAAAAGTGGATGAAAAACGGTTTCAGTTGATGAAAACATCAACTGAAACCTTTTTTCATCCACTGAAACTTTTATTTTAAAATTACATTTAATATATATACAGGGTGTTTCAAAAATGATGGTCAATAATTTAAAGGTGAAAAGTACAAACTAAAATAAGCAAAAAAGTCCCAGTGAACGTCGGGCCGCAAATGAACCGTTTTTGAGATAATGCACATTTTCTGTTAAGATCTGCCACTGACTATGGGAGCACTAGTTTAGCAAAAAGCTGTGAATCCTTTGCTAAGGGTGGTTTTATTAAACATAAGATAATACATTTTTAATTTTTGGTTTCAACACCACAGGATTTTACAGATGTTACAGGATGTTCTTTCTAACACCCTTTCCTCAACATCAGGTGTTATGCTTCTGGGCCTACCTGCTCATATTCCATGTGCAAAGCGCCCGTGTTCTCTAAGGCGTTGATGTACCCTGATGAATATGCGCCTGTTGGGCTGCGTTCAACAGGGAAATGCTTCTTGGTACAAACGTGCAGCCTCAAGTGCACTGCCATTGGCTTTAACATACATGAAGTGCATGTCCGCATACTTTGTTGCTGTAATCTCTTTCCATGTTGACTATCCTTTGACAAGTGCTAGTATGCCTGCTATGTCTCAGAGCATTGATAGAGGGGAAACGGAGAGAATGAGCATAACCTAACCTAGAAATGTGCAATATCTCGAAAATGATTCACTTAAGGACCCATGTTTACTAGGTTTTTTTTGCATATTGTAGTCTGTACAGTTCACCTTTAAATTATTAACCATCACTTTTGAAACACCCTACACATATATATAACCGAAATTACGTATGAATTTTAATATAAAATAAAAATCACAATTAATAAATATAAAGCTGTCATTAGAGGCAGCAAAAATGCACATCCTCCACATGGTGTATTTTTATATTTATATTTATTTTTTTTATTTATTCCATTTTATTTTTTATGTAATTATTCATACATATATATATACATATATAGACAAATGTATTTGATCAGTGTATTGGGTAGGGGTACTAACCTGTTGAGTGTAATTACAATGAAATACACTGAGAATGCCTGCAAAGTAAAAGCAGATTACCTGAAATTAAATAAGATTAAGATTAACATAAAAATAATAAAAATGGTACTTAATGCTGTAGGTCCTAAGATTTTAACTACATCTTCAAAAGGTCGGCAGCCAAGACCGAAGGAACCACAGCAATAAGCAAGGTCTCTGTTTCATAGCCGACCCGACAGAGACCAAAAAGCAAGGAATAAAATGGAAAATATAATTCAAAAATAAATAAGTAAAAGTAAAATGCAGAATTATGCTAAAATAATACCAATTAAATCCTGTTAAAGGAAAATTGAATGAGTTTGAATTAAAAAGTGAATGAAGGCAAAATTGCCCAATTTGAAATTTAAGCAAAGTAAAAGAAAGAGTAATCTTAAGACAAAAAGATAAAGTCAGGTTTTGACAACTTACTGTAGGATCAGACAGGAGTCAGTGAAATTAGCTGAGTGTAGTAATACACGGCTGTATCAGAGGCCAAAGAAGTTAGCCAATACTTCTCTGTATATTTATATCAGTTGAAGTAACCCTGGGTGTGTGTGTGTGTGTGTGTGGGGTGGGGGAAAGGTGTGAATTAGTCAAAGCGAACCGTGCCCATGTGACGGGGAAGTAAGCAATTAGACAAATGAAGCAAATGCACCAGCAAAGGGAGAATCAAACACTAACAAAGTAGTGTGAAAAAAAAAAAGCGATAGAAGAAGAATAGCATCTCGATATTGCTTTCAGCCAGCCTAATCGTGCATGAGAAATAAGTTGTAGTATTTAAGGACAGCAGAAAGTAAATGGAAGAAGGGGAATATAGTTGTGCTCGGGCTGTCCAGATATTTGATCAGTGTATTGGGTAGGGGATTGACCTGTCAAGTGTAATTACAATGGAATAAATTGAGAATGCCCGCAAAGTAAAAGCAGATTACCTGAAATTAAATAAGATTAAGATTAAATATATATATATTTATATATATAACATATTATATATATAAATATATATATATATACATAAGAGATTATATTAAAGCGTAAAAACAGATAAAACATCGGAAAGTTAAACTGTATATGCCAAATGCAATTTCTTTTGACATTTTGACGTAATTTTTATTTTAAGGATTACTACATTTTGCGGCTATCTTCTCTCTCTCTCTCTCTCTTTTTTTTTTTTTTTTTTGCCTTTGGCTTTCTGTGTGTTTCGAACTGCCATCTTTATTTTTATTTGTCATATTTATTATATTAACTCTAGTGGAACTTGTTCCTTACTCAACTTCATATGAAAGACAATTTACAGGTAATGAAGTTAAAACTGCAGACAATTATAGTCAAATGTAAAACTGGTATAGCAAAGCATTTAATTTTATTTTCCTTACTCATAATTTTTGACTAGCTGATATAAACATAGTAGTGCTCCCATCCAAACAGAAGATTCTGGAAGCTGTAAATAAACTGATACTTTGTCTACAATTCCTGTCCATCTGCTAGGAAAGTCATGTTTTATAATATTGCTGACACAGACTGCTAACTGTACTCTAAAATAGGGCAGGAGAAAAAAAAAAAAACAGCATGTTAAAATAAAATAAGAGGCTGATATTTTCAAGAGAAAAGTAATTACAATGTTTTTATGATGAGTACATAAAAATGAATGTAAACTGAAAAATATTTGACAACTGTAATAATAACTAGGGCAAAAAAAAAAAAAAAAAACTTCATTAAAGTTTGAGACATTAATTCTTTAAATCAATACTTCATTTCCAGTTAGAGTTAGTTATTTGGTTTTTAGGAGCATTAGCAACTAAGGCCATATTGCTCCGGGAATATGGGGTGGTCATTCCCTGACCTTTCCGCATCCTCTGTATTTGGTGGTGACGGGATCGAACCCAGAAGAAGCGGTCGAACCAAGAAGCGTGTGTTATGCACTGCTGCTCCTTCCCATTCCAGTTAGAGTTCTCTCTTACATCATGCAGTATGAATGATGTCTTTTGTGGATACGACAGGCATCATGGCAAGATCCAATCTGCTTTACATTTCAAGGGTACAGCTCTAAAACAGCGTTTGCAGGCTGCTAGATAGTCAACTGGACTATTGGTAACTTGCTAGGAGGCATCAGGATCAGCTAGTGTATAATCTCACTGCCTCTACTCTGCCAGATAATAAACTGAAGGAAGTATAAGGAGTGTGTATGCAGGGCAGACTGTCGAGGCCACATTATATCAAGGAGCTGGACATATGCTGTGTGTATGACATATACAAAAATTTCATTACTTCACACGTCCTCCCCATCTTTCCATAATATTGAATGCATCATGAACCACCAAACTAATAGAACAAACTTATCTGCAAAAAGATCAAAACCTCCCAAACACTTCCTCGCTCATCACACAAATATACGTGGTCTCAGTTCCAATCTCAATGTTCATTTCCACTTACAATCTGCCAAGTCCCACATACTTTTTCCGACAGTATCACAATTATCAGTTAATTCAAAAACTGCTCATCTGAGTTGTCCGAATTATTTGCTGTACGTTTTCTTTCACTTCAAAGGTTTGTGCATAGGTCCATTCTGATGTTCCTTGTTAGAGACTTTATAATTGGAATCTCCTCTTTTTGATTATCTGTTGCCCCTATCATTCTCCCAACTCCATTAACCACTTGAAACTCTTTGACTTTGTTGTTTTGAAACTTGACTTTCTCCAGTCCAACTTTCCTAACAGTGAAGTAATTTTACTTGGTGATTTTAATGACAACACCAGCTGGCTTCTGTCACACAGACATAGCTGGTTGAGATGCTGAGGCTTTAAGAATTACTAATGACCTTACACAGATTGTTCATATCTACCAGAATACCAGACAATCCTACCACACAGCTAACACTCGATCTTTTTCTCACAAACAATCCTTCCAAGTACATGGTCAAGGTGAGTGATCCTCTAGGCACCTCAGATCACAACTTAGTAATGGTCTTTTCTACAGTGGAGCCTTTCTGTCATGGCCATTCTGAGCCACATGCTGCTTGGCATTACAAGAATGCAAAATGGGATCATGAAATTTCTATTCTTCTTTTACTTAGTTGTAGGATTACTGTTTTAAATCATCTGATGTCAATGCTTGCGCAGATCATGTCAATAAAATTATTCTTGTAAGAATGAAATCCTTTATTCCACACTTCAACTTATAATTTCAACCTTTATCCAAACCTTGATTTTCCAATAAATGCACTAAGGCTATTCAAGATATGAATTTCTCACATCACAATTATGCTGGCATCTAAATTTCCAGGTTCATTCTCTGCCTACACCAAAGCTCGCAACAATTGAAAAGTGCTTATTAATCAGTCAAAACTACATTTTGAATATACTAAGCAAACCCTTGGCCATAATTATGAGAGCATCCTTGGACTCAGGGGAGGTTCCCACGGACTGGAGATGTGCAAATGTATCCCCAATTCACAAAGGGGGATCGAAGGGTGACACGAGTAATTACAGACCAGTTAGTTTAACTTCTGTTACGGGTAAAATAATGGAGTCACTGGTTAAATATGCATTGCAGGATCATCTAGACAAGACTGCAGCAATAATTCAGACACAGCATGGGTTTGTTAAGGGAAAGTCTTGTCTGACAAATTTGATAGGCTATTATGATGTGGTTACAAAGGAACTGGATGCAAAAAATAATTTTGATATCATCTATTTGGATTTCAGGAAAACTTTTGACACTGTTGCACATGAAAGACTATTGTACAAATTGGAGCAGAATGGTATTAAGGGTAAGTTGCTACAATGGATAAAAGGATGGTTAAGTGCGAGAAGACAGAGGGTGGTAATCAATGGGTGCTGCTCTTCATGGACTAATGTTATTAGTGGAGTCCCACAGGGTTCAGTGTTGGGTCCACTGTTGTTTTGTATATTTACCAATGATATTGATGAAGGTATATCAGGCTTAATGTCGAAGTTTGCAGATGATACAAAGGTTGGCAGGGTTGTTAATGACAGTACTGGCAGTGTGCTACTGCAACAGGATCTAGATAATTTGGGCAGATGGGCTAAGAAGTGGCAACTGAAGTTTAACCTTGACAAATGCAAAGTACTGCATATGGGTAGAAGTAACCCCAGTGAAGCGTACCAACTGTGTGGTACTACACTTAAGGTGGTAGAAAATGAAAAAGACCTGGGAGTAATTGTGCAGGCAGATATGAAGTTTTCTGAGCAATGCAGACAGGCTGCCAGGGCAGGTCATGGGGTTTTGTCAATGATATATAGGAATTTTGCTAGCAGGGAAAAGGAGGTGATTATCCCTCTGTATAAGGCAATGGTCAGGCCATGCCTTGAGGAAGGATGCCTCATTTTAGGAAGGATGTAGATTTACTTGAGCATGTACAGAGAAGGGCAACAAGATTGGTGAGGGGAATGAAGGGATCCTCTTACCAAGAAAGGCTTAAGTTCTGCAAATTGCAGTGGATGGAGACTAGGCACCTGCACGGTGATCTGACTGAGGTTGATCTGATTGAGGTATATAAGGCCTTGAATGGGTTGAGCACGCTGAATTCTGATGGGATCCTTCCATTTGTTCAGATTACAAACCTAAGGGGGCATAAATTCAAATTAAGAAAAGACAGACGTAGAAGAGATGTGCGGAAATTTGCCTTTAGCCAGCGGGTGGTTAATGCTGGAAAAAACTTCCATCTGTCGTTGTGGAAGTTGATAGGTTGAATAAATTTAAGGAGGAACTGGACAGGCATTTGGAGGGAATGGTGTGATTTTTTTTTTTTTTTTTTTTTTTTGTCTGATGCTGCATAAGCTCATACACATGCTTTCTTGCATCACATGCCACTACTACTGCTAAGAGTAGTAAACTTGCTTCTTGTTCAACTGACAGACAAGAATTGATTTCTTGCCACAGCTATTGGCTACAAATTCTGCCCGTCTCTATTCCCACCTCAGCTAAAGATAAAGTGACCTGCTAGCATCCTACTTTTCTTCTAACTCGTGTATTGATGTTCTTGATCTTGGTAAACCACCTCCTACCATTCTCAGTGCACTCCATTCAATGTCTCCTGTGATCTTCCATCAAAAGGATGTCAGAATTCTGAACAGCCCTTGATGCCAAGAAAACACCAGGTCCTGATGGTCTTTCCCCACTTGTTCTCAAAACTAGTGCTCTTGGGCTTACTCCTGTTCAGTGTCACCTTTTTACACTTTCTTATTCCATTGGTGTTTTTCCTTTTGCTTAGAAATTTCCTCATATCCTACCATCTAATTATTGTCCCATTGCACTTACTTCTACTCTTTCTAAAGTAATGGAGAAATTTATTAATCATATAAACTCCCAAACTATCTAAAAACCTTCCATCTGATCAATGATTGCCAATGGATTCTGTCATTCTCGATCCACTAGTGATATATTGGCTTATGTTACTCATTTATGCACAAATTCAATGGAAACGTTTGGTGAAACTCAAGTAGTTGTTCCTGACATTTCAAAGGCTCTTGATCTTGTTTGGCATAAAGGTCTAAATAAGCTTCGATCTTATGGTTTGCCAACTGTTTTTTGTAATTGGGTATCCAGTTTTCTCACTGACCGCTCATTGCAGATGATCATATATGGCTCTGTCTTTTAACTTCTCCACTAATGCAGGTGTTCCCCAAAGTTCAGTTGTTTCTCCCACCCTTTTCCTCTTGTACAGTAATGACCTTACATTGACTGGAAATCCTATCCATAGTTGTGCTGATGATAGCAAATTGCATTCCACCTTCCAGTTTGAGAAACCTTGCCCTGCACAAACAACTTCCATTTACTGAATATATACTAACAATTCCTTAAATGTTGATCCCCAAGTAATAATTCTGTAGTGAAGCAAAGAAAATTTAGTTAATTTCAACCCCTCCTGTCTTATAACTCACAAAAAGAATCCTTCTGCTCCTATGCTTATCTTTGATGATACTCAAATTTCCAGACAAGATCACATCTATTAGGGGGTTATCTTGATTTCTAATCTCTCTTAGCATAAGCACATCACAAACATTGCTTTCTCTATATCTAAAAAACTTGTTTTCTCTTTTGCTCTCAGCATTAATTTGCTTCTAACCAGCTACTCACTCTGTATAAATCTCAACTTCACTACCATGGAATATAGTTCCACATAACCTCTCTCAGTCAAAAGACAGCAATTAGATAAGGACCCATCTTTTACAAATTCTCTTACCATTCTGTCTCACAGATGTTCTGTTTCTGCTGCATGTTTTTTATATAGATACTTCCATGAGAACCGTTCTTCTGAATTGGCTTCTATAATTAGCCCCTCTCTTCCAAACATGTGCCACAACCAATCAGCATCCTTTTACTGTCCAACTTAAATCTCACAGATTCAACTTTCCTTCTTCCTCATTTATTTCTTCAACTTCTGATTTCTGGAACACAAGTACTTCCTGAAAAATTAGTCTACAAAAATTCAAGTCTAAAATATCATAAAGTATCTACTTTCATCTTCTCAACCTTCAACTCATATACAGTACTAATGAGTAAAGTTAATGGAACTTTTCAACCATTTTCTTATTAATTTCTATCTCATGAACTGGAACTTCTGTCATTTTTTGTCATCTATGTGTATGAATTCTTTCAGAAAGAACTGTAAATTTATTATCTACACATGTATAAATCTCCATATTTAACACATCTGTTAGAATTTTCAGTATCTGAAATATGAAATTTGTATTTTGTCTTAGTCATTTTTATCTTTAATGATTTAAATATGTTTTATTATTAAGTTTACTTGTGGTATTTAAACACTGTTGTGCTGAAACATTAAAGGAAATCACTACTTGGCCAAACTAGACAATTTCCAATAATCATTTACAAATAATCTTTTCTTGATTACAGGAAATTTTGGGGAAAGGAAGTTGTTAAAGATTAATTTAAATGAACGATGTAGCAACTTTAGTGGTGCCAAAGAAGAAGTTCTAACACAGTGCTTTAATATGAGATTAGACAAAGGCCATATCAATTTTTAGGAAAACAAAAATTCATTCAATTCATTACAAAAGTAATTGGCCTAAAAATAAGGATGATATACACTCAGTGATCCCTCAATTATAACCACCTACCTAATACAGTGTTGGGCTACTCTTCACATGGATAACAGCTGCTATTTGCCTAGGCATTGACTCCACTAGATGCCTGAAGAAGTCTGTGGGGATCTGCAGCCACACTGCCTGCAATGCATTCTACAGTGTCAGAGCAGATGATGGTTACGTCTCCATATGCCTCACCTCCCACAGGTGTTCAACTGGATTAAGGTCAAGCAAATTTATAGGCCAGTCCAGATAGGTGATATCTTCGTCGTGTTCTTGAACCACTTGTGCACAGTGCGGGCCCAATGACATGACACATGAATGCCTTGTGAGATTCTGTTTCTGTCTGGGAAAAAAATGAAACATGGCAGGGGGCACATAATTTCCTAAGAGCTGCCAGTAGACCTCACCAGTGAAATCCAGCTAAACATATCCCATATTAGGTAACTATCGCCACCTGCCTGGATAGTGAGCACCATGCAGAATGGGTCCACAGACTCATGTTGCTTGCACCACACACAAAGGCATCCATTGGAATATTGCACCACGTATTTGGACTCATCCAACCAGCACACTTGTTTCCAGCCTTCCAGTATCAAGCCAACATGTTGATACCACAGCATTTGCTGTCAAGGCTGATCAGTGGTGAGGAGAGGGTGTCTCTTGGGTTGTCTGCTATGGAACCTCAAATGGTTGGATTCGCAATACATCTTCATTTGGGATATTGTTCTTGAATTCCACACATTGTATTGCAATGCCAACTGTCACACAATGACCTGCTGTTAAGCCTGTAAAACAGGCTTAACAGCAAGTTAAGCCTGTACTCTTTACCCACCACAAACATCCACCTTGCATAGGGAGGTGGTTTGAACCGCCTGACACCATTCTTCATACACCTTAACCACAGTGGGGCATGAGCAACCAAGTAGACATGCCATTTCTGATATAGAAGCACTCAATGCACAAGCACCCACAATCAGGCCCTTTTCCAACTCCATGGTATCTTTACTATGTCCCAAAAATTTTACTTTATCACTTTGACTTGCACAACCAGATGGAAATTACCATTGCTCTAGCGTACAAGGCTGTTTGGCTTTTTATACTGTGAACTATGTAGTACAGTAGTAGTAGTAGTAGTGGCATGTGATGCAAGAAAGCAAATGTATGAGCTTATGCAGCATCAGCCACAAAAAAAATAAAAAATAAAATATCACACCATTCCCTCCAAATGCCTGTCCAGTTCCTCCTTAAATTTATTCAACCTATCAACTTCCACAACGACAGATGGAAGTTTGTTCCAGCAATTAACCCCCCGGTGGCTAGAGGCAAATTTCCGCACATCTATTCTACGTCTGTCCTTTCTTAATTTGAATTTATGCCCCCCCCCCTAGGTTCGTAATCTGAACAAGTGGAAGGATCCCATCAGAATTCAGCGTGCTGAACCCATTCAAGGCCTTATACACCTCAATCAGATCACCGCGCAGGTGCCTAGTCTCCAGCCACTGCAATTTGCAGAACTTAAGCCTCTCTTGATAAGAGGATCCCTTCATTCCCCTCACCAATCTTGTTGCCCTTCTCTGTACACGCTCAAGTAAATCTACATCCTTCCTAAAATGAGGCCTCCAGACCTGTACGCAGTACTCAAGGCGTGGCCTGACCATTGCCTTATACAGAGGGATAATCACCTCCCTTTCCCTGCTAGCAAAATTCCTATATATCATTGACAAAACCCCATGACCTACCCTGGCAGACTGTCTGCATTGCTCAGAAAACTTCATATCTGCCTGCACAATTACTCCCAGGTCTTTTTCATTTTCTACCACCTTAAGTTTAGTACCACACAGTTGGTACGTTTCTCTGGGGTTACTTCTACCCATATGCAGTACTTTGCATTTTTCAAGGTTAAACTTCAGTTGCCACTTCTTAGCCCATCTGCCCAAATTATCTAGATCCTGTTGCAGTAGCACACTGCCAGTACTGTCATTAACAACCCTGCCAACATTTGTATCACCTGCAAACTTCGACATTAAGCCTGATATACCTTCATCAATATCATTGATAAATATACAAAACAACAGTGGACCTAACACCGAACCCTGTGGGACTCCACTAATAACATTAGTCCAAGAAGAGCAGCACCCATTGATTACCAACCTCTGTCTTCTCGCACTTAACCATCCTTTTATCCATTGTAGCAACTTACCCTTAATACCATTCTGCTCCAATTTGTACGATAGTCTTCCATGCGCAACAGTGTCAAAAGCTTTCCTGAAATCCAAATATATGATATCAAAATTATTTTTTGCATCCAGTTCCTCTGTAACCACATCATAATATTCTATCAAATTTGTCAGACAAGACTTTCCCTTAACAAACCCATGCTGTGTCTGAATTATTGCTGCAGTCTTGTCTAGATGATCCTGCAATGCATCTTTAACCAGCAACTCCATTATTTTACCCGGAAAAGAAGTTAAACTAACTGGCCTGTAATTACTCGTGTCACCCTTCGATCCCCCTTTGTGAATTGGGGATACATTTGCACATCTCCAGTCCGTGGGAACCTCCCCTGAGTCCAAGGATGCTCTCATAATTATGGCCAAGGGTTTGCTTAGTTGCTTTGCCGCCTCCTTTAATATAACTGGATAGATCCCATCCACCCCAGGTGCTTTTCTTACGTTTAACTTCAATAATTTCTCTTCCACTTTGCTCTCAGTTATTACAAAATCATTAAGTATCTTGCTACAATTTGATAACCTTCTGCCATTTTCAAACCTTAATAATTCCTCACATGTGAATGTAGATGCAAAATACTCATTCAGTTTGTTAGCTACCTGAGCAGGACCATCAACAGTCGAACCATCGATGTCAAGTGGACCAATCAGATTCATCTCCTTCCTTTTAGAGTTTATATAAGTAAAGAAATCCTTGCTGTTTTTCTTAGCATCTTTTGCCAAGGATTTCTCGTAATCTGCCTTCGCCTGCCGAACCTCCTTTGTGACCTGATTACAGATTAACTTATATCTGCCATAGGCTTCTGAGTCGCTTGATAATTTATATGCATCCCATGCATTTTTCTTCTCTGTTATGAGTCTCATTAGTTCATTTGACAACCATTTAGGCCTAAACCTTGAACAATATTTCTTAATAGGTATGAAACTTTTAGTAGCTTCCACGATTAATTCCTTGAATGCTTCCCACTTAGAATTTACTGTCGGTAACATCGTCAGTTGATCCCACTGTACAGAATTTAAAAACTGTTGGAGACCACTGTACTCGCCTTTACGGAACCAAAAACCCTTTTCTTTACCCCTGATAGTAATTAAATCTTTAAGTAAATCCCACATCAGTACACTGTGATCACTGCCACCTAGTGGTTCTTTTATCTGCAAATTCCTAATACATGAATGATCACTGCTTATAACTAGATCAAGAGTATTACTTTCTCTGGTTGCCTCTCGAACATGCTGCTGCAGAAAACAATCATCCAATAAATCCACAAAAGTCTGACTAGTGTGTGAGTGCCCAATCCACAAGTTCCAGTCAATATCTCGGAAGTTAAAATCCCCCATTATAAGATATTCCGATTTACTAGCCCACTCTATTTCTCTGTACAATTGTTCATTGTACTCATTCAAGTCATTAGGCCTATAACAAACTCCTACTCTTATTTTTGCTTTCGCAGTGCTTATGTCACACCAAACTGACTCAACAGTGCACTGTTCATCTATATCAACTGGATGCACTTCTTTTGATTTTATGTTTTTCTTTATTAACAGCATAACACCTCCTCCCTTCCTATCCTGTCTATCCTTTCTGTACACATTGTACTCCCCAAATTCCAGTTCGGCATTCCTTATATCTGTGTACATTATGGATGGAGTGGTCACAATTCAGTGATCACTGAGTGCAGATTTTCCAAGACCCAGAACAGCAGGAGGTCGGGAGGAGTGGTCCCAAGACATGACTGATTTAAAATTACTAAACATAAGTTACCTTATTTTAGTCTCTAATATTGAAAAGGACAACACTTCACTTTAGCCAATGGCTCCCATTTTATTTTTTTGCCAGTTCTGCCTGTTATTTTGAATGTATTGATCCTAAATGGAACACAGCTATTCATGTGATATCTATTTGATACTGTTCTTATTATAAAATTTATATTTTTTTCCTTTTTACAAGGAAAGAGAATTTCCTCTGCTGAAAATTTCTTGTGCTTGTGGATTTTTTTTTTCACTCATTTTTCTATTATACCACACTTCTGTCAATTATCCGATTTTTTTTTTCATTTTTAAAGGTCAATTTAGAGTGCTGCCTTATTCATCCATATAATACAATTGCTAGATGAACCATGTACACTTCATCTAATTACAAAACAATTTTTTATGCTAATGCAATGCATGAACAGTATTAGTCCCTACATGGGACTAATACTGGCCACAAAAACAAACATACAGGCCACAAAAACAATTGGATGGCTAAGGCTCTACTCACTGTTATTCAATCACTAGCCATCACTACTTCCTAATTAAAGCATGTATTCTTGCCCCCAGCTCACAGAATGGGATATACACTATATGACCAAAAGTATTTGGATGTGCAGCTATTTGCAAACTGGACTGTTAATTAAAAAAATCTAACACCCGGTAGAGATACCGTCAGACTAAACAACCTCAACTTTGCTGGGCATGCTTTCTACTAACTGATAGGTGCCAGCTAGAATTCACATTACTCCTGCAATGGTGCTATCAGAGCCTGTCTGGAAGAAGGCTGTTTCACCTGCAACCTTATTTGGCCCTCCACTTTGTCCTGAATATATTCAATGTTGTTGAGCTCTGGGCTCTGAGCAGCCTGACTTTTTTGATGCCACTGTTCACAAACCAGTTCCATATAATCCTGGCTGGAGCACTGTCATGCTAACAGGGCCCTTTCCATAGTACTGCTACAGTGTTGGTAGTGAATAATGTCGAAATGTCAAAATGAATCAGGGGTTTCATGGTTTCAGGCACTACCACTAACAGATTAAGTTTGAACCAGCTAAAAAAGCCCCATAACATCAAACTGTCTCTGTCAAACATCATGGCCGAGATAATACACAACAGGAAACACCTTACAGGCAATCTCTATATCCCACCACATCCTTCAGAGCAATACCTGTTGAGACTTTTCATTCCATAACCACCACTCTATAGTCCTGAGGAACACTGCTAAGGAGGCTGTTTTGCATTGGTGAACATGATATTTGATTTATGCACAGGTGTCTTCTACCATTAAATCCAAGGCTATGCAACTCCTTATGGATGGCTGACATACTGACAGATATTCCTGTTGCCTCTTGGACCTGCTCCATAATGTTTTCTGCAGAAAAGCCATTCAGACTTTTATTTATTTTTTTTTACTGAAACATTACCTATAACCTTCCATCTTTGAGTAACATCGGGTACAGTGGAGTTGGGGAGTTTCAGGAATCACAGTTGTGCACACAGAAAAGTTACTGATGTGGCATTTGACATTCAACTACCATCCCCCATACTGAAAGTCTGAAGTTCTGACTTGCAATGTATACTGACCTCTAACATACTGTTGCTGAATGGGAAGACGTTTTTTTTTTTTTCTTTGGTAGTTGTTGGCGCATAGGCTTCTGTGGCTATAATGCACCTCCCAAGGTTTTTGCAGTACTTTGATCCAAGCCCGAGGGGGGAATCGAACCCGCGACCTTTGGGTTGCCAGGCAAGCACTTTTTACCCACCCGGTCGGCTGGGCAGACGTAAAATTTCCACTGGTATCTGAGTTTCTTTTGGTCATATAGTGTTCATATCATCACTGCTTGAAAACTGCTTCCCTGAGGGAGAAAAATAAAATGCTGAACACGAGAATATGTTTAGATATAAGGATAAACATGCAATTGTTACCTGATAAGTTCTGGAGCATGAACAACAGCATCTACAACAGAGTCTCTAATCATCGCTCTATCCTGCTCATGGATGCTAAATGGAATTGGTTTTCCTAATTCAGCTTCTTTTTCTTGCCAATATTGTGATACCATGTTTTTCAGATATATTACTCCTGCTTGCCTCACTGGCATATCCAAACTGTTCATCATGACTACCTGCAGAAGTGAAGGAGCAAAGCCAATAATCTTGTGCACCTAAGAATGGGAGGAAAAGACAATAAAATTAAGTTTTGTTTTTCCTTATGAGTTACTTTTATGATATACTAACTTCATTCTTTCATATAACCAGAATCTTCACCTCTGAATATTTAAATATAAGAAGCCATTTTGTCTTTATCATATTTTGCATTTTAAAGCTCTCTCACAAGGAAGCTTTACTTAATTCAAGTAAAATCAGGTACAGCTGAAGATTGTAAGTTATAACTTTGTAAATGCACTGAGCAATGTCATAGCTTCCTCTCTTCTCAATGCCAGTCAAATATAACTTCCAATTTCTATGTAATATACATTTCGAGTGGCAGCAGACAACTGTGAAATAAAGAACACATAGCATAGACATACTTAGGTATGTCTTTTTATGCCAAATGTGGGATAATTGTGTGTCGTGACAATACAACAGTTTTACCACTTGTCATTTGGAGAAGTCTGGGTTCAAGCTCTGTTACAGATTGGAGGAATTTTTAAAAGCATCTTCAAAATTGGGGCTGAGCTGACCAATCTCAGAAAAATAAAGTAGTTTTAATCTGTAATTTATTCCAGGATTTTTCTAGCTCACAAAACATGCAAACTGGTCTATAATCACACACTGTAACAGAGGCATGGAACACAATGGAAAACAACCACACTGAAACCTATCAGAGTTCCTTAGAAAAATCTGAGTGTTTAAACTCAGATTATGAACCTCACCCATGTGAAGATGCATCAAGGAGGAGAAAGATGATAATTATAGGTGTTCAATATGATTATCTATCATATTCTAAGAAGTTCATCTCACATACCCTAATACAAGTCCTGGTTGACATTTTCAACAGCAATGCTACATTTTGAAAAATCGGTCACTAATATTGGTAAAGATAGTCCAATGCAAGATATCTGTTATATTAATGGACATAATTTCAAATCGTAATCAATTATGGCAGTTGCATAATCAATTATATGCAAATTAGGTCATGAAATTCACAAGAGAATGGGGGAAGACAGTGCATGGATTCGATTCAATGTTATCAATACTAAAAGTAAAATGCTGTTACCACTTGAATAATAGCTCCTTTCTGTTTGAAACTATATATGCGTGCGCACGCGCACACAGGGTGCCCTTGAAATTGATATTGATATTTATTAAGGGAATGGTTCATAAAATACAATAAGTCTAAACTCAGTTTGAAAGAGGAGCAACAAGTTTTGAGTTAGTGTTAAACAGATTAGTGACATCATTTACCTTCTAATATTTTGCAAACATCACAAAGTGGGACATGCAAATCTGATTGTTACACAAAATGCCACAGAGGTTAACAACCAAGATGACTTGTTGAATTGCATCCACAAAGCTACTATTAAAAATAACACAGTGCCAATCGCATGTGTGTATAGGATTCCTTCTCATGCAGTGTTAAGCATATTCAGCCACCCCTCCCATTCACTTACAAATATTCAAGTATACTTGGATGACACCACGTTAAGTAGAAAACACAGATACCAACTGCATTGCAAAGGGAAAAAAAGACTCATATACTGCCCTGTTACAAACTGCTCAGAATATTATTGTAGAAATGTTAAGTTCATGCTAAATAATAACATGGTGATTAGGTAACCCAAGTCCTGGCAGTATACTTGTTCACCGATGTACATGGACCTACTGCCTTTAAAATGTATAGTCTATGGAAATTGTAAGTTAATTCTAATTTATTCTGTATATGGATTATAATGCCTGATATAATAGATATTTTAATAATTCAAATAAAATCTTTATCACAGATTACAATTTATTTTATAATATAGTTTATACCATTGTACTGGTTTATAAAAGCTCTTCTCCCTGTCTTTTAAATAAATAAATAAATGTGCATTAATAACCATTACTAATAATTTAATATTAACATGCATTGCAACATATAATGCTTTGCATTTTGTGTTGCAACCTTTAATGTTTGCAAAGTAGAAAAGCTGATGTCATTCAGTATATTAGTATTAGCCATTGGTGAAAGGAAGCCTCCAGGTTTTTGCTGGACCAGCCAAAAATAAACTCAAAAATAAACTACTTGGTGATTTCTTCCTCACATAGACACTTATCCAGCTGATCTTTGAATTTCTCTAAGCTATCAACCTCAACCACATGGAAACAAAGCTTCCTACAATTGACTCAACCTCTACTCCCATAAACTGAATTTATGACTCCCTAAGTTTTGGGGTCATTTATAATGGCAAAAATTTTCTTGATTATTACTTTCTCCTTTAATGCCATATACACCGATTAGCCAAAACATTATGACCAGCGAGTCATTATGCTGTTCACCAGCAACTGCAGGTGAACAACGGCGCATGTGCGGGTCAGGACACAGTATAAAAAACACATGATACTGAGCTCTGTTAATTAGTGTTACTCTTATTCTTCAGATGGAAAAGGATGCAAAAGACTTAAGCGAGTTTGACAAACGCCAAATTGTAATGGCCAGACAACTGGATCAGAGCATATCTGAAACGGCACAGCTGGTGGGATGTTCATGGTCAGCCATGGTTAGTACCTACCGAAAGTGGTCTGAGAGGGGGGAACACATGAACCGCTGGTGAGGTGTTGGACTACCACGGCTCATCTATGCTTGAGGTGAGTAAACCCTCTCCCGGATGGTTGGTGCAAGAGAAGGGAGACTGTGGTACAACTAGCCGGTAATTGGAATGCTGGTGATGGGAGTAAGGTGTCACACAACACACAGTACATTGAACCCTGCTGAAAATAGGGCTGCATAGCCGCTCCAAGTGCCCATGCTAACCACGGTTCACCGGCAACAGTACCTACAATGGGCACGCGAGCATCAAAACTGGATCGTGAGTGATTGGAAGAAGGTCGTCCGGTCCGATTAATCATGTTTCCTGTTGAACTATGTGGACGGCCGGGTATATGTGCATCATTTATCTGGGGAAGTAATGGCACCTGGATGCACCGTGGGACGAAAACAAGCCAGTGGCGGTGGTGTCATGCTTTGGGCGATGTCCTGTTGGGATACCCTAGGTCCAGTCATCCATGTGCTGGACACTCTGGTGTTTACCACCTACCTAAATATCATTGCTGACCAGGTACACCCTTTCATGGCAACGGTCTTCTCCTCTGGCGGTGCAGTCTTTCAGAAGGATAATGCACCATGCCACACCACCCAGATTGTTCGAGACTAGTTCACGGAACATGATGAAGATTTCCAGGTATTGTCCTGGCCTCCAAATTCCCCAGACATCAATCCCATTGAGCATCTGTGGTTTGTGTTGGAACAGCAACTCCAATCTGCAGTATCTCAACCACGGACCTTACAGGAGTTAAAGGATCTGCTGGTTATGTGTTGGTACTAGATACTACAAGACACATTTAGAAATCTTGTAGCATCCATGCCTCGATGGGTATGAGCTGTTTTGGCTGCACATGGAGGACCAACATCATATTAGGTAGGTAGTCATAATGTTTTGGCCCATCGGTGTAGGTCTCAATTAAGTTCCCCCTAAGCTGCTTAGTTAGCAAGCTCTGTAGCTTACATATTCAAAATCTTTCCTCATATGGATGTACTTCAGGCATATTGGCAGTCTTTGGACCCTTTCAAGAAACCCAATGTCTGTTTTAGATGTGGTCTTGATACTTGGACACAGTATTTCAAATGCAGTTTTACAATTACCTTGTACAGTGAGATTATGATCTTCCTATCTATTAAATCAAATGTTCGATAAATCACTGATGGGTCACCATGGTCCATTCTTGCTAGCTGTCTGCATTGAATGGAGAACCTTCATGTCCGTGGTGTGCAGCCCGTGGCTACGCAGGCAATCCAAAGTTCATACATCTCTCAGTTAAAAACTCATCATCATCATCAGCCATTTTCAATCCACTGCAGGATGAAGGCCTCTCCAGCAACTTTCCAAAGTTAAAAACTTTGGAAAGTTAAAAACTAGCATGTCATAAATATAGTTACACATTTACTTTTGAAAATATCCATTCTTAGTAATACAGTAGATTCCGGTTATTTGGGCCATCGGTTAATCAGGGCAGCCGTTTATTTCAGGCAAATCTTAAAAAACAGAACCCAATCGAGAAAATAGCCAGGGTTTACTTCGCTTAATTGGGACAAAATGCTGTTTAACCGGGACAGGAGAATGCAGCACTGAAGATTACCCTACGATTGTCTCCGACCTCTGGAGGTCACAACATAAAACAATAAAAACAATTAGCAGTCACCTGTTTATTGGGCTTTTCTGTTAGTGGAATCTATCATAAACGGATAGTAAACTCGATCTTATTGAATTTGCGATAATACCGACAGCTGGAATTCTGTGGATTATTATGGTGAAATATGTTTACACTTCCATGGAATCTTCAATCATACAAAAAAATTAATCTTCTCTTCATTCCTTTTTAAAGCTTTGTAACTTGTTACTCCGTTCTCACTTGTTACTTGCAATTTGTGTGTGCCGTGTTCTTTGTTACTGATTGCTTATCTTTTCACTGTTTTAAATTTTAACTCCCACCCGCAAATGTCAGTGAACAGAAATGTCAACTAGTTTAGTTAGTATGTACGTATTAATTATTCCGATTATCACGTATATTCTTCCGAATTTCACATATCATTTAATTTTTTAATTGGTAAGGTAATAAAGGGTAAATTTGTGCTTAATATATCTTTACTTTTATAGCCTGTGGATAATATTCCTCCTATTTTCGCTAATTAGAATCGCTGTTTAATAGAATTAAAATTCAATTCACAAACGTGATCACAATGACCGGCGCTTATTACACATTGTATAGCGAACGGTACTTTACAATGGTGACTCCGTCGTAACGTGATTTGATTGTACAGTGAACCAATTGTAAAGGGGGGGATACATTGTATTTTTTAACTATTTACGTGAAACTTCGGATAATTGGGGCAGCCGCTTAATCAGGTCAAAATGCACTAGTCCCGACGTGTCCCAAATAACCGGAATCGACTGTATTTGATTTTTCTCTACTGCTTTCTTATGTATCTCATCTTCAGTATTTATTAATATTATTATAATCATAATAAGAATGTTATTAGTGCTACATAATTGTTGAATTTTTATATTTAATTATTAAATGTTAAAAAAAAATGTTGTGGTCTGAAACCTTCACCATTTTGATCCATTTTGGTCTCTAGTTAAAAAAAAAAAAGGTCATATGCCCCTGCATCAGCCCAATTTGAAGAGTAACCACTAATCACAACCCTCTACCTTCTACCCTGCAGCCATTCTGCAATCCATTTAAGGATCTCCCCCTGTGATCCCAACATGCTCCAGTTTATACAATAACCTCTCATGTGGGACTGAGTTAAAATGCTTTGCTAAAACCCAAATAAACAATATCAAAAGTATTTTCTACATCCAGCTCATGACTGACTCTGTCAAAATTGCTAACTGGGTTGGTTAAACGTGATTTTCCATTTAAAACACGCTGTGGTTCTTTTAAAATTCTATTTCTAACTAGATAACTGTATTACACTTTTGTTCACTGCCTCCATGATTTTCCCTACCAATATAGTCACTGACCAATCAGTAGTAAGCCACTTCCCCATAGAACTGCCTTTATGTATTAGCAATATACTGGCACTTCTCTAATCCAAAGGAATCTCTCACAAATCCAATAATGCCCTCATAATTAATCTTAATGGTTCAATAGGTTCAATGCAATCTGTTGCAGCCTCTCTCAAAATTACTGGGTACGTGATACCACTCCAGAGGCCTAACTTACCTTTAAGCTCAAAAGATTTTTTAATATACAGTCTTCTATAATTTAAATATTGCTAATTTCATGCTTCTCAGCTTCATCTGCATAGTTTCTCCTCACTACAAAGGATTTTTTTTTTCATCTGTAAATGTTAATACAACATACATGTCCAATCATCCGCTAACATCAGCTGGGGTTATCTAAGACTAGGCCAGGATTAAGCAAGGATCCAATCTGATTCATTCTTTTCTTCTTTGTTTTCATATATGTGAAAAACTTTCCCTCTTTACTGCTTTCTTTTGATTCATTGAGTGATCAAACTTTGTTCTCATCGCTATAACTTTCCCATGCCATCTTTTTCTACTTCGTTACACTGGCTAGTTCATTATTTATCTATCACAGCATGCTCTTTGTGCTATATTTTCTTAATGGTATTCTATTCATGGCTTCTGTGACTATCACCCTTTAAAGGTATTCTATAATTCTAATGTAGTTGCTATTTCCCTGTAAGCCATGTAGCTCCCTAAGGATAAAAACCATTTAGCTCCTTAACCTTTAATAGTTTCCTTCACTGAAATTAAAACTCATTCCTTTGCCTTTTGAAACTGCAATGTCTCTCCTCATCACCCAACTGAGAACTTCATGACCACAACTGCTAATGATTATTGTGCTATCAGCAGTATGATATAATTTGGTTCACAGGTGATACATTCCCTCTTGCTTATCCATTACATCTGCATATAGAGGCTCTAATCTAATCTTCAGTCTTCTGGTCTGTAGATTACTCTGACCATACAGATTCTATACTAGCAAGAATAATTTTGGAATCTGCGGAAGCTTTTATTGCATTCAGGTTGCTTTTGATAAGAAGCACAACCCCATCACCCCCTTCTATTTTCCCTATCCTTTCTAAATACATTACACATATCATAGCAGAAATGTTGTGTCACCCAGAAATTGATTGTACTAGCTATTATAGGATCTGAATTGATAAAAAATAGTGCCAAAATTTAAATTTATATATATAAATTTTGGTACTCTTTTTCTATCCTGTAAAATATGAACTGCAAAGTCAAGCAAAGTATGAAATCAAACAGGAAAAAAAAAAAAAAAAAAACTAGTAAATGAGAGAAGAGAATGAGAAAAAAAAAGGGTGGAGGGAGTAGTAAATAAATAATAACAATGTTGTAGACATAATATCTCTGAATGATTTTTATTAATATCAAGAAGTTGATAGCCTAAACAAATTTAAAGCTCAACTGGACAGGTATTTCGAACGAACGGAGGGGTGAAATGGGAGTGGTGTGTGTTTTTTTTTTTTTTTTTTGGCTGATGCTGAATAACCTTGCTTTCTTGCATCATATGCCTCTACTAATGCTAATAAGGACAAAATGCACCCAAATTAACTAAAAATTAATTTAAACTAGTACCCTGCATGATGGTACTGAAACTGAATTAAACTGAAATATTGCTATGATGCTATAAGTACCAACCACAACAGCATGGCTAATTGTAATGGTTACAGTATGTCCTGGATGCACTAGACCAAAAGATGTACCCACATTTTAGGGTGTCTAAAAAAATATCGGTGTACAGTGAAGCTTTTATTCATCATGCAGAATGCCAATAACTGTCAGATTTGTCATTGCTAGTATTATGGTCTGAACTTTTGCATTCTTCAAAGAAAGAGAGAATATAATCTTTGGTACTATCAAGAACATTGCTGATTCCATATTTATTAGTATTACACCTTAAAAAAAAAAAAAAACCCCTCTCCATATCACCTATTCAACCCTTCTAATAGTTTGTCTAGTCCTTCCTTGAATTTATTCAAGCTATCCACTTCCACAACACCAGACATAGCTTTGCTCCAACAATCAACTATCCACTGAAAGCAAAGCAAACAAAAAAAAAAAAAAAATTTATCCACTCATGCACGAATGCTTTAAAGGAAAATGTCCAATGGCTGCAGTTGACTAAGACCATCTGGAACTGTAAAGGCATCATTTAATTTTATCTCATCTTGTGGCTACCTTCAAAATGAGATACCAGGTATTGCACTACTTCGAATAAATAACGCTTCTCTAGTAGTGGAGACTATTGTTATTTATTCTCAGTGGGCACCACCACCCCAATGCATTTCGGAGCTTGTTGGCTCACTCATCAGTGGACGGGCAGGTACCCTGATAATGCAGACATGCCATCACAGTTGCAAAGTCATGGTAGCCACAATATGAGATAAAATCAAACAATGCCTTTACCCTACTCAGGTAGTTAAATTTATGGGTAAACTATGGTGTATTTACACTGATATTATATAGTTAATTTCAATCCATAACATATTATGCCTCGTGCATTTAATCTTCAAATACTGTATTATTCTGTACACCATTTGGCATCTCTCATATTGTGGAATTAACTTCGTAACCATGATGGCGTGTCTGCATTATCAGGGTATCTGCCTGCCCACTGATGAGTGAGCCAACAAGCTCCAAAACGCGTCTGGGTGGTGGTGGTGCTCTCTGAGAATAAATAACAGTAGTCTCCTCTACTAGAGAAGCATTATTTATTCGAAGTAGTGCAATACCTGGTATCTCGTTGTGAAGGTAGCCACAATATGAGATAAAAGCGAACGATGCCTTAACACTACTTATGTAGTTAAACTTATGGGTAAACTATGGCGTATTTACAACAATATTATATAGTTAATTTCAACCCATAACATGTTATGCCTTGTGCATTTAGTCTTCTAAATATTATTATTACCTACACCATTTGGCATCTCTCATGTTGTGGAATTAACTTCACAATAGTGATGGCATGTTTGCATTACCAGAGTACCTCTCCACCCACCGATGAGCGAGCCAACAAGCTCCAAAATTGTGCTTGGTTTGGGTTGTGGTGGTGTCCACTGAGAATTAATAACAGTGGTCTTCTCTATTAGATAAGCGTTATTTATTCGAAGTAATGCAATACCTGGTATCTCGTGAAAATAGCCACCATATGAGATAAAATCAAACAATGCCTTTACACTACTCAGGTAGTTAAATTTATAGGTAAACTATGGTGTATTTACACCGAAATTATATACATATGCCAATTTTGCATATCTAGCCAGTAATGTATGACATACTGATTTATTTTAAGATATATAAGCTAATTCTCTTAATTATAGCAATCAATTCTGGCCTCAGTTTTCTTGTGATAAACATAATCCGACTTCTACCTATGGTTCTTAGGTTTAAATTCCGATGCAACAATTTACAATTTGAAGAGAGCACACTTAGCGTTTTTGGTGAGGATTTTTGTAAGCTGTGCCAAGGTTTCCAAGTATTAACTGATCGTAACATGTTCTCAGGGTTGTAAATCTATTCTTCAAACATAAACAGCCCCTCGAGATTAGTAGGGTGCAGCCCTCCTACCACTTCACAAGATGTCGACTATCAAGCCAGTAAGTTCAGGTAGTGAGGTACATTTATTCAAACAAGATGAGTTGAATTATTTGGTTCAAGACTTAAATTTGCCAAAAGAACTAGCTGAACTGTTAAGTTCTATGTTACAGCAGGAACAAAGATTTCAGTGTTTCGAAAAAGACATGAAAACTTTTCGAAATATTTTGCTATGGAGGACAGTATGTGTTTTTACAAAGACATTATTGGACTTCTGAAAGAACTAGGTGTCATGCATAGTCAGATGAATAATGTTTATTCATAGATGCCTCAAAATTAAGCTTAAAAGCAGTTTTTCATCATTATAGCAACGAATTTCCTTCAGTTCCTGTCTTTCATTCGGTTGGACTCAAAGAAAATCATGAAAGCATGTCTAAGGTTCTAGATGCTATAAAATACCAGGATTATGGTTGGAACATATGCAGTGATCTTAAGGTTACTGGTTTGCAAGGGAGGTTTCACAAAATATTGTTGTTTTTTGTGTTTGTGGGACAGCCGTGCGACAGAAGAACATTATGTTGTGCAACACTGGGACGAGTTCATATCAGGACAATGTAATGTAAAATATATTCCTTTAGTGCAATCAAACAACGTTCTTCCACACCTGAACATCAAACTTGGATTGATGAAAAATTTTGTGAAGGGACTAGATAAAGAAGGTAATGGATTTGCATACTTTAGAAGTGTTTCCTAATTTAACATATTCCCAACTTAAGGAATTTTCATAGGACCCCAAATTAGGAAACTCCTGAAAGACGTGTTTGAAACCCAGTTAAAGGAGAAATTGGTGGCTTGGCAATCGTTTAAGCAGTAGTACATGGTTTTTTGGGTAATAGGAAAGAAGAAAACTATGAAATGTTGATGTCTAATTTACTGGAGTGCTACAAAAACATGGGCTGTCGAATGTCGTTGAAAATTCATTTTCTTCATTCCCATCTGGAATTTCCCCCTGAAAATCTGGGAGATGTGAGTGATGAACAAGGGGAGTAGTTTCATCAAGATATTTCCACAATGGAAAAGTGATATCGAGGTCACTGGGATCCTGTAATGATGGGGGATTACTGCTGGTTCCTTGTGAGGGAGAGTAAGCAGGAATACAAGAGAAAATCCCTTAATAGTACACATTTTTAAGGACAAGGACAATTGCTGATTATATATTATTGAAATATAACTATTTCGTAATGATTTTTTTTTTTTTTTTTTTTGTTAGTTATTAGCACATCGGTTTCTGTGGCCATAATGCACCTCCCAAAGTTTTTGCATTTTACTGTGATCCAAGCCTGAGGCGGGATTCGAACCCGCGACCTTTGGGCTGCCAGGCAAGCACTTTACCCACCTAGCTAGCCTGGTTGGCTGTAATGATTTATGATATTTTATTCTGAAGTTTAAATGAGTTATAGAGAATGTATAATATTTTTTTACACTTGTATTACAAACTTGAATTTTATATATATCTATATATATCCCTTTATTTTAACATTAAACGTTGGTACATCTTTTGATGTAGATGTAATAGACATTTTATGGTGATTTTCAGAATCAGCACGTTTATTTCCTCCAGAATCACATATTTTCATTGCAGAGGTATGACAAAAAAATTTTTTGGATAGTGTAATTATTTAATCTAAATGATTCTGAAGTAAATATTCCTTCCACAACACTTATTTTTTTATCTTATTCAACTCCTCCCCCCTTTCTGCTCATTCAATGCAAATGTCAGTTGTCGTGTGGTATGGAGTATATGTGAAGTCATGTTCTTTTCGCGCTCGTGTATATTTGTTATTCTAAGTGTTTTCTTTTTAACTCTACGTTAATTAGTTATGCTGTGCCTGATGCTGGATTGCTGTTCTTGAAGCCTGACTGCTTCCTTATACCAAATCTTGCTCCTAAAGTAAGTTATTTTTAATCTTAAATTCTGCATTGCTACCGCTGCTGACCAGTGTCCGGTTGCCATGCTGCTCTGCAACTGCTTTCTTTCACCACTCTGAACTTTGACCTTGACGAATGAATGCTTGGGGGAGTGACACACTTTCATCTTGGCATGTTAAACAGTACCACAGAAAAACCTTAAAAGGTTTAAATTTCTAAGAGGGAAAGAAGAGAAGACTAGTACAACAGGTTAGGAATTTGCTTCTGCTGCAGTAAATTCCCCCCTCCTCCTTTCTGGTTGTTGAAACCCGACATATTTTCTAACACTTGTCAGTTCAGCATAATATTAACCACAATTTTGAACTTGCAAAGAAAAATATGGCTATATAAATGTATTTTAGTAAATATCTTTTACAAGTTATTTACTGGCGATCCCACGGAGCAGTAGAGCAGTATTGAAAATTGTATAATAACTGCTGATTTATCTCTTTTAGATTATCTGATTTCATGGACACTGACAATGCCCGGGAATCGAAATAACTTGTTTTAAACTAAGCTTTTAAAAGTTGACCGTAGTATAATTGTTACAGTGTACATAGGTTGTCTAACTTATATATAATTATTGTACATCACAAGAAATTTTGTAACTAGGTCTGACGAAAATTGTTCATCTTCCATGCCAAAGGATTTGACTGTTGCTCCGGAACTGGCGGAGGCGGGACTGGTAGATTTCCAGGACCCTTCTACCAATTTTGTTGATATTTTAGGGCAACATTTTCCCCCACTTGCACTGGTCCAAGAAAGGGCAAACGAAACTGACAATGGTCAGAATGAGACAGTCCATTTAGATGACTGCTGTTCTTGATTATGTTTTTGCTCTGAAGAATAGTTTATTTGACTTTCTTAAGAATGGGACTAAGGTTACCCCTTCCATGATTGCTGCGGTTGGCAAGGTATGGAATTCCATGGAACACATGTTACTTGAACTAACCATTGAGAATGGAAAGCTAAAAACTGAAATTGAATGTAAAACATTGCCTGTTCAAATTTCAGCAGCTAGCTATGCAGGTGTACCTGCTTCTGGTGTAGGCAAACAGGTTAATATGAGTACAATCCCCTCCAGGATACAAACCAGACATGCGGTATTAGTGCATGCTGATGACAAAAGGGAACTCAAAACAAGTGATGAGATAAAACAAATGGTGACAAAGGAGTTTTAATCAGAGTTGAAGAGAATTAAGATAAAATCAATAAGGTTAGAGATAGCGGTATTGTAATTGAGGCTGCCTCTAATAATGATCTTGAGAACTAAAAAAGTGTAGTAAGTTTAAGGATCACAATTTAAATGTAGATCTTCCTAAGAAATTTAACCCCACTCTTATAATATATGATGTTAATAAAGAGATCACTGATAATGATCTTCTTGAGGATTTATATGATAAGAACCTTGCTGATTACAGTATAACAGATGATGAATCCAAAAAATGTGTCAAAGTTAGATTTAAATTTAAGTCTAAAACTAAGAATAACTTTCACTGGGTCATTGAAACTCTGCCAACATTAGGAAAATTCTATTAAATACTGGTATATTGGATGGGCATCACATGGAGTTAAGGATTTATTATAGCATCTCGATGCTTTAAATGTCTTGGTTACGGGCATTCTGCACTTAATTGCCATCAACCTGAATATACCTGTGGAAGCTGTGGCAATCAAGGGCACCAGACTGAGCCTTGTCCTGACAAGGTTTCCCCTGCAACTTGTCCCAACTATAAAGAACGCAAGAAGAAAGCAGATCATTCCTACCGTGACAACGGCTGTTCTGAGTATATTCACGCATAAGAGGTGAACAGTCTTGTACTAATTACATTTAATCGCAATATAGATCATAACATTAGTGAACCAATTAAAGTATTGAACTGTCAAAACTCAATCGCGGTCTCTAATGACTTAACTAGAATAATCTCTCTCTCTCTCTCTTTTTTTTTTTTTTTTTTATGAAAACCCCAAACACGAGAGGTATTAGAACCTATAGTACTTAGTACCGTGCTTGGGTTGGAGGTTGTGAAGATGAAAGAAGATATTTGTTAACATTAGACAAAGATATTTGTCAACTTCCGTAGACTAATTTTCAGGAAATATGTATGAAGATAGGCTATTCCAGAAAATGGCAGATGAATAATAAACGAGGAAGATGAAAAGTTGGTTCTGTGAGTTTGAAGTTGGACAGTAAATGGATGTTGGCTGGTGGCAGCACGTATTCGGACAGTTTTGAAAGACAGAGCGGGAATTATAGAAGCCAATTCAGAACAGTGCCGATGGAAGTATCTGTAGAAAAGGCATGCAGCAGAAACAGTACATCTATGAGACAGAGAGTGGAGAGACTCTGTTAGACAGGAGTCATTAAATCATAACTGCCTTCTTCTGAATGGAATCTAGAAGCCTGAGAGAGGTTTTGGGGGAGGGGGGGATTTGGGGAACAGTGCCCATGGAAGTATCTGTAGAAAAGGCATGCAGCAGAAACAGTACATCTATGAGACAGAGAGTGGAGAGACTCTGTTAGAGAGGAGTCATTAATTAACCTAACTGCCCTCTTCTGAATGGAATCTAGAAGCCTGAGAGAGGTTTTGGGGGCACACCCCAGATGTGGGAACAATATTCCATGGAATATTGTTCCCACATCTTGAAAGGTTATTTCAATCTGAATAGACTCCCCAATGTAAAAATTAATAATCAATCTATTAAAACTGTAAGAACATATAAATAGATTTAGTTTTGTAGCTCACACAAAAAATGTGCTGAATAAAATAAAGGTCTTAACTGGTAGAATCATTAAAATAACTAAAAAATGTCTGGGGAATTAAACCCACCACAACTTTATAAACATTATTATTAGCCATACATATGGTGCAAGCAAGCCTGAGGCTTATGCTGCACCAGCCAAAAAAAAATTCCCGGGTTACCCTGATCACCAAGAAAAAGAAGAATGATGATATTCAGCTCAGGACCCTGGGTGTGCCAAGCCCATACCAGATGTGAACACCTGGGGTATAAGACAAGACTGAGTTTTAGAAGGATTGAAATCAACTAAGTTGTCTTTGCCCCACTGGAAAATTACCTGGATATCGGCATTTAAGGAATTGGCAGCAGATATTTGAGAAGTTGAAGCTGATTGAGCAGGGCAAGAGTTCTCAAAATGGAAAGTGGAATGCAATGTGCTATCATCAGCAAGACTAAGAATAAGATTTCCAATCAATGGAAGGTCATTAATATACAAGAGGAAAAGAGTGGGAGAAAGAACTGAACCTTGGAGGCCACCAGCATTAGTGGAGAAGTTAGAAGACAGAGAGCCATCTACCATCAACCTCAGTGAGCGATCAGAGAGAAAACTGGATAATCAATTACAAAAAACAGTTGGCAAACCATAAGATGGAAGTTTGTT
The DNA here is from genome assembly GCF_048544385.1 of Mastigoproctus giganteus. Classification (NCBI taxonomy): domain Eukaryota; kingdom Metazoa; phylum Arthropoda; class Arachnida; order Uropygi; family Thelyphonidae; genus Mastigoproctus; species Mastigoproctus giganteus. The sequence goes on along the minus strand of NC_143584.1, from coordinate 216,147,566 downwards.
TAGATCTTTGTGCCAAACACGATCGAAAGCCTTTGAGATGTCAAGAGCAACTGCTTGCGTTTCACCCAACTTTTCCATTGAATTTATCCATAAATGGCTAACATAAGCCAGAATATCACCAGTGGATCGACACTGACGGAATCCATACTGGCAATCGTTGATCAGACGGAGGTTTTCTAGGTAGTTTAAGAGTTGGTAGTTAATTGATTTCTCCATTACTTTAGAAAGAGTAGAAGTAATTGCAACGGGTTTATAACTGGATGGGAGGGTTTTGTCACCCTTTTTAGGAACTGGCTGGATATGAGCAAATTTCGAAGCAGAAGGAAAAACACCTTTGGAATAAGAAAGTGAAAAAAGGCGGCAAAGAACAGGAGTAACCTCAGGAGCACAGGTTTTGAGAACAAGTGGAGAAATACCATCAGGACCTGGAGCTTTCTTAGCATCAAGATTCGTCAAAATCCTTCTGACATCCTTTTGGTGGAAGAGCACAGGAGACATTGAATGGGGTGTGTTGGGAATGGTGGGAGGTGTTTTACAAAGATCATTAATACATGAGTTGTAAGAAATATGAGATGCTACTAGGTCAGCTTTATCCTTGGCTGAAGTGACAACAGAACCATCTGGTTTTGACAGAAGTGACAACACAACCATCTGGTTTTGACAGAAGTGACAACACAACCATCTGGTTTTGACAGAATGGGGAGCAGACCTGGGCAAAAGTTGCGGCCAATAGCTTCAGCAAGAGACTAGAATGCTCGGCTACCATTAGGGAAAGAAGCAAGTTTACTACTTTTAGCCTGTTCAAAATCTAGTTTGGACTGATTAATAACTGCTTTACAGCTGTTGTGAGCTTTGGTGTAGGCAGAAAATGAAACTAAAGAATTGGAAACAAGCCAATTACGATATGCAACGTTCTTCTCTTGAACAGCCTTAGCACATTTATTAGAAAACCAAGGTTTAGATAAAGGATGAGATTTTAAAGTGGAGTGTGGAATAAAGGATTCCATTCCTACAAGAATAATTTCGCTGACACAATCTGAGCAAACGTTGACATCAGAAGTTTTGAAACAGTAGTCCGACCAAGGAAATGAATAAAAGAAATCTCGCAGGTCATCCAATTTTGCATTCTTGTAATGCCAAACAATATGAGGTTGGAAAGAGCCATGAGATAAAGGCTCCATTGGAGAAGAGACAACCACCAAGTTGTGATCTGAAGTGCCTAAAGGACCTCTCACTTTGACCGTGTACTTAGAAGGGTTGTTTATGAGAAAAAGATCAAGCGTGTTGGCTGTATGGTTAGGATTGTCTGGTATTCTTGTAGGTAAATGAACAATCTGCGCAAGGTCATTAGTAATTGCAAAAGCCTCAGCATCTTGACCAGCTGGGTCGGTGATTAGAAGTTGTGAACATTAAAATCACCAAGGAAAATTACCTCACTGTTAGAAAAGTTGGACTGGAGAAAGTCAAGTTGCAAAGAGAGGAAGTCAAAGAGTTCCAAGTGATTAGTGGAGTTGGGAGAACAGTAGAGACAAAGGATGAATTTGACACAATGAGGTAGAGAGAGAGATTTTAAGCCAGAGAAGATTCCAAATTACCAAGTCTCTGACAGGGAATATCGGAACGGACATATGCACAAGTACCAACTTTGAGGCGAAAGGAATCATAAAGCAAATAATTTGGGCAACTGAGATGAGCAGTAGTTGAATCAACCGATAACTGAGATTCTGTGAGAAAAAGTACATGGGGTTTGGAAGACTGCAAGTGGAAATGGACATCGTTGAGATTAGAACTGAGACCACGTATATTTGTGAAATGAACTAGGAAGTGTTTGGGAAGTTTAGATCTGTTGTTTGTTTGTTAATTCGGTTTTTAGGAGCATTAGCAACTAAGGCCATATTCCTCCGCAGATATGCGGTGGTCATTCCCTGACCTTTCCGCATCCTCCGTATTTGGTGGTCACGGGCTCGAACCCCAGTCTAATCAAGAAGCGTGTGCTACGTACTGCTGCTCCTGCCCACCTGGCTACGGAGGCGCCAGGTTTAGATCTTTTCGCAGATAAGCTTACTCTATTAGTTTGACTATTCATGGTGTATTCGATAGTAAGAAAAAGTGGGGGGGAGGACATTACTTCATACAGCATGTATGAAGTAATGAAATTTTTGGATATGGCATACACATGGTAAGAATATACCCAGATCCTTGACATAACGCGGCCACAGCAATGCTCCCCTTTATCGTCTAGTTTCTGATTATTTCCATGGTCGTAGTCTTGTGGTGTATTCTGGTGTCTGTTCGGTTACTTTTGATATTATTCGGGGTTGCCCTCAGGGATTAGTCCTAGGACCGATCTGCTGGAATATGGTTCTTGATGGGTGGCTCAGGGTGCAGCACAACAAAATTTTGAAGGCGGCATATGCTGACGACTTGTTCATATTGGTTTTTGGAGAGTCTCGTAGGGAACTAGAAGAATGTGAAAACGAAATCATGGGAGACCTTGATGGTTGGTGTAGCATGCACAAACTACAGATTTCTATTGACAAAACTAAACAAATGCTTTTGAAAGTTTATTTGAATCTGAATAGACTCCCCAATGTAAAAATTAATAATCAATCTATTAAAATTGTAAGAACATATAAATAGATTTAGTTTTGTAGCTCACACAAAAAATGTGCTGAATAAAATAAAGGTCTTAACTGGTAGAATCATTAAAATAACTAAAAAAATGCCTGGACAATTAAACCCGCAACTTTATAAAGTTATACTACGAGTGTATTTTTATACCAATAATTTGTTATGCTGCAGGTGCATGGGGTTATCCGTTAATAATTGTTTAGTCTTGAAGTATTTGACTCAAGCACAATGTTTCTTTCTTCTCGCAATCACAAGAAACTGCAGAACAGCGTCGACAACGGCACTCCAAGTACTGAGTGGAAAACTTCCTATCCAATATGAAGTTATGTACCACTACTTACAATATTATTGTCAAAAAGTTCTGCCTGCAAGGGTGAGCAATTCAATTAATTTAGACCAGTGGTTCCCAACCTGTGCTCTGCGGAGCCCTTAGGGCTCCGCATTCACTTCCCAGGGGCTCCACAGCCGCTTCAGGAAAATAAATTAGCTAAAAATTGAATGAAATTAAAAGAATTAGAAACATATATTAGAAAACTAGAAATCACATTCTGAATAAAAATTTTCCAAGTTGAATTCTGCGCATTCTCTAGCAGACGACGTTCAGTCATTTTGCTGCCCTTAGCTTCAAAATTATTGTAGTACGAGACGGACAGACGATGAGGCAGAGTGGAGCACCGGCAAGTCGCACATAGATTCTCATAGATTTGACATCTCACAGCAAACTAAAAATCATGTTTCAGAATCAAAGTCTACCAGAGTTTTAGTTGCATTTGCAAGATGAATTCAAAATCTTGTCTGAGAAAGCAAAATTAGTATTGCTGCCTTTCTCAACTACATATCTCTGTGAAGCGGGATTTTCTGCCTATATGCGTACCAAAACAAAATACAGAAGTCCCTTAAATGTAGAACCAGACATTAGCCTACAATTATCATCAACTGAACCTGAAATAAGAAAATTGTGCAAAAAAATACAACCACAGGTGTCATTAAATATTTATACATTATTTTATGTTATGTCTTAATTTAGGCTTACTGTAAAATATAATTTTATTGCATGGACATTGTACAATTGTTTAAATATCTCTTTACTTTACACTCCCTCATTATCTATCCACCCCCGTAACATGACTCTTAAATACCATTAGCTTGAAAACATAGGGTAAGCCTAAGGGGCTCCTCCATAGAAATTGATTCTAAAAAGGGCTCCGCAGGTCAAAAAGGTTGGGAATCACTGATTTAAACATACCAACTAAGGATGATAATTGTAGAATTAGAAGAGAGTTTGTTATTACCTGGAAATTAACTTGGTCCAATGCAGAAGTTGGTAGAGTTACTTTTAGTTACTTTCCTAACATAACAGATTTTACCAAGCTACAGTCAGTTTGGTTTTGCCCAGGTCTGAATGTATCTTTTCTTCTAACAGGGCACGGCAGCTTGAACTCCAAACTGTTCACTCTGGGGTTGGCTGCCTTCCATTTATATAAGTGTGGTGCTCCTGGGACCATGGAGCATTTAATATTTGACTGTTATCTCTATACAGACTTAAGAAATTATTTACAGCTTCCTACAGAAGTGTACAACAAAGATGACCTACCATGTTTTGTCAATGATAAAGAAAATTTCCTAGCCTTTTCTAATTTTGCAGATAAATTGTTTGCACATAGGCAGAGACTAATTGGAATTAATCTGTAAAGAGTAATGCCAAGTAATCCAGAGTTTGTGTTCTAGGAAAAGAACTATTATACTTTGTGGCGCCTCCGTAGCCAGGTGGGAAGGAGCAGCAGTGCGTAGCACACGCTTCTTGATTAGACCGTGGTTCGAGCCCGTCACCACCAAATACGGAGGATGCGGAAAGGTCAGGGAATGACCACCGCATATCCCGGAGCAATATGGCCTTAGTTGCTAATGCTCCTAAAAACCAAATAACAACAACAACAATTATACTTTGTCCATTAAATATGTTTTCTATAAATAAGTTCTTAGTCTTCTTTTCTTAAGTAAATATGTTGGTTCCACGATGGTAATGATGTTTTGTTTTGTAGATTTGTTATAAATATAAAATTGGATTTAGCAGATTTAACAGAGGTTGTCTGTTGGTTGTGTTGGTGGTTCTTGAGCTGAGTGTGGTTCCTGTCAAGATGTGACTTGTAAAGACTATCAGGATATTGATAGCAGTTTTGTGTACAGAGGAAAAGTGGCTATGCATTGTGTAAATACGATATTAAATTGTAAAACACTGACAAAGTGCTATCTATGTTTGTACATAGATAGCACCTTGCTATTTGCCTTCTGAGTTTAATGCCGAAATCTGGTAGTGCAGGATCAGATAATCATAGTGCTATTAAGATGCAATTTAGTTGAGTCCTGTATAATGACTGGACAAGTGTGTCTGGTTGCTGTGGACTAACAGTAATACTTTTGAAATGGTGTTAATTAATGTAATGGAGTGGTGATCGTACTCACTTAACTAATAGTAAACATTGTATATAGGTACTTTTTTTTAATTTTATTTATTTTTTTTAAAATTAATTTATTTTTTATTATTATTATTATTTATTTTTTTTATTATTATTATTTATTATTATTAATTGTTATTTTTTATTTATTTATTATTAATTTTTATTATTTTTTATTTATTATTATTATTTTATTTATTATTATTATTAATTATTATTTTTTATTTATTATTAATTATTATTTTTTTTATTTATTATTATTATTATTTTATTTTTCTCTCTCTCTAAACTATTGTAAACTTTTCTCTTCTATTTCAGGGGAGGTCTATCTCTTCCCCTTATCTTCTATCTAACCTTGCCATCCCTTCCAATCCCCATACTTCTCATTCTTATCCCCACTTCCTTTCCCTAAACACCTTGGGGCTCCCATGCTTGCCTGATAGCCCCAGTAAGAGTCTCAACTACAAAGTGGACCCTAGCATGCCTTCTCATGGCCAAGGTTGGAAGTCAGGGGGCAGGGGACCAGGTGTCCCCTGGCTGCAAAGTTGCCAGGTGCCGGCACTCAACATAACAAGACATGCTTACACAACTACATACACTTGCCGGCCTTGGCCTTTTCAGATGCTACAGTGCCATATAGGGGAAACCCTGGAGACCGCAATTGAAACAAACACACCTTCACCTTTCTGCTCATTCTCTTCTTTCATAATACTAGATTCATAAATAATAATGAAATCCCCACCCTTTGAGCACAAAAGTTGTTTTGGGAGTATATAATGAAATTATTGGGGGGGGGAAGTATGACTGGCTTAAGCAGTAATCAATCTTCAGCATGTCATTTTTCAGTCATTTTCATGACACATCTAACAGAACCTTTTATAGAACTTTTTTGTAAAATGCCAAATAACAGTTTATCTCTGTAGAACAAATTTTTGATGAACAATCCCATACTATTTTAAACTTAATCAACTTGCTCTTGACATCTGAGAGGATCTACTCATGCTATTAATATTATTATTAGCTATATGGTGCAAGGAAGTCTGAGGCTTATGCTGCACCAGCCAAAAAAAATTTTCTGAATTACCCCAAGAGAGATGTTAACCTGAATGTCCAAAAAATTTCTTGCAAAGAGAAAGACAGATGTTTACCTTCTCTACTTTCAGATCTAGTTTCCCATAATTCTTTATCAAAATGATTTTATGGTGTTTTGGAAACTCATGAAAAATTGCAGAACATGCTGAAGAGAATCAAAGGATTAGTAAGTGACTTTTTTTTAAAGTAATTAACAAAATTAAGATTAAAAAATCAATTATATCATGTGAGAATTTTGTACAAATTATTTATTGAAATGTTACACCTCAAGCTGAACTTAATACAGATTAAGAACACCATCATCAGGCCTCCAAACTACTTAAGACAAATGCCAAAGAATATGAAAAAAAATTTATTTTAATATAATTAATACGAGTTTTAACCATACTGTAATATCTGGGTTATATAAAAATTTTAAAAATGTTTTAAAAAGTTATAAAAAAAATATTAAAAAATGGCTTAGTGAAAAATAAAATTTCATAACTTGAAAATGTAAGCGTTTTTTTTTTGGCATAGTACTTTAAATATGCGAATTTTTTTCTAAAGTAAATATCATAGATAGATAGCAAGTTTTTAAAACATCGATCTCAATATGTTCGGATAATACCAAAAAGTCAAAACGTTACTTTTAAAATGTGAGGGGCAGAAAACAGTGGAGCGGCACATTTCTTAATATTTTAATGAGGAGAAGAAATTTTCAGATAATTGTGAACATGCAGAATGATCACAATTAACTACATGTAAGAGCCCATTCCTATAAAGCACACTTCGTTTACAACGACAAAGCGTCATCCATTATTAGGTGAAATAAAACGCATTCTAGTGTGTATTGAAAATGGTGATGCAAAAAAAAAAAATAAATAAATAAATAAAAAGATAAAGCCCAGTGGGTTCGATACCGTACGCTGTCACAAAAAAAAAAAAAAAAAAAAATGCCCGGCTCATTACGACTGTAGCATTACGACTCTTCTGGCTTCATCCGTCTAGAGAATAAACAGAAATTTATAACTAAAATCTGGTACCTTCCGATTACGAACAGTCTTAACAAAGGTTTAAAAGTTTTTCTGCAAGTTCATACATTTTGGAATTTGCTGTCGGCTGCAATAAAGAAGCTGCAAATGCTGCCCTTTAACAACTATGTACATATACTGTATATAACTTGTCGGGGGTTCTGGCCCCCCTACTCCGTCGGTACGGTAATTACGCCACTGATCGGCGGCGGGCCCCTCGTACGTGACAGCCGGTAAATCTCGTTACGAATACTGCACATTGCGGTATGTTTCTTTAGTCAGTTTGCTGGATGGAAACGGAATAATATTAGAAAATATATTTGCGTCCCAATCCGCGACTACCCAATTCAATTACGAGCAAAAAGGCGCTTAGGCTCTACAAGTCAATAACGGAAACCTAACCCTAACCTTCCCAAACAGATAACAAGAGGTGTATGCTTTCACATTGGCCAGATTTTCCACACTTTGTTAAATCCTAAACCCACTCCCCAAATGCAAAAATGATATATTTTTATAGAACTAGAATGTGAATACTAAAACTAAATATTTACATTAACAAACAACTATCAACCAAATAAATAAGCTGCACTCACACACACACACACAACCATATTAATACAATAAGTGACAAAATCTACAAATATTATGCCATATGATTATATATAGAAAATATTTTTCCATAAAATAATATTTGATGAAAATATAAAATATTTTTCAATTCAAAATTAACTCAGATAAACTTACTTTTAAAAAAGACCTCCCCTTTTAAAATTCATATATAAATTTCAACTCTTGTTTGCTACATATTATATGCCTAATTAATCATACTGCTATTCTTTAAATCAAATGTGCCTCATTGCATGGCTACCCTACTATTACATACACACACAAAAAGAAACCTTGCCGGCCAACTTCATTTTTCTCTCTATACAGCAGAGACCTGCCAAAAGAGAAAGATGAGGTTGGCCACAGCAGATGTTTAAAGATGCCTCTGAGCATCTGCTAAGGCCAGCTTTTATACCAACTTTTGGTGAGTAATAAAGACTGGTATTTCCCCATGAGTCAAAGTGCTTAAAGCAAGCAAAATGAGATAGCATGAGGAGGGATAAAGCATTCTGGGAAGATAATTTCAAGAAAAGCTAACAACACTCTTCTAAGAACTGAACAACTCCATGAGGGGCACACTGAACTGTGCTTGTCAAAGTGACAAACTACTATACTGTAATTACATAAAAAAAAAAAAAAAAAAGAATCAACTCTCCCTTGCTAACCCAGATTACTGTGTTGTTCCACAGATATTTTCAAGTTTTCTTATGTTTAATTGTCATAATTGTTTCTTTTAAATCAGTCATCAAACTGATAAAAAGTTGATGAATACATGCATTAAACCACATATTAGGACATCCTTCCCCACTCATAGAAGATTAATATTACTTTTAACTTTTTTTGTAATGAGTTACAAATAATGCTTTCATTTCACAAAAAGGACAGTAAAACTAGAACTTGCTCTAATTGTTGCAAAACAGAAGCCAATTTTATAACTGGATTCAAATTGAAAACCTTTAGAGGTAAAATATAATCGTAAGTGTATTTCTGAAACTTCAATACCTAATTACATGATAAGCTTTTCAAATCAAACTGCTTATTCTTAATAAAATACAACAGAATGATATCAGTCTCTTTTATAATAATGCAAATAACCCCTCCCCATTATTATACAATTTACTTCAACTGTAACTCTTGCTTAGGCGTGGCAACTGAAATACGATGCATTTTAAATAGCTTCAAACAGTTGCATCAAAAAAATTAAAACTCACTGAATTTTAACTACTCATTAATGTGAAAAAAAAATTGTTTTAAAAGCTATAATCTTTGGTAATTGGTTATTCTTGTATTCCATTACACTGTTGAATAGTAGTAATGTTTAAGGATGAACTTTTAAAGAAACCAATTCCAAAATAATGAGGCATACACATAGGCTTGCAGTTATCATCAACTACACTGGGTCAGTAAATATAGATGCTGAACATGTATAATTTCATGGTAATGAGGTTCCCACAAATTCACTCTTTAGAGTGAAGTTTTTCATGGAATTTTTTAAAAAAATTATGAAAATGAAAACTTTGTAACTAAATATATTTAAATATTTTTTCCTTATTTTGACCCAATTTCATTATTTTATTTCTGAAATTATTTCCAAAAATCGAATAAGAATTTTAAAACATTCACAACTGTTAATTTGTGAATTTTTAAAAAAATCTTTCTATCACTATTTCTGAGTGAATGCAAATCTTTTTGACCTCCCCTTACAAGAGGGGTTCAAAAAAGATTTGTATTCACCCAGTAGTTGTAACAGAAAGAATTTTTTTTTTGTTTGATACCTTGAAAGCTCTATAGCAACCACACAAGTTATGGTTTACAAGTGGAATACTGATGAGTGAAGGGGGAAACACCCAAAACAATCCAAGGAGAAATGGTCACTGTTTATAGAGAAAACTGCCACCCAAGTTACAATGTTGTTGCACATCAGTATAAACAATTCAAAAGATTCTCAGTACATGATAAAGAGATGCCAGAATGCCCAGAAACTGCTGTAACAGAAGTTTTGCAAAATTAAGGCATTACTCCTGGAAGATCACTGTATTTGTGTCAAATTAGCTATCTGCTGAGCACTGCATTTGCATAGGGTCCGTGGAGAACATCATCCATCGACAGCTGCACATGAGTAGTGTCTGCTAGATGAGTTCCCAGACACTTCTGACCCCTCACCAGAAGAAGGAAAGGGCACATTGTACCAGGAAAAGCAAGGAGTTTTTTTCATAGCTAGTTACCATGGACGAAACTTGGATCCAATCACTATGATCCCGACACTAAACAAATGTAAAAATAATGGAAGAATGTAGAATCACCAGCCCCCAAAAAGGCAAAAGTGAAACCAAGTGCTGGCAAGGTGATGCTATCGGGTTTTTTTGAGATTCAGCATGGTGTCATACTAACAGATTACGTTCAAAAGGGTTGTACTGTGACGAGGAAGTGTTATTCCAACCTCCTCATAAAGCTACATGCTGCTGTAAAAGAAAAAAATATGGGAAAAACTGTCAAAAGGTGTGCACCTCCTCCACGATAATGCACCTGCGCATTTCTCGCATGCTGCAGTGAGGTATGCCCACAAATGTGGGTTTGAAATATTGGCACATCCTGCTTATTCCCCCATCTTGCATCCTTGGATTTCTTCCTCTTTCCTGCCACAAAGTCCTTTCTTTGTGGAAAGCACTTTACCACAGATGATGAGGTGATTTCTGCCCCGAGTCATGGTTGGAAGGACAGTCAGAGGACTTCTACAAAACTGGCCTGCAGAAGTGCATTGGGAGGTGGTAAAAAAGTGTCATTTTGTCTGGTGAATATGTTGAAAAAGTGTAATACATGGTGGTTGTTTCAACTTTCTATCACAACTACTTCTGAATGAATACAAATCTTTTTTTGAACCCTCTCCCTTGTATTTATAATTTAGTTCAATTTTTTAATCTGAATTCTGGAGAATTTCAGCTCTTTTAAACCAAGATCAGACAAGTCTAATTGCAATCTCCTGCTCTACCTCTAATTTAAAATTTTTTTGTGCTGCAATCTTTTAAAGCTGTCTACTAGTAACTGGAAACACAAATAAGAAATGACAGCATGTATTGTATGATTTCAAAAGTGGGGGGAATGATATTTAACAGATGCTTTATTCAAATCAACATTGATCAGTTGAAACTGTTTTTTGATAGCATTTGCCATTTTAAAAACACAGTGAGTAGCAAAGGGCACGATTATGCTCACTCATTCACTTCATCATTGATGAGCTGAGACCCACACGAGTCAACAGCCCCATCTCTGTCCTTTGCTGCCAACTGCAATTTTACTATATGTCTAGAATCCAAACTTCTTGATAGTAGCAACCCACCTAGTCCTTGGGCATTCTGGTTTTCTCTTCTGCCAACTACTGCATTTCATCTCAGAGGCCATTAGTTTCTTTTTCTCTTTCCATTTCATATCCAAGTTTCTGCTCCATATGCAACAAACTGGTATTATTACTAATGTCAGGGTACAGTTTGATCTTTAATTATTTATTACTTCTCCAGATATTATTCAATTTATTCATTGGTGAATATCCAATGGCTGTTCATGTAGCCTATATTATCTGTTACCATTGTTCTCAGGTAGTTTAATTTAAAAATCTGCTCATCAGCTGGCCCATTCAGTTTTATCTTTATCATTTCTCTTCTCTTCTCTTTCCTATTTTCACTACTTTAGTTCTGTTTATGTTTATTGTCATATTGTATTTGTCTGGTGACATTGTTCCTAGCTACCTCTATCTCCTCTCCCTCCTTTATCCCAGCCTTAACTGTCTTTTGCTACAGCCCACTCTTTTTCTCTCCCCCTTTTATCCTATTTCTGTCTATCTCCCCCTATTTTCTTGCCAATAAAATTTTTATTTATTTATTATTTTCTCTGGGCTCTCCCTGGATGCCTAGGCTACCCCAAGGTTCACTCCACTAGAGCTATTCTCTCCAATGGTCCTGGCCCACCTCCCTGGGGCAGTGACAGAAACTAGAAGTTGGTGGCTCTCCACAGATCCCCAGGCTAAGTGGCCAGAAGAACAACGCAACCCACACTAATACCTCACAAAACACATTAATACACACCCTGGCCATATACAGAGTATACTTCTAAACAATGTGGAGTTGGAGGAAACCCCTAGTGTTGCCAGATAAAAACACTATGTTGTCTGGTGACTTAATACACGTGCTGGTCAATTTAGTAATTAGAATTTCTAACTAGGTCTTTGTATCTGCAATTAATATAATATCATCCACATATTTTATGTGGTTTATGTTCAGTCCATTTATTCTGATGTGTTCTTTTGTATAGCTATTTTCACTACTTCATCTAGATCAGCAGTTCCCAACCAGTGGTTCGCAATAAAAATTCTATAATGGTGTCTGCTTAGATTTACATAGGTTCCCAAACTTTCTCAGTTCACAGCGCCCTTAGTATCCCAGTAATTTTTTCATGGCACCCCTAGGCCACAAGAAATACCTAACACAATGGTTTTCGACCTTTTAATATATACCTATATAATAATTTTATTCTTTATTAGCATTAGCATTAGTAGAGGCATTTGATGCAAGAAAGCAAGCTTATGCAGCATCAGCCAAAAAAAAAAAAAAAAAACCACTTCCACTTCACCCCTCTGTTCGTTCAAAATACCTGTCCAGCTGAGCCTTAAACTTATTTAGGCTATCAACTTCCACGACAAGGGATGGAAGTCTGTTCCACCAACCAACCACTCGCTGGCTAAAGGCAAATTTCCGCACGTCTATCCTACATCTGTCTTTCCTCAATTTGAATTTATGCCCTCTCAGGTGATTATTCTGAGCGAGAGGAAGAATCCCATCAGCATTGAGCATGCTGAAACCATTCAATGCTTTATACACCTCTATCAGATCACCTCGCTGGTGCCTAGTCTCCAGACACTGTAATTTGCAAAACTTAAGCCTTTCTTCGTAAGAGCACCCCTTTGTTCCATTTACTAATCTTGTTGCTCTTCTCTGTACTCGTTCCAGCAGCTCTACATCCTTCTTGAAATGAGGCCTCCAGACCTGTATACAGTACTCTAGGTGTGGCCTGACCATTGCCTTATACAAGGGAATAATCACCTCCTTATCCCTGCTAGAAAAATTCCTATATATCATTGACAATACACCATGAGCTACTCTTGCAGCCCATCTGCACTGCTCAGAGAACTTAATATCTGCCTGCACAACCACCAGGTCCCTTTCATTCTTTACCACTGTCAGTGTAGTACCACAGAGTTGATACATTGCTCTGGGGTTGCTGTTTCCCATGTGTAGTACTTTACATTTGTCAATGTTAAACTTCATTTGCCACCTCTCAGCCCATCTGCTCAACCTTTCCAGATCCTGTTGCAGCAGCATAGTGTCAGTAGTGTCTTTGACAACCCTGCCTACCTTTGTACCGTCTGCAAACTTCGACATTAAGCTTGATATACCATCATCAATATCATTTATGAATACAGAAAACAATAATGGACCCAACACTGAGCCCTGAGGGACTCCACTAATAACATTAGTCCACGATGAGCAGTGTCCATTGATTACCACTCTGTCTTCTCCCCCTCAGCCACCCCTTTATCCACAGCAGCAATTTGCCTCCAATGTCACACTGCTCCAATTTGTGCAGCAGTCTTCCATGTGCAACAGTATCAAAAGCCTTTCTAAGATCCAAGTATATAATATCAAAGTTATTCCCTGCATCCAGTTCCTTTGTGACTGCATCATAGTATCCAATCAAATTGGTCAGGCAAGACTTCCCCTTAACAAAACCATGCTGTGTCCGAGCTTTAACTGAAGTCTTGTCTAAATGATCCTGCAGCTTCTTTAACTAGTGCCTCCATTAATTTTCCTGGAACAGAAGTTAAACTCACAGGTCTATAATTGCTTGTGTCAGCCTTTGATCCTCCTTTGTGAATTGGGGTCACATTTACACATCTCCAGTCTGCGGGTACCTCCCCTGAGTCCAAGGAAGCTCTCATGATTATGGCTAAGGGTTTGCTTACTTCCTCTGCTGCCTCCTTTAATATAACTGGATAGATCCCATCCACCCCGGGTGCCTTTCTTGTGTTTATCTTCAACAGTTTCTCCTCCACTTTACTCTCAGTTATTACAAGATTCTCTAGCTTACTGCTAGAGTTGAATACACCCCTGGCTTTCCCCTCGCTAAATAACTCCTCATGTGTGAATGTCGATGCAAAATATTCATTCAGTTTGTTAGCTACCTGAGCAGGATCATCAACAGTTCACCCATCAATATCAAGTGGACCAATCTGATTCATCCCCTTACTTCTAGAGTTTACATAAGTAAAGAACTCTTTGCTGTTTTTCTTTGCATCCCTTGCCAAAGATTTCTTGTACTCTGCCTTCACCTGCCTAACCTCCTTTGTAACTTGGTTACAGATCAACTTGTATCTATCATAGGCTTCTGTGTCATGTGTTAATTTGTATGTATCCCATGCATGTTTCTTCTCTGCCATATGCCTCATCAATTATAGATTACCACAAATTAAAAAGATATGGTACAATGGATACCGTACACCTTTTTATAATAAAATAAAAGTATAAATTTAAAAAAATAAAAAAAATAATAACTTTAAGTAACTTAAACCAAAATTGCACGGTATCCCAAGAATGTTGTTGGGCACCCTAGCTGAAAACCACTGACATAGGTATATGGTATTACTGTAACATAAGTATTATAACATAGGTATTAACATAGGTATGACATAGGTATTACTGTAAAATACAAAATATAACTAATAATAAACAACAAAGTAAAATCAAATTAAATAAAAAGTAAAGAATTGCCAAAGAAGGAAACCACATCTCCCACAATTCCTTATAATTAGTTTACTATCTTACAGTATATCGTGTTAAATAAATGTTTTCCATACTAATTTTTTTTGATTCTCAAGGACCATTGTTATGTACAGGTACTTTTTTTCTTCTTTCTTTCTTTCTTTTTTTTTTTTTTTTTTTTAGAACCTATAGCACTTAGTACCGTGCATGGGTTGAAGGTTGAAAAAAGGTACTTGTTGACATTAGACTTGAACTTCTGTAGATTGTAATTTTCAGGAAATATGTATGAAGGAAGGTTGTTCCAGAAAACGGAAATTTTTTGAATGAATAAATGAAGAAGAAGAAAAGTTGGTTCTGTGAATTTGAACAGTAAAAGGATGTTGACTTGTTGCGGCACATGTTCAGATTGCTTTGAAAGATAGAGCGGGAATTATAGAAGCCAATTCAGAAGAACAGTGCCTGTGGAAATATCTATAGAAAGGTCTATGAGACAGAGAGCGGAGAGACTCTATTAGAGATGAGACTGTTGCGCAGTAGCACAGTGGTATTGGCACGATCCTCCCAAGCACTGGGTGGAAAAGGCTTGGGTTTGAATCCTGTCGATGACGCGAGGAATTTTAATGGGCTTTTGTTCACTCTGTTGCTGAGTTAGTCGGTTTCAGACAATAAATATATGGGGTGACCCTAATATCATAAAATTTTTTTTTTTTTTGTTGTTAGAGATGAGACATTAATTAACCTAACTGCCCTCTTTTGAATGGAATCCAACAACAGTTTGGAAGAAAAGTAACACCAAGAGAAAAACAAGTTTTTTAGATGCAGAGGAAACAATATATGTAATGTGCTTTATGCCAGTAGAGATTAGAAGTCAGGGTAATCCCCAAGATCTTGCCTAGAAATCAGAGCGTTGTCAAAGATAAACATAGGAGCAAAAAAATCCTTTTTGCGAGATATAAAAAGTTTTAGAAGGATTGAAATCAACTAAGTTGTCTTTGCTTGACTGGAGAATTACCTGGAGATCGGCATTTAAGGAATTGATAGCGGATATTCGAGAAGTTGAAGCTGATTGAGTATGGCAAGGTTTCTCAAAATGGAAAGTAGAATGCAATGTGCTATGCTATCATCAGCAAAACTATGGATAGGATTTCCGGTCAATGGAAGAAGGTCATTAATATACAAGAGGAAAAGAGTGAGAGAAAGAACTGAATCTTGGGGAACACCAGCATTAGTGGAGAAGTTAGAAGACAGCGCCGTCTACCATTAACCAGTGAGTGATCAGAGATAAAACTGGATACTCATTACAAAAAACAGCTGGCACACCATAGGATGGAAGCTTATTTAGAAGACTGTTATGCCAAACACGAATGAAAGCCTTGGAGATGTCAAGAGCAACTGCTTGCGTTTCACCCAACTTTTCCATTGAATTCGTCCATAAATGGGTAACATAAGCCAGAATATCACAAGTGGATCGACACTGACGGAATCCATACTGGCAATAGTTGATCAGACAGTATTTTCTAGATATTTTAAGAGTTGGCAGTTAATTGATTTCTCCACTACTTTAGAAAAAGTAGAAATAATTGCAATGGGATGATAATTAGATAGGAGGGAACCTCCCTTTTTAGAAACTGGCTGGAAATGAGGAAATTTCCAAGCAGAAGGAAAAACACCTTTGGAATAAGGAAGTGAAAAAAGCGGCAAAGAACAGAAGTAATTTCAGGAGCTGAGGTTTTAAGAACAAGTGGAGAAATACCATCAGGACCTGGAGCTTTCTTAGCATCAGATTCATCAAAATCCTTCTGACATCCTTTGGACGGAAGACCACTGAAGGCACTGAATGGAGTGTACTGAGAATGGTTTGAGGTGATTTACCAATCACCTCAATTACTGAGAATGGTTTGAGGTGATCGTCAATGCATGAGTTGGAAGAAAAATAGGATGCCAGCAGGTCAGCTTTATCTTTGGCTGATGTGGCAACAGAAACATCTGGTTTTGACAGAAGTGGGAACGGAGATGTAAAAAATTGCAGCCAATAGTTTTGGCAAGAGACCAGAATGGTCGGCTACCACTGGACAAGAAGCAAGTTTTCTACTCTTAGCCTGTTCGAAATGTAGTTTGGACTGATTAATAACTGCTTTACAAAGTATAAATGATACTTAATAATAAAAATTATTATTATTATGCAATGTTGTTTATAAAAACGTAGTTCTGGAAATATTTTGTAATAAAAATTCATAAATATTATAAGATTTCAGAGAATATAGGCTTAGTGGTTCGCTTTAAAAATGTTGTGTTGAAAGGGGTTCGCGATAAAAATTATTATGTTGAAAGGGGTTCGCAATCAAAAGGATGGGAACTGCTGATCTACAGGGTGTCTCAAAAATATTGGTACAAACGTTTAGGGGAGGTAGGTAACATCTAAAGGAATGTGAATCGCATAGGAAGCCATAACCGGAAAAGTCACGGGAAAGTAGTAGCAGCAGAGGCACAAGAAGCAGAAATGACATAAGACAGTAATTAGTGGCAAACATTTATTTGTTATAATATTAACAATGGAGTACGAGATGGATGCATTTCATGATGTTACAACAGATGCTCTAAGACTCCACCATGAGACGCGATGCTTGCATGACACCGACGCAGCATGGATTGGCGGACACGGTCAAACACACCTGGAGTTTCTTTGACAGTAGCAGCAGCGCAGACGAGTCTCGCCACGAGATCCATTTCCATCTCCACAGGCAATTCATACACGATAGATTTGAGGGCCCACAGAAAGAAATCAAGGCTCGATAAATCAGGCGAGCGCGAGGGCCAGGCAACGGGTCCTCCCCGGCCAATCCATCGATGCCCAAAACACCTGTTCAAATGGCCATGAACACACCTTCCATAATGGGCAGGTGCCCCATCATGTTGAAACCAAATGTTGCGTCTCACATTTGCTGGAACGTCGTCA
Source organism: Mastigoproctus giganteus (assembly GCF_048544385.1). Lineage (NCBI taxonomy): Eukaryota > Metazoa > Arthropoda > Arachnida > Uropygi > Thelyphonidae > Mastigoproctus > Mastigoproctus giganteus. Next base: position 216,130,006 of record NC_143584.1, on the reverse strand, counting down.
AGTAACCCTGGTAGAACTTGTTCAAGAAATATCCGATATTTAGCAGAGTTCATGCGGGATGGTAACAGGTATGGGCCGACTAAGCAGTCACCGACCATACCTGCCCACACATTTATTGCGAAGAGATGTTGTGCCGCATAGGGGAGCACACTGTGTGGGCCCTCTGCTAATCCGTACACTAGGTGCATGTCTGCCAGCTCAGTTCATATATCGATGCATGCTCTTCGTGCAGCGACTACTGCTTGAATGAGTAAACCAGAAATTTTCCCTCTCCCGAACTGATGAACAGCACCGTGTACCGACTTACGGTGACGTTTCCAGTTATGGGTTCCTATGTGATTCACATTCCTTTATATGTTACCTACCTCCCCTAAACGTTTGTACCAATATTTTTAGACACCCTGTAGATAAATATTGAAAGGAAGAATGACACACTTTTCAATTTTAATTTTGTCCATTGTTTTATTTCCCTTTTTTGACTGTTGCTGTAATATCTTTATAATGGTTTAGAAAATATATTATTTCTTTGTCTATGCTTCTTTGGTTTTGGATTTCCATCGGATTTTTTTTTTTTTTTCGGCTGATGCTGCATAAGCTTGCTTTCTTGCATCGTATGCCTTGACTAATGCTAAATTCCTCTACTTATTAAGACAAAAGCTTATCTAAAATCAATAAAGTAACAATAAATCTTTAGCTTTCCCCATTGTAGTTCTGCTATCTATAGTATTATAAATATTTGGTCAATAGTTGATGGGTGAAGTTAAAAAAGGCCAAGATGAGAATGGCAAACTATGGGAAACTTACCAGACAAACTGGTTTACTGCTACTGCAGTTTCTCCTTGCATTCTCGGTAAACAGATGGTGCATGTTATCAGTAGCGGCAGTAGAAGTCAAGAACGATAACCCATGTTTAGTCTCTAGAGCAAAGTTTCCGGCATCCCCCCCCCATACTTCTCCTTCAACCCATGCATGGTACTAAGTACTGTAGGTTTTGATACCTTTCGTGTTTGGGGTTTTCATTAAAAAAAAAAAAAAAAAAAAAAAAAAAAAATGTAGGTGTGACAGACGAACTGATTGGTGTGTGAACACAACAGACAATAACATCATAGCATTAAGTGATTGATTGATGTTATGATATGCATATATATATATATATATGAAGAATCATTCTTTTTTTCCTAACATAACCTTTAAAGTTAGGTAAGGAAACCTTTTCCTATTATTTCCTAAAAGGTCAGGTTATGGTAACATTTAAGGTCAGGTTATGAAATATAACAAAAAATAAAGTTAGTAAATGCGCATATTCCATGATAGCAAATAATCTATCACATATAAATCCAACAATTCATTTTAATTTTACTATCCAGTGATCACGACTAAAGTTAAAAAGTCCTGTCCACTTAAGGAAAGTAAATAAGGATTTAGAATTTTAAGATTTTAGGTAGTTATTTTTATTCATTTTTAATTTATAGACACAATGTCTTCTCCCACTTCTCATCATTCTTTGGGGTCTGATGTATTTTGGTGGCAGGTTTGGAGCTCTTGGACCACAGACATTAGGTACATTGGATTGCTAATGGGTTGCCTCTGAGGTAGAATTCATTTCGTTATTTTAATATTAGTTTAAATTCAAGGATAATGTTAGTGAAGAAACGTCATGCATATATTGAGGTAATTCCTCTCTATTTTTCAAAAACAAAAAATAAAGGGACCTTGGAAAAACTTCAGAACAGGGTGCACACTCCAGCAGAACATAACCAACCTTTTTCCACTAGCCAAAAATTATTCTATTAAAAAACCCCACACTGAAAACAACCCACACAATTAAAAAAATGCTGATAATGCGCATCCTATTCTGAAGTTGCCAAAACCAGTAAACCTTTTCCTTTTTTCCTAACCTAACCTTAAAAACGTACAAAGAAATCAGTAGTATGGCTTTTTTAATAGCGAAAACACCCATGAACTCCAATAATCTCTAGACAATGTAATGATAAAAAACTAATCATTACATTCTGTCACACCTACACGTCAATCAATATATCATTCTCGACGTCTACTGCCGTTACCAATAACACGGACTGTCTGCTTACCAGAATGCAGGGAGAAACTGCGGTAGTAACAAACTAGTTTGTCTGGTAAGTTTCCTGTAGTTTGCATGTTGGCAAACTGTTGGTTCTCATGTTGGCTTTTGTTACCTTAGCCTGGTTGATGTTTTCCTAAATCCTAATTGTTCCTCCGCTAAAATTTCTTTTTAAATTCGTCTTACTCCGTTTTGAAGGATGTGCATAAAGATTTTATATACATGATTATACACAAGCATAAAATTACTTAAAGAAAACACTTCATGGTATTAAATAATGCAGTGGCACCCAATCTTGTTTGTTGACATACCCTTTACAATATTCTCTGAGAATACTGCTTGGAATTAATGAGACATGTGCAGGAAGACACTTAAAAAATGAACAAAGCAACTCAGAGTTCAGCAAACAAGTTCTATTGTTCACTCTCCATAGGAACATGAAAGCCTGAGTAGACCATTGATAAGATGGTACCATGTGATAACGTAAAAGGCTATAGAAAACTGCCACCACCAGTGAACTGACATTCTGTCAGTAACTTTATTGCTCTTCACACAAGGCCTTGCACATCTCACTGTTTTATTAGTTTCACATTAAATGCAGGGGTTATGAAACAATAGATTCCCTCAAACCTATGATGACTATCCAGAGACTGTCTTGATTTGTGATTGTATTTTTGTTCACAGTGATAGCAGGTAAAGAGATGGCATCATTAATAAAAAAATAATAATAAAAATAAATCAGTTTTACCAGATGGTATTCAAACTTTCAGTGCACAATTATTTTCGTTTTCAAAAGCTCTTAAGATACAGCAAGGAGCTATCTTTTTAAATCCCCAGTTTAAATCTGATACTGTTGTGTTAGTGTTCAGATGTTTGCAAATTTTCTCCAGTAACTCTAGCTTATGGCTCCAAATTACTACTACATCCACAGTCCTGTACCACAGTTTTCACTTGTCAGAGAATGATAATCCCCGAGCTTTCTGAAATGGTGATAAATTCATCTACCAACAGGATCCAAAACTCAGGACTCATGTTAGTATGAACATTACAAAACTTGAAGGTAGAACAATGAGATCAATGTTCCTGAATCAACACAAGATATACCCAACTTCTTAACACTGCCTCAGCATCTGCCAAGGCCATGTTATGTTAAGAAGCTGGGTATATCTTGTCACACAGTATAAGTATTGTTGTTGTTATTTGGTTTTTAGGAGCATTAGCAACTAAGGCCATATTGCTCTGGGGATATGTGATGGTCATTCCCTGACCTTTCCACATCCTCGTATTTGGTGGTCACTGGCTTGAACCCCGGTCTAATCAAGAAGCGTGTGCTACGCACTGCTGCTCCTAACCATCTGGCTACGGAGGCACCAATATAATATTAATTGTGTTAGTAATGGCATATCTTGTCATTACTAACAACTTGAGTCATTACTAACAACAATATATACCATTAGTAATGGTATATCTTGCCACACAGTATAGTATTAAGTGTGTTAGTAGTGGCAAATGATGCAATAAAGCAAAAAAAAAAAAAAAATCTTCCCACATCAATTTTGGGCAAGTAATCGTGAATGTCTTATTTATGGGTGATTTCAATTTGCCTCTAATTGATTGGAGCAAATGGGAAGGAAACTCCACGTGGGAGACAAAATTTTTAAATCAACTAGATGATTGCTATTTGTATCAACATGTCAGTACTAGAGAAAAGAATACTCTAGATCTCATCATCACCCATGAACCAGATGACACAATAGGGCTGACAGTACAGGAACCAGTACCAGGAAGGTAGCAGTAGTTAAAGGCAAAGGAATGGGTTATAATTTCAGGAAAGGAAATTATGATGCCTTAAGGTGCTACATGGCCTCTTAACTGGGTAGATATCTCACAGATAACAAATACAATTGAATTATGGTATACCTTTAAAACACTAATCACAGAAGCCTTGAATGCTTATATACCATTACAAAAAATACTCCACAAGGAGGATTCCAAGTTGGATGAATAATGAAGTTGCCAAATTACTTGAGCAGAAAAAGATGGCATGGAAAAGTTACAGAACAATAAAAAGTACTGAAGCCTATAACAGCTACAAACTGATCTGTAATAATGCCACTGAAAGTGTTAGGCTGGCAAAGGCAGGGGGGGATAAAAAGAATTCCTTATCCCCCTGCACATATATAAATGCAAAGAAGAGAAGGACAAACCATATCTGACCCTTATGTAATGGACGTGGGATAGTATTAGATACCCCAGCTGAAGTTGCAGATGAACCCTATAATCTTAAGAGAGGCAGCAAGTGAGTGCATTGAACCATTGAGGCTAATTATGAGAGCATCACTGGACTCGGGAGTGATTCTGTTGGATTGGAAAAGTGCCAATGTATCTCCAATACATAAGGGTAGTTCTAAGAGTGAAGTGGCAAATTACCAGCCAGTTAGTCTAACTTCAGTAGTAGGGAAAATCATAGAGACTATGATAAAGGGTGGAATTCAGGATCACTTAGATAGAAATGGAATTCTGAAGGATACTCAGCATGGTTTTGTAAAGGGAAAATTATGTTTCACTAATCTGGTTAGCTATTTCGACAAAGTCATTCAAGAGCTGGACACGGAATAATTTCAATGTTGTTTATTTGGATTTCAGCAAAGCATTTGACTCAGTCCCACATAAGCAGTTACTTTATAAGCTGGAACAGGTTGGAATCATAGGGAAAATCCTTAGATGGATAGCAGGGTAGCTTCAGGGCAGGAGGCAGAGGGTTGTGATAAATGATTATTCCTCAGATTGGGTTGATGTAAGAAGTGGGGTTACCCAAGGATCAGTATTAGGACCACTGTTGTTTTTGATTTTCATAAATGATATCGATGAAGGGATAGAGGGCGTGATGTCTAAATTTGCAAATGATGTAAAGATTGGTAGAGTAATTAATGATTGCCGCCAAGCAGAGCTTCTTCAGAATGACCTAGAGAGACTTCAGAGATGGTCAGTAAAATGGCAGCTATGCTTTAATCCAGCAAAGTGTAAAGTATTGCACCTGGGGAACAGTAACCCCAAAATAATATACACTTGGCGGAGTTGAACTAAAGCAGGTAGTAGAGGAAAGGGACTTGGGTATTACAATATGGTCAGATATGAAGTTCTCTCTGGGCATTGTAGACTGGTTGCAAGGAGGGCCCATGGTGTCCTATCGATGATTTTTCAAACAATTGCTAGTAGAGATAAGGAAATCATAATCCCATTATATAAGGCTATTGTTAGACCACATTTGGAACACTGTGTTCAAGTATGGAGACCGTACCTAAAGAAAGACATACTTCTTGAAAGGGTCCAAATTTGGGTAACTTGCCTGGTGAGATCAGCAAAAGGGTGTCCATATGAAGAAAGACTTCAAATATGTCAGTTGCAGAGCTTGGAAACTAGACATTTTAGAGGAGACTTGATTGAAGTGTTTACGGCTCTGAGAGGCATAAGCAAAATGAATAAGGACAAAATTTTTAGTTATATATGATTCTAGAACTAGGGGCCATAATTTCAAGTTACGGGGGGGGGGGGGAGTTGTTTAGACTGGATTGTAGGAAGTTTTATTTTAGCCAGCGAGTTATAAATTACTAGAATAAGTTACCTACATGGGTGGTAGTGGCTGACAGTCTGGGGAAATTCAAAGGTCAGCTGGATAATTACCTAAGGGAGGAGTTCTTCCTCACGTAAAGCAACAATAGCACTCTTTCTTCATGGCGGCAGCTGCACGTAACTCACCATCCTCACACAAGTAAGGAATGCCTGCACTCTTGCAGAGCGTGCTTATATAGCTGAAAGTAACAGCTGATGAATATTACGTTATCACCTACGCATGTCAATCTTATCTGATACAATCTGTAAGAAATATTGCCATATACTTACGTTACAATTACAATTTTAAGGGGCGATGCACTTTCTTTGAACACCAGTGTGTGTGTGTACATACATATATATATATAACATTTAAAGCTGTGTTGAAGCCAATAACTGTTATGGTTCGGTTGATGATGATGAAGGAAGTGGTGCATGGATGACGTTTCGAATATGGAATCAACTTCTATGGCTGATTTATATGGTTCAAAATATTCTTGGGTAGATTCGAGTGATGTATATCAATCAATTTAAAAGTACAGTACAGTATACAGAGTGAAAGCTGAGGCGAGTAGGGTATTCAGTTCTAGGAATTCTGTTTAATAAGTATATTTGACCACAATTACATTGATAAAGGGAAAAAAATGCAATCAACAAAGTCATAGTCATGCCTTTTATGGAGGCTAAATCTTAGGAATGCAGAAGGGGCGGAAATTACACACCAATTCTTATTAATCAAGCTTTACAGGGTGATGATTTATTATCAAAATTCACTGCCAGCCCAAGCACTTTCTTTATTCTTTGATTATGATCATGGAAAGACCAAAGCGCTACTAGGAACCACCACAAATATGTCAGTTGCAGAGCTTGGAAACTAGGCACCTTAGAGGAGACTTGATTGAAGTGTTTAAGGCTCTGAGAGGCATAAGCAAAATGAATAAGGACAAAATTTTCAGTTATAAATGATTCTAGAACTAGGGGCCATAATTTCAAGTTACGAGGGAAGTTGTTTAGACTGGATTGTAGGAAGTTTTATTTTAGCCAGCAAGTTATAAATTACTGGAATAATTTACCTACATGGGTGTTAGTGGCTGGGGAAATTCAAAGATCAGCTGGATAATTACCTAAGGGAGGAGAGAAATGCATAGGTTGTCCATTTCCTTTTCTCTTATTATATATATATTTTTTAAGTTTCTTCTTATTATTAATTTGTTTTTATTCTTATTATTTTATTTTATTATTATTTTATTTATTTATTTTTTTTGCCTGGTGCAGCATAAGCCATAGGCTTCCTTGCACCATATGGCCATTACTAATACTAAAAAAATACTAAATATTAATACTAATTGTCCATCCCCACCAATAACCTGTCTACTTCTTTCTTGAATTTATTTAAACTACCAAATTCCACAACACAACAGACTTAAATTTGTTCTAAGTTCCCAACAATCAATGACCTACTGGCTGAAGGCAAACTTCTGCACATCTATTCAGGGTTGTACTTATGAACAGGCATATGAGGCACTAGCCTCGGGCCTCACCATAGAGGGGAGGGCCTTGCATGGCCTCTGTAATCTCAGATTTTTAAAGTGATTTATTTTTTTAACACCCTGATCTAAACTAGGGATTTCACCTGTTTCTGTTACAAGCCCACTTGTAACAGAAACAGGTGAAATTTACTGAAAGTCCACGTGGATGACTCAATTCTGCAAAAGAACAGATTAATTTCCAGAATAAAGGAAAATCACTCTCTCCTAATTCTCTAATAGGGTGTAACAGTAGAACACAGGTTGACCACGATGTATTATCCACGTCAGGAATATTTCTTTAATCTTTTCCACTGACTATGAACACAAGAAAGCAGTTGATTAGCACAACTTTTTGATACAGTATGTGAGAGTCGGTTGTAACTGTTTTACGGACACCACTAAATTGTGGAATGTCCCTTTAGTTCTTATTTCGTACATTCTAAAGCAACAGCTCTATTTCCTAAAGGTCAGAGGTGCGAACAATGGGTACCTAGGTCTCTCGAAATCCATTCGTTACATGGAAATTTTATTAGTTCTATGGAAACTATTTTAATTGAACCACCCATAGATTTCTGAATCTATATAAGCTGAGATCTGCAAACTGTGAAATTTGGTTTAATTTAGCAGTTAATAATGCAGCGAAAATATGAATCTGGAGCATCTAAACGAAAGAGGCAACGAGAAAAGAAGATCAAATTCAAAAACAAGTTCAGTACTGTTCTTTATATTTCGCAGTATTGCAATGTTTGTGTTTAAACACAAACAGAAGATTATATTTATATGTGCAAGGTTTTTTTTTTGGACTCTGGTATCTTTAAAAGGGGCAGTGCAAGAGCTTGGTGCCTCGGGCCCTGAGAAGTGCAAGTACGATCCTGTCTATCCTGCAACCACTCTTCCTCAATTTGAATTCATGCATATTATTTATTTTTATATGTTGGATATTACTAATATATAACATATGATGTCGAAGAAGATGTGAACCAGAAATTGGCAAAATTTCAAAATATATGTGGAACAATAAAAAGAACTCTAAGAAAACAAGGAAAGAAATACAATTGAAATTTTACAAAGTAATGGCAATACCAACACTTCTTTATGGTTCTGAAACATGGATACCGAAACAGAGAGACATTAATAGAATACAAGCTGCAGAAATGAAATTTTTAAGATATGTTACAGGATGTACAAAATTAAATAAAATACCGAACGTAAAGATTAGAGAGGAATTAAAGATTTACTCAATTAATGGAACAATTATAGAATACAGACAAAGATGGAAAGAACATGTAGAAAGAATGGAAGATAAATAATAGATTCCCTAAATTAGCTTATACATATAGAGCAAAGGAAAAAGAGACAGAGGAAGACCAAATAAAAGATGGGCAGACCTCTTCGAGATCAGAACAGGTGGATCGCCTAACCCATGAAAGAAGATAAGATATTACTAACATTAGTACAGTAGTGACAAATAATGTGAGGAAGCAAACTTACATAGCATCGGCCAAAAAAAGAATGAAAAAAAAAAAAAAAAAACTTATCCACACTCATACATCGTTCCGTCTCTAATAATTTGTCTAAATTTCTTAAATTTATTCAAGCTACCTACTTTTACAACACCAGATGGTAATTTGTTCCAACAATCAGTCACACTGGGTGAAAGCAAATTTTTACACATCTATCCTGAGCATGGTTCCCTCTAAGCTACATACCTACACGGAAGTGTAGCAGTTTTTGAAATTCCATGAGTATGTACTGCATTCTGGAATGCAGGTGAACAATCACACATGATCATGTTCACCTTCATTCCATGAAATATGAAAGTTTGCATATTTCAATCACTGGAATCAAAATTGTGCTTTTTACCTGTTAGGAATCATACGTGCAGGAAAATTTGGTAGAACCACAACACAAACAATTCAAAGAAATTATTTTTCAGGGAAAATGTACCGCCTAACCTTAACCGACAAGAAAACACATTGTCATGCTGTCAGTATGGGAGGTGTATAAGGATTTTTTTGAATATTTACTCAGTTTATAAAATTCATTAAAACTGTCAAGAATGGTTTAATAAAGCTAATTTGGTAAAATGTTTAATCTAATAGTTATAATAATCTGTTATTAAACTTTTTTATTCTCCAATTCACATGTAAAAACCACATGTAATTATTTTAGTATTAGTATTAGCCACATAGTGCAAAAAAGCCACAGGCTTTTGCTACCCAAACCATTAAAAAAAAATTACTTAATTAAAAAATAATAATAAACAATAATAACAAAGGAATAAAATAAATAAATAAAAATATAAAGGAAGATATAAAAAATAAAACAAGATATAAATAAAAAAAAGTAGATAGAAAACACTAATTCTTTGCTTCCCTTCTTATATAGGCAACTTTCCAGCTGACCTTTGAATTTCTTCAAACTGTCAGACACAACTACATGCAGCAACCTGTTCCAGTAATCAACAACTCACTGGCTAAAAGAAAACTTTCTACAATCTAGTCTAAACCTCTCCCTCTTTAATTTGAATTTATGGTCCCTAGTTCTGGAATTCTTAATAACAGTAGAAATTCTGCCTTCATTCATTTTATTAACCCCTCTCAAAGCCTTATAAAACTCGGCCAAGTCCCCTCTAAGGTGCCTGGTTGCCAAGCTCTGGCAACCCATGTCTCTTTTCTGATGAAGTCTCCATACTGGGACACAATATCCCAGATGCAATGTTATAGTTGCATTATACAGTGGGATTATGACCTTCCTACAGGATACTGTTTGATAAATCATTGATAGGACACTATGAGCATACCTGACCTATTTATACTGCTTAGAAAATTTAATATCCACCCATATTGTAATTACCAGATCCCTTTCTTGATCTACTGTTTTTAATTCAATCCTGCTGAGTGTATAAGTTATTTTAAAGTTGCTATTTCCCAACCTTGCATTTTGCCACATTAAAACACATCTATCATTTTTCTGACCATTCTTGAAGCCTGTTCAAGTCATCCTGAAGGAGTGCTGCTTGGCATTGATCATTAATGACTTTTTTTTTTTTTGGTAGTTGTTGGCGCATCGGCTTCTGTGGCCATAATGCACCTCCCAAGGTTTTTGCAGTACTTTGATCCAAGCCCGAGGCGGGATTCGAACCCGCAACCTTTGGGTTGCCAGGCAGGCACTTTACCCACCCGGCTAGCCCGGTCGGCACATTCATTAATGACTGTCCCAATCTTTACATCGTCTGCAAATTTGACATCGCGCTCTTTATCCCTCTGTTGATATCATTTATGAAAATCAGAAACAACACTGGTCCAAGAACTGATCCTTGGTAGACCCCACTTCTGACATTACACCTATCTGAAGAATATCCATTAATCACAACCCTATGCATTCTGCCCTACAACCACTCCACAATCCAGCTTAGAATCTTTCCAGTAATCCCAACAGGTTCCAGCTTATAGAGTAAACTCTAAAGAGGGACTGAGAAAAGCCATGCTAAATGCAAATAATGTTTAAATTGTTTCCTACATCCAGCTCATGAGAAACTGTGCCAAAATAGATTACTAGGTTAGTTAAACATGCTTTTCCCTTAACAAAACTATGTTGTGTATCCTTCAGAATGCCATTTCTATTTAAATGTCTCTGTATTGCACTCTTAGTCACTGCCTCTATGATTTTCCCTACCGCTGAAGTCTGTAGTTACCAACTTCACTCTTAGAACTGCCCTTACGTATTGGCTATACATTGTCAGTTCGGCAATTCATTCGTTTTCTCACTAATTACAAGGGTCAATTAAAAATCAATTTTAAATCAAAGAACACTGCAGTTGATTGGGAAATGGAACTGAGGAGTATTAATTTTTTTTTTTCAATGAGACCACTTGGGCATCAAAACACCTGCTAATTAATAACTCCTCCCAAGATGTTTATGGTGAATAGAGCTATTCTGGGGAAAAAAAGCATAACCCCAGGGAAGATATCAAAATATACAAAGCACTATAGTGAACAAGTTCTACAGTGGGGAACAAATGTACAGAAGAAATTACATTGCAAATCAATGGAAACCTGTCTGATCTAACTCCAACAATTTAGACCTATAATAAACCTCGAAAAATCAGAGTGCCTATTATTTTAATTAAAGTTATCAACTACCATCTTCATGATGCTTTGATATCAAATGTAGAGAAGCAGAAACTGTGCTCAACTATCACCTAGATATGCTGTGGCATCCCCACGCAGTGGATATCCCGACAGCACCTACAATATAATGATGATGGATCATCCACTGTAAGATACGGAAACACTGTAATTTATCTTTCAATTCTTTATGCTGCTGAAATATGGTCATCAGCTGCACCCCTATCACACTATAATCCATCTTCACTATTGAGTACTGGCACTTCTGAAATAGGCAACTAGAAAACAATCTTCCTCCTCTGCCTCATACTACTCAAGAATTATATAATCAAAGGCTTCCAAGTGCTAATGCAAAAGTGATGTCTAATCACAACTGTCAAAATCATGACTAGTATCTATGTACCCTTATGCTGGGAATTCTGTGGCTAGAGAAACCATGTTTCTTTCAGAGCAACCCTTGTGCTCTGCCCTTCATCTAGCAGACTGAATTTTACCACACTAAATGCTACAGCAAGTGCAAAACCTGGATGCTCAACTCAGTACACTAACAATGATCGAGTTGATTGATTCAATTCTGGTACAACTTTTCCCTCTGCAAAGTAAATCCTAAAGAATTCTTGTCAGACCACGAATCAAAGTCAATCCTACATGAATATGGTGGTGGACATAAATCATTTCATCTTTCAAGCATTATCATGAATCACATTTCTTTTTTGTGTGGGCTAAAAAACCCAGAATAACTCACAGGAAGAACTCTACGCCTTCTGCCTGAGATTGACCAACAGAACTCATATTAACAATAGTACAGCCACAACAAGGTCTAGAAATTCCTCGTGACAGAACCCAGACCAGACATCTCCAAACGAGTGACACTTGGAGAAACCAACATATTGTCAGGGGGAAACCACAGTATTCTGAGGGAATCATGTGTGACACTCCAGAATGAATCAATGCCAGCACCTTTATTAACCGCGATGTGACATTTGAATGCAGTGCACTTCGAAATTTGTAATATTCCGTAAATTTTTTTCACGTTTACCTACTATTCAAATAAGCTTAAAATTATTTAATTAAATTTACATTTTTTACTGTCTATTGTTAAGATATTTTCTATATAAAACTGTATAACCATTTTTATAATTCTAAATTACTCAGTCAGACCTCTGTTTAACGAAGTCCTTTTATAGCGAATTATTTTGAATTCCCCTTGGAAGTTGCATTTAAAATAGTTTCCATTGAGTGAAGAAAATTTTCATATAGCAAAAGGATAAGGAGAGAATTAACTCGGTACGCACTGTTCGCATTTCTGGCCTTCAGGCAATTCAGGCAAATAGTGCTGTTGCACGAATTAAGCGAGCTAAAGGTACCTGGTAAAACCTATCTGACCACCTGTCCCACATACGGAGAAGTCATGCTAGTCAAGAGTGAGCAGATCGAGGCTCACTCTTGATGAGCCTCAAGATTCCCAATGGGCTCTGGCCCACCTTCTACTGCAGTGGTCACCACCAAATACGGATGATGCGGAAAGGTCAAGGGAATGACCACCGCATATTCCCGGAGCAATATGGCCTTAGTTGCTAATGCTCCTAAAAACCAAACAAACAACTGCAGTAGTGTCCAACCTTTTCCCGTACAGGGGTCCCATTCAAAAATATTCAGTTCTTTAGTGTGTTACATTTTCCATATCTTGTTGCATGTAAAAGTAAAATTGAAAATATTCGAAAATTTTATTAAGTACGATACAAAATTACATTTACTGAACAAAACATTTAATGAGAAAAATTTTTTGATAATTAACAAATTTTAAAATGCTGTTTTAGTTCACTTTTCTCGTGGGCTGTAGGTTGGACACCACTGTGAATCAACTGTAAGCGCCCCGTTCGAGAATTAAAAAAGTGATTTTCTTCTACCCCGACAAATAATCATCTGTTGTTTTGTGGAAGTGCATTATCCACATTTTCAGTAAATTTTCCCTATCTCTGTTTACATGGTCACAGTACCTGAATATCCCAATGACACTGACATTTTGGATAGTTTCAAAAAAAAAAAGAAAAGAAAAAAAAAAAAAAATTCAAATTTAAGAACTAGTGATAGTACCAATGAAAAGAGAACGAAAACAAGGGCAACAAAGGTATTAATCCTTCTAAACATGAATTGGTGAAAATGAAGTTAGAAAATTGTAAATTAGGTTACAGTTAAATGAAAGAGACAATTCGTGGATATCTATTTGATAAGGTTTCAGAAGAACTGAAGTATTTGATGAATGCTCTGAGTACGATGCCAATTTCATCAAGTGAATGTGATCGCTAGCCCAACCAGCACTTCATTGATGACAAAAACAGTTTCTTCACTACTGTTTCTTAAAACTGTTGGCCCACTGCTGACCCGCTTCGATCCAGCAAAATATGTCAATTCGTGACTGCTTCGGAAACATCATTTAGCAACTGACACACAAAGAGGAAGAAAAGAAGTCGACATAGGGTGTCGGATGAGAACTTAATAAAATTTTGGAATATTCTACGAAAACTTTATCATGAAATTATTTTTACTTATGGTATTATTTTTTACTTATTTTACTCACATTTTACTTATTTTTTTATATACTTTAATAAATTTATACTTAATAAACTGCATTAATATACTTAATTTGTTGTTCTTATTCTAAAAACATTACTACTAAAGTAACAATATCAGGGAAAAAAAAATTTTTAGAGTACTTTTCATATCCTTTTAATTTTCAATTTTTCCTGATAGCAAAGAATGAGTACTGGCACCTATTTTTTTTACAAAAAAAAGGCCCTGCAGACACCCAATATGAACTAAAAGCCTTTCTGAACAAATTTTCTTCAATGGTGTATGCCAATTAATCTGCAATTAGTTCAGCCAATGCCAATTAGTAACCTATATGCCACTCTTGAACTGATTATGCTATTTAAACATTTACATTTTATATGAGAGCTGTTCCGAAAATATGAAAACTGAGATCACTGCTCTGAGTTTGAATCACTTGGGAGGTTGGTATGGGTCTCCTTTTCAAAACAGCATCCTTTACATTCTATACACCTTTTACAGAAGTTCACTAGATTGTGAAACACATGCTGCAGCCCATTTACTGAAAGGTGCTGCATAGCGGATGTGGCAGATTTTTCTTCTTCATTTGTGTTAAATTTTTTATCTTTCAACTCTTTTTTTTTTTTTTTTTTTTTTTAACGCTTGGGAAAGCCCAGAAATCAGATGGTGCAAGGTCTGGACTGTTTTTTTTTTTTTTTTGTAGTTGTTGGCGCATCGGCTTCTGTGGCCATAATGCACCTCCCAAGGTTTTTTGTAGTACTTTGATCCAAGCCCGAGGCGGGATTCGAACCCGCGACCTTTGGGTTGCCAGGCAGGCACATTACCCACCTGGCTAGCCCGGTCGGCAGTCTGAACTGGAGGGTGGTCTAGTAGTTGACCACCAATTTTCGCTAAAGTTTGCATTGATGGTTGTGCGACATATGGCATAGCATTATCTTGATTATTAAGCGATCTTTTTTTTTTGGGAATTGCTCCTTTGAGGTGAACTTGCAACGTGTTAGCATAATATTCTCCATTTACAGTTTGTTTCTCAGGAACCTGGTGCAGCAGTATTATTCTGCAGGCGTCAAAAAACAAAATCAACATTGATTTTTTTTGATGAACCAAAAGCTCTAAATTTTTTTGGAGGTTGTGAATCGAGGTGTTTCCATATGCTTGACTGCTGTTTGGACTCAGAATCAAAATGTTTAATCTAGGACTCGTCTCACATGATTATTTTATTCAAAAAGTTGGGCTCTTCTTCTACCTTGTCAATAAAGGCTTGACAAAATTCAGTGCGGCGGCCCACCTTCTACTTCTATTTCTTTTTGTTCTGCGGTAAGATCGCATGGTACCCATCTTGTGCAAACACGTGACATGTTAAAGTGCATCTTTACAATTTCATGACATCTTGCTACACCAACATTCAATTGAACTGCCAGATCACGAATTGATAAACATCTATTTGCTTTCAATAACATTTTGGCTTCCTCAATGTTTTCATTGTTCACTGAGGTTGACGGATGCAGACTTCTTTGTTCATCTCATACGCCTTTTTTTTCCGTCCTTAAAATGCTTCCACCATTTAAACATGGCTGTTCTGCCCAAGGCTTCTTGAATCATCTCATGTGTATTTTGATCACTTTTGTCTAACTTTACACAAAATTCAATTGCAATTCTTTGTCTAATAATTAACGAAATATCTTTCTCATCCCCATCATAAAACACACTTCACATAAACTGTTATAACGACCACAAAAATGAATACTATGTTATACGCTTGCACAAACTAACTAAGAAAAGGTGGAGGAATATTCCTAGACCGCAAACTCATCACTCATTTCCATAGCAACGAAGCAGTGTTGCCAGTCTGCATATTTTCAGAACAGCCCTTGTAAATAACACCTCCCTATATACATAGCCTCAGCCTCACTAGTGAGGTCAGGGTGTTATTCCATGTTGAAATCATGTTTCTTCTACGAAACACTCCTGTAGTCATAATATGCAGATATAATTTATATGATATAATGAAAAATAAGATATTTCTTTCTTTCTCTCTCCCCTCCTCTTTCTTTTTCAGACTATCTGAATATTGCACAATACTATATTATGTTGTTACATGATCCACCCAAACAAAAACTAACAAATGCAATATGTTAACTATGGTAGGTGACCTTCCATTTTAAAGTACTGAGATTACTAGAGTAATACCATACTTTGCTGTCATATCCATTTAACTCCCTATCTGGAGTGCAATGCCACCACCACCATCCCAGAAAAAATTCTCAGCCACAACTGTAGCATATAATACTACAAGTACTCATTGAAAGGGCAATTCTGCTTTCATTTTTCATAGGCTTCTGAATGGGATGTCTGACAGGTTTCTGTAATACTGGTTTCAACATAAAGTTGGTAATATAAATGCCATCTGCGATTTTTTTTCATTTATCATGATATTAAAAAAAAAAAAAAAAATTCAGACATTGACAACTGTGCTCTACATATTAAGTAATCGTTAAAGGTGGAGATACTATTCATCTTCGTTCAAGGCTTCACTAATGATCAGTTACTAACTGTCATTTAAGTAAAGTCGCTATCTGAAAACCATAATTATTGACTGCACTGATTCTAATTCATATTTCTGGAAGGGGTTCATCCAGAGTCAAACGAATTAAAAATACACTAAGCCTACATTAACATTCCTTTTCCCAATTAATACAGCGCATCGTTTAATGATTTTTACAAGCACACTGACAGTGGAAATCATGTGGACAGCAAACTAATATGTATTACTCGTTAAAATTTCAAGCCATATAACAAAATTAGGCTTAGCAAAATATATTATCAGCGAAATTGAGAAGGGGGAAGAGAGAGAACAAGGCGTGAGTCATGGCGTTCGTCAAAGAAACGTGTCTGGAAGAGCCGGCAAAACACTCACCTGTTCTAACTGTTTCTCTGCTGCTTCCCGCTGACTCGGATCGATCGTAGATCTTAAAAGTTCTATAAGCTTATTAGCGTCCATTTTTATTGAATTAATAAATTAATTGTTTTATTTAAAGTGAAAAGGAAGTGGCTTTACAAAATTGTATATCAATAATCTCACGTGAAACATGCAGCAAGAATGGCCGCGCCAACTGCGCCCCCACAGCGCATGCTCTTCACAATTCATAACACAAAGTTTACCCTCAACGAGCAGTTAAAAGGTTGGATATACTTCACAGTTCTATGATGAACTCTCAAGGGTGGATACACGGCAGAAATTGGGACGATTTAAAGGGCTCGAAATTCAAATTTGAACAAACCGGGATGGTGGCCAGGATAACAGAACAGAAGGTATTTAAATTGGCCATCATCCTTGCGGGCATGCGATTTGTCATTTTATGGCGATACGTGATTGTTAGCTGTTGTTGCTGTTGTAGGGTTTTAGGAGCATCAGCGACTAAGAATATATATTGCTCCGTGTGTACTATCTGCAAATTGCATATGTGTTCTGAGGTCGATTTTCTGTTTGATGGACGAAAAATCAGAATTTCCGGGAGAAAAATAACCAGGCTACCCTCTCCTGAGACCGACTAACTCAGCCATGTTGTGAAAAAGATCCATAGACATGCCTCCCGTCATCGACAGGATTCGAACTCGGGTCTTTTCCAGCCGGTTTGGGCAGGACGGTGATCCTACCAACTGTGCTACCCACGCTGGCGCCCATAATAATTGCATGATCTTCTATGGATGCAAGACAATTCATTAAGGAGTCTTCGTGGGTAGCACAGTGGTATCGTCACCGTCCTCCCGACGCCGGGTGGAAAAAGCCCGGGTTCGAATCCCGTCGATGACGCGAATAACTTTAATGGGTTTTTTCATTCCGTGGCTGAGTTAATCGGTCTCAGGCGTAGATAGCAAGGTTTCCCCTCCCCCCCAGAAACCGGGATTTTTTCGTCCACCAAAACAGGCCATTCGACCAGCGAACACATGCAATTTACAGACATAATACATGTACGGGCATATGTAAGAAATTATGGGTGGCCCTAATAATAATTTGAATTTGATTTGAGTTCATTAGCATTAGCATTAGCATTAGCATTAGTAGAGGCATTTGATGCAAGAAAGCAAGTTTATGCAGCATCAGCCAAAAAAAAAAAAAAAAAAACCACTTCCCTTAACCCTCTGTTCGTTCGAAATACCTGTCCAGCTGAGCCTTAAACTTATTTAGGCTATCAACTTTCACGACAAGGGATGGAAGTCTGTTCCATCAACCAACCACCCTTTGGCTAAAGGCAAATTTCCGCACGTCTATCCTACATCTGTCTTTCCTCAATTTGAATTTATGCCCTCTCAGGTGATTATTCTGAGCTAGAGGAAGAATCCCATCAGCATTGAGCATGCTCAAACCATTCAAGGCTTTATACACCTCTATCAGATCACATTGCTGGTGCCTAGTCTCCAGACACTGTAATTTGCAAAACTTAAGCCTTTCTTCGTAAGAGCACCCCTTTGTTCCATTCACTAATCTTGTTGCATTTCTCTGTACTCGTTCCAGCAGCTCTACATTGTTCTTGAAATGAGGCCTCCAGACCGGTATACAGTACTCTAGGTGTGGCCTGACCATTGCCTTATACAAGGGAATAATCACCTCCTTGTCCCTGCTAGAAAAATTCCTATATATCATTGACAATACACCATGAGCTACTCTTGCAGCCCGTCTGCACTGCTCAGAGAACTTCATATCTGCCTGCACAACCACCCCCAGGTCCCTTTCATTCTCTACCCCTGTCAGTGTAGTACCACAGTGCTACACTGACAGTGGTACTTCATTAAAGGCAGTTCAGGAAAGTACAAATACAGTTATGGCCTGCCTACTAGTGAATTGGACAGGTAATGTGAAGCAGCCTTTCTGGTGATTACTGCTTCCTGGTAAGGCCATAAATAACATAACAACATACACTGCAAACACATAGCAGCACCACATTTCTGGCCATTTTACAGTGTTCGGGATCATTACAGTGTACCATGGCGGAGTTGAGCTAACATTTAGTAGTTGCCGTACATAAAAAGTGTTATATTAGGGCCAGCAGAGAACTAACTCCTCTATCCATGTGCAATGTGTCTATAAATTGCGTATGTTCTCCGTTGAATAACAAAAATCCCGAGTTTCTGTAGAGTGTGTGTGGGGAGGAAATCTCGTAATCCACGCCTGGGCCAAGGAGTGAAAAAGATCTTAGAGTTCCTCGCGCTTTTGACAGCTGATGTGGGGAGAATGGTGATTATAGTGAGAGTGCTACCCATCCAGCCCGCAGCCCTACATAAGATAGAACACGTATCCAAAGGTTTCGTGGACAAAAAACCAGGAATTCTATGAGGGAAAAAAAATCATGCTATCCTCTACGAGGGAGTACCTGGTGATTATAATCACTGTTGTCTCGAGCTAGGACCTAAGTTCGAATCCCTCCAATAATTCAAGGAATTTTTTTTAACAACATGGCTGAGTTGAGAGTTCAAACGCGAGGGTTGCATAGTTTTCTTCCAGAAACTCGAATTTTTCGTCCAGAACACAGAAAATCAACGAAATAGTGCACGAAATTACAGACACAATAAAATAACACGTCAATGCCTTAGTTGCTTTGTTACGGAAACTGTAGCCAGCCTGATCTAACCTAATGGTGAGAACAATTGACTCGAACATGTTTGAAAACCCATAAGAGTTCCTTATATCATTCACATGATTCCAATTCAGGGGTAATCCGCTTGGTGTGAAAAGACAAAGATAGTAACCACTGTGTCACCTGACAGGGCTGACCCTGTGATCTAGTTGGAGAGTTCAGAAAGCGTAATGGAATGGATGTCTTAAAGTAGATCTCTATACAATTAACTACAATTGTTCAGCTAGATACATATTCACAATTTAAGTAACATGATTTTTAGATAATTGAATGCCCTCTCCTCTACATATAAAAATAACAGTTTAACTATTTTATGATTATTAATCTGCGCAATGGTACAGTGATTATAATCATCGTCCTGCCCATGCCAGGTGAAAAACGGTCGGGTCCAAATCTCATCAATGACACGAAAAACCTTTATGGGTTTTTTCATTCCGTAACTCAGTTAGTCGGTCTGAGGGCTGGAGAAAAAGTTTTTATTCAAGGGAAACTCACGTTTTTCATCCAGTAAAACCTGCAATTTGAGGTCGTATTACACATAGGCAAATGAATTGGTTCTCGGGCGAACCTAATATAAGCCTTAGGACGCTACGAGTTTATCTCCAACATTCAATGAAGAACTCCTATCAATGACGCGAGGAACTTTTATGGGAGTTCTTCACTGGGTGGTCGAGACAGTCGGTCTCAGGCGAGGACAGCAAGGTTTCTCCCCAAAATATTGGGTTTTACGTTCAGAAAAACAGGTAAACCGACTGAAAAAACAAATGCAATTTATGGATACACTGCACATGGATAGATGAAGTTTTTCTCGGATGGCCCTAATATGATAGATGCTTTTATTCAGTATGGAAGAATAGCGTTATAAACTATCTAACAACAGGTCTTGATACATTAAAACAATGATGTCTGGTTAGAAATAAAAAAAATTAATTTCTAATGTGGCCACCATGACTTTAATTGGGTGAATAGTACTTGAGGAAAACGTTATAAATTTTTTGGCATGCGCGAGCTGGAATCTTTTGCTCCTATTATCTCCCGGATGGTTGTAGCTATTTCCTGCTATAATTAGGATGTCTTAGTGTTAGTATTAGTAGCAAGGAAATAATACACTTTGTACAAGAGAGCAAGATCATACATCAGCCAGAAAAAAAAAAAAAAAAAAAAAAAAAACCCAGTTCTACAACATTGGATGGAAGGTTTTTCCAACACTCAACTACCTACTGGCTGAAGGCAAATTTCAGCATATTCATGTAACTATCCTTCATCAAATTAAACTGATTTTAGCTTACTCAGTCCACTGAAAGTCTTAAATATCTCAATCAGATC